>NC_081845.1:76288638-76642379 GCF_963259705.1 Myotis daubentonii | reverse complement strand
TTTCAGCAGCAGAGGCCTCAGAGCTGGAGCCAGAGCTAAAGCTGGCCCAGAATAAAAAAGAAAAAAAAGAAAAAAAGGAGCGGTTGGGAGCCTCAGTCACCCGCCAGCCTGAAGACAGCCCTCAGCCCCTCACCCAGACTGGCCAGGCACCCCATTGGGGACCCCCCCACCCTGAAGGGTGTGTGACCAGCTGCAAACAGCCATCATCCCCTCATCCAGGCTGGCCAGGCACCCCAGTGGGGACCCCCCACCCTGATCCAGTACACCCTTCAGGGCAAACCAGCCGGCCCCCACCCATGCACCAGGCCTCTATCCTATATAGTAAAAGGGTAATATGCCTCCCAGCACCGGGATCAGCGGAGCCGAGAGGCCTCCTGGCACCGGGATCAGCATGACAGGGGGCAGCGCCCAAACCCCCTGATCACCCTGTGGCTCTGTGTGTGACAGGGGGCGGGGCCACAACCTCCCTATCGGCCCTGCTCTGTTCATGACAGGGGAAGGCGCCCCACCCCCCTGATCAGCCCTGCTCTGTGCCTGATAGGTGGGAGCTCCCCAACCCCCTGATCGGCCTTGCTCTGTGTGTGACAGGGTGCGGCGCCCCAAACCCTCCCCCCCCCCCCACGGGCCCTGCTCTGTGTGTGACGGGGTAGAGCCATAACCTCCCCATCGGCCCTGCCCTGAGTGTGACAGTGGCGGTGCCCCAACCCCCTGATCGGCCCTGCTCTGTGGGTGATAGAGGGTGGCGCCCCAACCCCCTGATCCGCCCTGCTCTGTGCGTGACAGGGGGTGGCGCCACAACCTCCCCATCGACCCTATCTTGAGTGTGACGGGGCGGTGCCCCAACCCCCCAATTGGCCCTACCCTGAGCATGACTGAGGGTGGCATTGCATCCTCCCAATCCGCCCTGCTCTGTGCATGACAGGGGCTGGCGCCCCAACTCCCCAATCGGCCCTGCTCTGAGCCTGACCAGGGGCTGCACCTAGGGATTGGGCCTGCCCTCTGCCACCCGGGAGCAGGCCTAAGCCAGCAGGTCGTTATCTCCCGAGGGGTCCCAGACTGTGAGAGGGCACAGGCTGGGCTGAGGGACCCCCTCTCCCCCCCGAGTGCACAAATTTTTGTGCACCGGGCCTGTAGTCCTATATAATAAAAGCCTAATATGCAAATTGAGCAAACAGCCAAATGACCAGTGGAACAACTGGTCGCTATGACATGCACTGACCACCAGTGGGGAGATGCTCAATGCAGGAGCTGCCCCCCGCCCACAAGCTGCCGGCCAGCTAAGGCAGGTGCCAGCAGGGGCCCCCTGATAGCCCTGCCTGTGGCCCCACAGATCAGCCCTAATTGCTGGCCAGGCCTAGGGACCCTACCCGCACACAAATTTTGTGCAATGGGCCTCTAGTAATATAATAATAAATAATAACTTTATGACAATGTGACATAATTTGAGTACTGACCTAGGTTTATCAAGCAGGAAGAACAGTAGTTCTCCAATTTTTATGCTGAGAGACCTCATGCAGAATGAAGCTTTCCTTTATAACATTGTACTTTCATATTTTCTATTTGCCTTGCCAGATTGTTTTAATGTACATTAGCAAGTACTTTTGCCAGTGGGACAGCCAGGTTAATATATGCTGCTGCTTAATTAGGGGGAAAGGGCAGGTTGGGAGATTCAAGAGGCCCTGATCAAAGCCAAAGGAAGGATCAAAGGCCTTTTGCTGACATAGCTGGATGACATGAAACATGAGGGCAACCTCTCTCCTCAGTATTAGCAGGACCAGAAGATGTGTAGAGATGAGGCCAGGGGTGTGAGGTCTGACCTGGCCACAGTCTCAATTTGGAATATGGGAGCCCTTTCTCTCTCCCGGGTGAGCTCCTAGAGCCTTGTCTGCCGTTACCCACTTGGAGCCACACCTCCTCTGTGCTTTCTCTTACTCTGGGAGAAGCAGGATGAGGTTCCCTAACATCTGACCAGTTCAGCCACAGAAGAGGCACTTGGTGCCCTTTATAAAAATATTATATACTATTATTTATTAAAATAATATAAAATTTAATATAATATAAAATATGAATGTAATACAAGGAAAAAATAAAATATAAAGCAAAGTTCAATAAAATAGCCCCTCAAAGCTTTTTAAATCTGGAAATTAGGAGGTTATTTGGTGACTTTAATGTGACTAGCATGAGTGGGGTGGTAGGGGCACAAATCAAGTTGAGAAATAAATAGGTCAGGGGTGGGCAACCTTTTTGTGAGTGTGTGCCAAAACCAGTGAAATCTCTGGCTCAAAATTCTTCTGCGTGCCAACCCTAATTTTTTGAGAACATGTTATGCCTACTTGATATCTCTTAAGGTTTACGTATGTGAAGAACCTTGAAGAAATAATAAAATTCATTCGAGCGACAGAAACACAGTATATGATGATGAAAAATACATTTATTTTTTAATGTATACATGTACACTGATAGTCCAACAGAAAACTTTATGACTCCGTTTGATATTATCATTGGGACCTTTGCTGCTGCATCACTGATGACAGAGATTTTACATCAGGTTTGTATTTCGTGACCTTCAGAGATATGCACGAGCTACTACTTTCATCCGTCGGGCTACTCCTATTACGAGACTTAACAAAATTCATCACTGAGAACAAAGATTCACAAGTGTATGTGGATGAAACCAAAACACTGGTCAGATCTAGGAAGGCAGGGAGAGTTAAGGCAGAGGTATAGAAATTGCTCTTCCCCTCTCTCGTCAATCCATGTCTATGGTCTTTAAGACAACTTGTTATTTAAAATTATTTATTTATCTAAGATGCACCTACATTGAATTTATCTGAAAAAAAAATAAAAAATTCGATATTAAGAAAAAAATTGTAAATGGAAGATTATAAGAAAGGGTTTCACGTTCCAGCAAAAGTTACCGGGCGTGCCATGTTTGGCATGCGTGCCAGGGGTTGCCCACCCCTGAAATAGGTGATGAGGAAAGGAACTTGCATGTGTTGGAGGGATGGTATGGGAAAACGAAAATGAGGCAGGCAACTGACTGGCCATGCTCTTCTGGGTGATTACTTGTAATCATAAACCTTAGCTTCCTCATTTGTGAAATGGGGTGGTGATATCAACTTTCCTTATGAAGATCAAATTAAATTATATATTTATTAATTTATATTTATACATAAAATGATCATAATAGTTTCTGGCCCAAAATAAGTTCTCAACAAATAACTTACTATATTTAGAAGTCTAACAAGGTAGCATGTTTTGGGGAACAGGGTACAGAACATGTGAGGAGAAGAAGTTGTATATACTATTGGTTTGAATGTAGCTTGGATGTAAGAAATGAGAAAAGACTTGGAAAATAAGATCAGAAGAACTGTTTGAGGTCAAATAAAGGAGGTTTTTATATAAAATTATTGGAAATTTGGACATTAGATTTCCTGGATCCATGGTAAAGGGATTACAATGAATTATTTGGACAGGGCATTAGACATAGAAATCTTCCTTATACCCCTGGGGCCTCAATGCTCCAATATATTTGTGAGCCTCATTATGACCAAAGAATCTTCTTGCCTTCTGGTCCCCATCACCTAACACAATGCCTGGAACACTTGTAGGTGCTCTGATAAGTGAATAAATGAATAAATGATCCTCCTTTTCACATTACCCTGGGATATAAATAGGGACTAGATATATGAATTATCTTAACCCATAGCTGAGACAAAACTGTCAGAGAGTACACAAGAGAGCCTAGGACTCCTGCCTCATACTTTAGCTCTTGTTCCATATTTTGCTTATTAAAATAAATCCTCCATACATAGCTTTTGCTTTAGACATTTAGAGATTGAAGAATGAAAAAAGCTGGTAGGTTAAACTTCCATGTTAGATTCTGTTAACTGCTGGGAGGACTAGCTTAGAATGACTGAAGTAGTTCCTGAAAAACGGCATTAATATTAAGATGCTGGGAAGTAATGTGCACCGGACTGTCATCTGGATGACACTCTAGCTGCTATCTGACTGATATTCTGGCTTGCTCAAGTAGGTGAGAGGTGATCCATGTGGTAGCTCAGATTCTGGGAGGGTTCTCTTGGTCATATAATTGCCTTGAGGCAGTTGTGATAATGTAGAGGCCCTCATTCTTTTGTTATACACATTCCTAACCAAGTGATTTTTAAAACATATTTATTTATTTTTGAATTAAAGTATAGCTGGTTCACACTTATATTAGTTCCATGCATACAATATAGTGATTACATCTTCCAATGAGATCACCACAGTCAAATCTAGTAACCATCCATCACTGTGCAGCATTTTCACCATAATATTGAATACTAGAGGCCCGGTGCACGAAAATTGTGCACTCAGGGGGCAGTCTCTCAGCCTGGCCTGTGCCCTCTCGCAGTCCAGGAGCCCTTGAGGGATGTCTGACTGATGGCTTAGGCCCGATCCTCGCGGGGAGCGGGCCTAAACCGGCAGTCAGACATCCTTAGCGCTGCCAAGGAGGTGGGAAAGGATCCTGCCACTGCCACTGTGCTCGCCAGCCATAAGGCTGGCTTCTGGCTGAGCTGCACACCTCTCTGGGAGTGCATTGACCACCAGGAAGAAGCTCCTGCATCAAGCGCCTGCCCCCTGGTGGTCAGTGCATGTCATAGCAATCAGTCATTCTGCTGTTTCGTCTGTTTCATATTAGCCTTTTATTATATAGGATTAGAGGCCCATTGCAGGAAGATTCCTGCAAGAATAGGGCTTTGCTCCCGCCTCTGCCCCCTCCTGCCTCCTCCCACTGCCTCCCACCTCCCGTTGCCTCTTGCCTCCTCCCTCCGCCCACCTCCTCCAGCTGCCTCCGCCTCCCACCTCCTCTCGCCGCCTCCTGCCTCCTGTCGCCCGCCCGCCGCCTACCGCCGCACCCCGCACCCCCACTGCCCGCCGCACCCTGGCTGCCTGCCACGCCCCAGCTCTGCTCCCGCCTCCAGCCTCTGCCACCTTGGCTCTGTTCCTGTCTCTACCACCTCTACTTTGCTCCCTTCTGCAGTGCTGGTGGAATCCCTCTGATCCCTGCCTGATGGCCTGTTGCTTTCTCTGGATAAAACATCATTTGTACCATTAGCTCAAGGGATAGAGGAAGTACATTTATGGGAAATCAAGTTGCTTTGTCAATTCCAGCAGAAAGATGATGGAGCCCTTAAAAGGAGGGTCTCCTGACTTGATATCAGAACTCAAATTTCTTTTTTCCTCTCTGGTGAGGTAAAACTAAATTGGCCATCAGTCACTGTTTTCCCCATCCTCACCTAACCTCACTGTCTGGAGTCTCTAGCAGAGTTAGAGGGGGCAATCTCTGAAGGTGATGAGGCCTTCTTTAAGGAGACACTATGTCCCTGCTCTATGTACTTTTGTCCTTACATTTACTGGACACTTCTTCATTCTTTCAGGAAGGCAATACGCCATGCACTAGACACTAAGGGAATAAACTTTAAAAGGCATAGCACCTACCTTCAAGGAACTTGAAAACAGATGCACCTGAATACAATGACAATGAAAGGTAACACATTCAAGGAACAATGGGAAATGCTGGTGAGGACACCTAAATCATCAGGCAGGGTTCACATTAGATGAGCTAAAGTGGAAAGGTTAAGTACAAGTTTTCTGGGCAAACACGCAGTGCTTAGGCATTTCTAGGAATTAGCAGAGATGTTCCAACATAGAAGAGAAGAGGCTGAAAGAAGGGACGGACTGATGAAACAGATGCCACAGATAAAGCAGTTTTGAAAAGGAGGGAGAGATGGAAAGTGTCAGTTCCTAGAGAGAAATCAGAAAAGATAAGAATCCCTTATCTTTGCCTGTTGGGTTTAGAAAACGATAAATCATTGACAATGGTGTTAATAGTGCCTGTGGAAGAGAGGATGGAGGGGACTGTTAAGAAGCCAGTAGAAAGTATATTAGTTTTCCATGGCTGCATAACAGATCTCCATAAATTTAGTAGCTTAAAATGTTTATTCTATTTATTTGCTCTGCTACTTTGATCTCTAATCTTTTGATTCCTTTTTTTAAAAACTCAAATCTCCCGTTTGATTAACTACAAGTCACCCGATGAGGGACTTTAATTACATTTACAAAATTCCTTTCCCTTTGCCAGGTTCTATTAATTAGTGACAACTTCCACCCATACTCGAGGAGGGGATAATACCAGAGTGGGATTCTGGGAAGTAACTTTAGGGTGTGTTTGCCATGAAAAGGAAATCAATACAGTGACTGTATGGTAAAGATGTAACTGTCAAGAGAACAACATGGACCTATAACTATGGGAAAGACAGGATCCACAAAGATCTTAGTGTACGTATATACATACATTTCTAATTAGCTTTTATTACTTAACAAACCATGCCAAAATTTAGTGTTTATTAACAACAACCTTCTATTTAGCTCAGAAATCTTCCAGTGAACAGTTTGGCAAGGTTCAGCCAGGTGGTTCCACAGGATTGGATCTTTGTTGTGGTTCACTTATGTGTCTGCAGTTGGCTTCTGGATTGGTTTGTAGATGTTTAGCTGTCTGGTGGCTTGTTGGTTGAGATGTGGTATTGTATTTTCCAGCAGACTAGCTGGACTCATTATGGCAATGTTCTGCTCTCAGCAAGCCAGTAAGCTCCAGTGTACACTGCTTTTCTAACCACTGCTTCTTATATCACATTTGCTAATGATCTACTGGCCAAAACAAATTATATGGCCAGTTGAGCTAACGGGGCAAACAAAAGGACTTTGCCTTTTTAATGAAAAGACTAGAGAATGGTGAAAATTTTTATAGTCTAGATGATATTTAGTATGATGTTTTTAAATATTAGAAAAATTCTGCTTTATATTTATGTTAAGATGAGAGAGCTAGTAAAAAAACAAAAAGGATGAATACATAGCCTAGGAGGATAACTGATGAAATGTGATCCCTAAGACAGGATCTTCTGTGACTCAGAGTACATAGAGAAAATTAACCTTTAAAAAGTGAAAAGTCATAATTTTTCTAGAATAAAAAAAAATGAGGGTAGATCAAGAAAATTGGATTTTCCTGGTAATCTCAGTTTTCCTTGGAGAAAAGAAATCTAAGTTGTTGAGTACAGTGAGAGGATGGTGGGAAAAGGGTTGATGGTGAGTGTTGACTTTTTGGAAGATCTGTTTTTCAGAACAGGAGGGAAAGCTGATGACAGCAGAACATTGCAAGTATCCTGTGTTACTAGGATTATGTGAATGTATTCCAGGGTCCAGGATAGTCTTTCTAGTAAAAGAGAGTTTTGAGAATGACTTTGGAGGAGGTGTGTGGTAAGGGGGCTCAAGTAATTGGAGGAGGGTTTGGGACTGGAGTACATAGTCTGGGGGAGCTCTGAGAGATGTTTGAAGCAAAGGACTCAACAAAGATCAGGTTAGAAATAAATAGTGGAGAAGAAGGAGAACAAGTTTGAGGGAGAAGAAATTAGAGTAACAGTAACAAACCTAGTAACAAACAGCAGGAGGAGTTATTAATGAGAGAGAATGAAAGGATGGAAATAATTTATAGCCATCAATAGAGAAATAAGGGATTTACAGGGAAGAGGTAAAGTAAAGCCTAGGCAACTCACTGA
Source organism: Myotis daubentonii (assembly GCF_963259705.1). Classification (NCBI taxonomy): domain Eukaryota; kingdom Metazoa; phylum Chordata; class Mammalia; order Chiroptera; family Vespertilionidae; genus Myotis; species Myotis daubentonii. The sequence goes on along the minus strand of NC_081845.1, from coordinate 76,634,781 downwards.
GCATTTGACAGGTATCCATTCTTTCTGCATAAAATCATTCATGTCTTTAGCTCCTCTTTCAAAAAACTTATTGATGAGAGGAACTCAGGACGATGAGTATTTTTCATTAAAAAATCCATTCTTCACTCCTTGGAATTTTAAAGAACCATGGTGCCACATTTTTATATTAGGATAAATTAGAATAACATCAGAGTATATTTAAAAATTAGAAATGAATATATTATAAATACTTATTAATATACAGGATGTAAAAATATGTAGATTAATATAAACAATAAACATTCTTAGATTTTTCAGAGTTTTTCTCTTAGAAGTTCTTCATAATCAACTATTAAAAAGTACAATAAAACTTTGAGTTACTTATATTAGCTAAAATATGACTTCATGTAGTAGAAAATTTGATAATTAGAATCCATACTCTTGAAAAAGTTTGTTGGAACAATATTTTCCTCTGAATGAGATCCTCAAAATTATGGCCCTATGATTTTATCATGACATTTTGATGAATAATCACGATAAATTAATGAGTTTGTCATATAAAATGAAGTTATTTGGAAACATGACTGAAAAGATAATGGGATTTTGGGGATTTTATTACTAATTTATAAAATTCTTTACTAAAAGCCGTGGCACAACATGAAAGGCATCCTACCAGGCCTTGAAATGTTTTCATTCCTTCAGTGAGGAGACCATCATTGGAAACAATGAGAAGACTTTCATTTATGATTAATCGCATGAAACAGTTCTACAACCACTGACTAAGTAGAATTGTTTCTAAGTAAAACTTACATGAGGGAATGTCTAAGCTTTCTTTCTCAATTTCTCTGCTTGATTTCAATTATCCTGTACTTATGGATATTCTGGGTTATGCCAATGTACTCAAATATTATTTATTGTGGCAAGAATTTTGTGTTGAAAATACATATGTGGCTTACATATAAAAAGAAATTAATATTTTGTGTATGTTTGCTCAGAAACTGGAAAGTCTGGGGTGAGTTGTTTGAATTTATTAGTTTTAAATGTTTTTCAGAACTCAAAACTATATGATATGAAAATCTTTACATTAGAACTGATAGATACCTTAACATGGACACCTTAAGCAAAACCAAGAAGTATCTTTTACTGAATTTTTAAATCAATCTTTTATTAAGTTTAAGTATTATGGTCATACATTTTCCTGCTATGTAATGCAAAAAATATATACATATAAAATCACTTAATAAATATTCATTATTTCCCCAAATTCTTGGTTAGACACAAGTAGTTTCTCTTATGAATTGATAGAATCGAATCAATAATTTTGAAAGAAAATCTCTGTTTAAAAGATTTGACTTTAGACTCACTTATAATTTCAGTATTTGTCTTAAAAATAGAGCACAGGAATACATATACCCTGTTATTCCACAGGCTCATCCTAGCCTAGCTTGACAAGGATACATTATTTCTTTATTGTCTGTTTATTTTGTGTGGAGTTGATGAGTTAGTTGCACTGTGTAAGGTAGATTACATTTATAAAGTACTCTGGATTCCTTTGATATGAAAGAATATGTGTCTCTTTCAGTAACAAACAACCGAGTTGTTTGTTATGTGTTTATCCTGGCAAGTAATTAGGGAAAATATTTTTGTAAGCTAAAATCCCCTCTCTGTTTTGGACTTTGCTTTCACTCTCTCATTGTTTACCATTGTATATTGATATTGGGTGCTACATCTTTTGAATTCTGGGCATTTCTTTTTAGGTTCACAACATGTAACAGTAGTCCAGATTTTTAGAATTTCAAACTCTGAAGTACGTTAAATTTTTTAAGGACTGTAGTCATTATTATTATATGATGGTTTATATTCTTACAATGAAAGAAAATCTATTTCATTTTCCGAGGGAGTTTTGAGATTTACATTGATGGTGATTTAAATCTTTTCAAATCACACAATTCCAAATTAAGATAACTCTTTTAGATTCTGTCAATGAGTAATTTCTAAATGGAAATATGCAAATATAATTTAACATTGATGCTCATTCCGGGGAACAAATGAGCTATTGTATATAATACTTCAAGTTTTTTTTTAATATTCTTTTTCAAATTCAAAACAGTGCCTCTTGGGCAAAACACAATTTTTTCCATTTTTATGGAGGTTTAGGGTGCCTCTTTTCATGTAAACTATTAGGACTGTTTGCATAAACACACAAGTGCTAAGACTATTATGATAGTTTCACACATAATGTCCTATTACAATCTGTCTGTTTCTCTCTCCTCCAGTCAACTTCTTCTTCCACTACCTCTGAGCAGCTGGCCTGTAAACCACCTGCTTTCTCCTTTGTTTCTCCAACTAATCAGAAAGCACCACCCGACCCCACTCAGCTCGGCGCGGCCTCTGCCCTAGAGGAGTTCCACACCAGGAGGCTGGACGCCGGTGGGGCCTGGGTGGAAGAAACAGCTTCGTTTTTTCAAACTTCCACTCACTCGTCACCCTTTTTTGCATCGAAAGGCACCTCCTGGGCGTTTCAGTCTCCCCATTCCACGCAGCTATCAGGTTCTGATTTGTCCAGTCCCAGTGAAGCAGACCAAAAACCTGGACGGCCATTGGAAGCTCTGAGGAAGACAGCGTCAGCCTCACATGTCCTTAGCCCCGGGGAAAGCCTGCGGCCCTCTTCTCCTCCACCGTCCTCCAGTGCCTCTCTGAAGTCGAATTCAGCCTCGTACCTACCAGTCCGTATTGTCCTGCATTCACTCTCTCCAAGTCCCAAACCATTTACTTCCTCTCTCCATGGCTCTTCTTCCACTCTCTGTAGCCCAATGTCTTCCAGTGGCAATCTCTCAAGGTCAGGGGTGAAATCCCTGGTGCCCTCCCGGCTTTCTCTTCTCACTGCCATCCTCAAGTCCAACCCTTCTCACCAGAGACCCTTGTCCCCTGCATCCTGTCCCACTTTCTCTCTCAACTCCCTGGCTTCGTCCACACTCACACTTGATCAAAAAGCAAAGCAAGCCCCATCCACACCTAAAAAATCTCTCTCCAGTTGCTCGCTGAGCGCCAGGTCTCCTGGGCAAAGGGAACACCAGGATTCTGAATTTAGCCAGCCATCCTTTCACTTACCTTTGTTCACCCAATCTGCTCCCCTTCCTCAGGCACAACCCCTTCCTCCCACAAAACATGAAAGCAGTAGCCTTGCTTCTTTGAATGTAGAGAAGACACCATCACCCACTTCTTTAAAGAGTAATTCAGTCCCCTCCCTGCTGCAGACAACATCGAGTCCTGTAGGTCTTCCTCCTGCTTCACAAAGATTTTATCCTTTTTCTTGGAAGAGCAAAACGGCTGCTGACCTCAGGGGTCCAGAAAAGCCCAGGGATATTTACACATATCCTTCTGCATCAGCCTCCTCTATGTTACCGTCTGCATTTCCCACTAACCAAAGAGCCACACTCTCCTCTCCAGAGAAAAGTTTCCGTCCTTCCCCAGTTCTTTCAGACCTGCTACACAGATCCCAGAGAGCATCACCACAGCTCTCTGGCCAAGGGCAGAATCCGTCTGCTGCTCCTTCACCGCCTGTCTCCAGTGCTAGCTCTGCCTCTCTTCCCAAATTGGGGTCCTCCCCTCCCCCTCACGCTAATCTTCCCACTCAGGCACCCCAGCTCAGTCCTTCCGCACTGCACCCAAATTGTGGCAGTGGCACCTTACCTTCAAGATTTGGGAGATCGGAAAGCTCAGTATCTGACCACAGGTCATCTGTTTCAACCCCATCACCTTCCACCTCTCTAACAAGAACCAAGGAGCTGATTTCACCTTGTGCATTTGCCATGCCAACAGACCCTGAGAATAAGAAACCCAAGGTATTTTTTGCATGCTGCATGGTGCATGCTTATTTGAAATATGGAAGAAGATTTTATTTTTTTGCAGAGGGGGTTAAATCAGTGATTATGACATTCATTCTATTCCTATGAGAAAGTGCAAGTGTGGGGTTGGGGTGTGGCTAGGATTTGGTATATTTGAACATGGAGTTGAATTATAATCTGTCTAAAGTTGTGCATGTTTCTGTGAAATTCTGATTTTGTATATCCTCCTGTTATGATAAATTCTTATATTTTTATTGTTTTAGGCATAATATGGGTTATATTATTGACTCAAGAGCTGGAATTTAAAGCAGCTAGTAGAGATTTGGTGATATGATACATGTCTAACTATTTAATAACATTGGAATCAATTATCCATAAAAATATCCTGTACTGAGAGAATTATAGATAAGATCAGTGTAAAAAGGAATATTATCTTAGATCTAGGCCCATATTCTAGGCCAAGCCAATTTAAAAACTTTCTATTTCCCTTGCCATCATTCATTTATAATTATTAATTTTTCCCCTTCTACATGGTTGATTTTATTATTGCTCTTCATACCTCAAGCTAAATCAATATGCATTTAGCTATATCCACATAGGGCAAAAGGGAATAGAAATTTCCTTTATATGTGAAAATGATTTGATTTATAATAAACACAAAAAACTTAGTAATTTGAAATACAGAGAAAATAGGTTGGGTATAAGGAAATAGAATTAAGAAAGAAAAAATATTGACTTTTGAGTGCTCCAAAGCAACCCACTGAGGAGAGAGGTGAAACTGGCATTTGTTTTAATATGAGAAGAGAAATATTTGAATGAGTGATCCATAGAGCTCTTTCTTTTGGAAGAAGGCAACACTGCTATAGAACATGCCAGCTTCCCAGCTATTCTCAAATAATTTAGAATGTGCATATTATATACTCAGAACTTGGTCATTGCTATGTAAATAAAATAAAATTATGAAAGTGCTTGTATTAAGAGGGAATTCAAATTTTCAGTTCAGTGTATTGAAGGAACACAGTTTTACTCTTTCCAACTTCCATGGAGACTGTGTCAAAATCTGTTTGAAGGATGAAGTTAGGATAGGAAAGATAATACGACTCACATGCTCTTACTAATTATGTAGTTTAACTTAAAAAGCATGCATGCATTAAACACTCACTCTGTGCCTACCTCTATACTAGATTTTTTTGGAGATGTGTGTATATATGTATGTGCTTCTGTGTGTGTGTTTAAGGAAAGTAAGAGAGCATTTTTTTTGTCTTAAAATTTTTCATTCAAAAATACATATACATAATGTGGAGAAGCTATCTAGAGTTATTAAATCTACAGTAATGCTGGAAAACAAGTATAAGGAAATGTTAACCAAGCATAAATCAATTACATATAATTGTGCACTGAATTTGATATAATAGAAATATTGTGAGAATCAGGCCAGTTGAAATATTTAGTATTTATCTTAATGAAGAGAAAGGAGTTGATATTTCAGAAAGGGTAAATAACCGGGCAAATGTATAGAAGTTGATTCCAGGGAAATGTATGTGGAGACATAAGAAGATTGGCTTATCATTGAATAGTGATGATAATAGTAATGATGATTATAGTAACAGATATCAAATGCTTTCTGTGAATCAAGATATATCCTAGTAGTTATTCAAAATAGCTAAAAATTAATTAAAAGGGACAATGTCAGTTAATTTTATGACCATGAGATTGTTAATATTATTTTCTCCATTTTATACACCAAGAAACTGAAGTTCAGTGAACAATTTATTATATTTTATTGCTGTAAAACAAAAAAATCAATTATTATTTTAGCTTTATTTAATAATTCTCATGAAGGAAATCATTGTTATAGAATAATGATAAGAATGATCAATTTATATAATATTAGAGCCATTTAAAAATGTATTATTTGAAATTATTAAGTCCTTGCATTTTAAACTTTCAAAGCAAATGGGATAGAGAAAAACCTAACATTTTTATAATTCTAAATTGAAAATCTTGTATATTTGAGGTAAAATGACCTAGTGATTATCTTCTTAATGCATATGCTATTATGAAATTTATTTGTGCTATATTACAAAAGCTTGGTGATGTAAACATTACCATTTCCTGAATTTATTAACAAGTATTGCCTGAACCCTATGGCCATGCACCTAAATCATTCCTCACCTTTGTGGGAAATGACTGTACTCCGGAGGCTTCGTCCAAGTGTTTCTGTTTGTGGTCACTTTGCTTCGTTCATGTTTTGTCCTGTTTTTGGAGAGACCTGGGAGAGGCTTGGCCCAGCGGGGCTCTTGCTAAATCCAAGTCCTTTTTTTAAAAATATATATTTTATTTATTTTTTACAGAGAGGAAGGGAGAGGGATAGAGAGTTAGAAACATCGATGAGAGAGAAACATCGATCAGCTGCCTCCTGCACACCCCCCACTGGGGATGTGCCCACAACCAAGGTACATGCCCTTGACTGGAATTGAACCTGGGACCCTTCAGTCCTCAGGCCGACGCTCTGTCCACTGAGCCAAACCGGTGAGGGCCCAAGTCTTTTTTTGGTTCTAAAATCAAGTTTGTTAAAGACCTGTTTTTCCACAGCTCATTAACTGCTCCCAATATTAAAGAACTTTCAGCATTTGCCCTCTATTTTGTTTTATTTTCTTCATTTCCAAGCTAAAAACTAAGCTTCTAGAAACGCACAATAAATTTGATGTTAATTAAAATATAAAAATATCGAGAAATTATAATTTATCTATTTTTACCTGATCCTTTAAACAGAAAAATATTTCTTATAATGGGTAAAACTTGTGATAACTTCTGCAAAAAGAATCACTCTCTGAGACATGCTGTTCTTTGTCTATTTATTTATTCCTTGTTCTTGCTATTATCTCTCCGGGTAAAAAAAAATCAGCCTGCGTATATATTTTTTTTTTTATTGCAAACTATTTTTGCAGAAATTGTAACCTGAATATAAAAATTCATTAAAATGGATTCTGGAATAGGTAAATCTTATCCCAGTTTCTTTTGATGTTTGACTAGTCTTTATTAAATTGCTAAGATTATTTTATAGATTGATAGAAGAAAATAGACAAAAGCTTTGGGCTATCAAAGAATTCATGCCATTATGGATTGTTTCTTGTCTTGCTCCTTCTTCTGTGCTGCTAATCTGAGCACAGGGCTATCTTTGAAATTAAAGAGCTTCAGATATAGATCAGTTTCACTTAGTGCCAGATCCCAAAAGGAAAGAGGTCCTGGAATACAAATGGCCATCATATTAAAACATGAATACTTGAATGACATTAGTTCAAAGTCTGGGCCCTACTGGCCTTTGATATGAAAATAAAATGGAACAGTAGAGCATGCTGAGCTAAATTCAGGTACAAAGTATGTGTAATGTTTCTTTTTCGTAGATTGAATCTTAAGGTTCTGAATCTGTGTGCATTAGTTTGATACAGTTGACATATTTTAATATCAGATATAGTTAAGAATAACATTTCACAATATGAGCATGGCTGTAGACAGGATGGACATTTTCCAGGATGTTGTTCAGGCTACTCTTTGATCAACATCCATGTTGTCTGAGATATTTTTAACCACTTGGGAAAGTCTAAATATCACAAAATTAATCCATGGAGTTGTATTCAGGTTCTAATATATTTCGCATTTATTTATGAAACAGTTTAAAATTTCTCCTAGTGAGTCATGATGTTGCATGCACTCACCCAAGATGATGGTGTGCCTGTGTTGGCCTTAAAGTTATTTTGAAACATAGTATATTTAAGGAATTAGTTGAGAGCTTTTTGATATTTTATGAACTTGTAGGTGGTTTTTTTTTTTTTAGGATCTTCAACATCATATTTTTCTTCTTTTTAAATTTTTTTCTTTATTGATTAAGGTATTACATATGCGTCCTTTAAATAAACTCTCTTTTCTTTAAGGCATCAAAACATTCCCAAATATATCATACTGGAAACTTGGTGGCAACAGTCTCTATGTAATTTTCTCCATTTCTGCTAATCCGTATATAATCTGGGAAATGAGCAATATGAAATATACCTCCATGAGCTAAAATACTTAATGAGGGTTCAAACAAACCACTCATTCATTCAATAAATATGTACTGAGTGCTTATCATGTGTAAGGATATGTGCAAGGCACTTTTCAAAGTTGTAAGGCTATATTGCCACAAATAAAATAGCTCATAGAAAGTTTATATTCTGTGATGGCACAGAAATAATCACTAATAACCCCCATTTCCCAAGTAAGTACATTTTCTTGTGTGTTAGAAGGTCATATACATGGTAATGAAAAAGTATAGCAGGGTAAGGGATGGTGTCACAAATTAAATTGGGTAGTCAAGATAGGTTTCTTTCAGAAGGTGACATGCAAAGAGGTGTTGCTCATAGGAGAGGATAGTCAGGAAAAAGCCCTGAGGCCAGAGAGTGTTTGGCAGATACAAAGAACAGGGGAGCCAGTGTGGCCAGAGTGGAGTGAGGGAGGGAACTTGAGGTTGTCAGAAGGAGATGTAACTGTGCGCTATTGTAGGCCTGTGAGATCCGGCAGGCCACTTCTAAGTCTTTGATTTTTAATTTGAGTAAAACAGGAAGCAATTGGCGTGTGTGGGGGAAGGTTGAAACAATCTTATCTATCTGGCTGTGTGTGAAGAACAGACTCTAAGAGAGTGAGAGCGGAAGTAAGGAGACCTTAAGAGGCTATTGCAGCCCTGGCCAGTGTTGCTAAGTGGTTAGGTGAGGATTAACAACAACAAAAAGAGGCTATTGCAACAATCTAGGAAGTGATGGTGGCTCTGGGAGATTACAGCAGTGAAGACAAAGATAATACTTCTGTATATATTTTGTAGGTAGAAAAACATTCAGCAATCATTAAAGCTAGTCATAGGTGAAATAGTAAAATAGCTAAACTACACATACGTACCTTCTTGTTTCCTTTTGTCTTTTACTCTACCTCCTCCACAAAGTTCTTGGCATCTTTCAGGGGATTCTAGATTCATGATTCTCCCATCCCTGCTAGCTGTCACGTCCATCTCTATAGTAACCAATGCTGTGTCCATTTTCTTTGCTTCTCTCCAGCTAGGTTTTCTGGATTCATCTTAGCAATGATTTACAATGTCAGGGATTGACAAACCTTTTTTTTTTTTTTTTTTTTACTCCTTGGGGAATATTTGCATTTTAATTGAGAGACGCTTGTGCAGTTTAACTCAAAGAACATACTTAGAAATATATCCCAAGAAACTAGAAACACCAATCAGAAAGGATATATGCACCCCTATGTTTATAGCAGCACAATTTACTTAAAAAAACAACAAAGATTCAAGGTCATGAGTTCAAACCTGAAAGTTCAGATCATTGAAGGAAGATGCCTTTAGGAACTTAACGCATTGGAAATGCCTTTGAGGCATGCTTGAATAGGGAAAGAGAGTCTCCAACATCTAAGGCTTGGCCTGAAGATGAGGAACTAAAATTTTGGGTTTTTATGTCCTCTGAATCAGCATAATTTTCAAACAAATATTTGCTGAGTATCTGTTCTTGCCAGGAAGATATTAGGTGTTGGAAATAATACGAAATTCTTCCCTAAAAGATGTTACAGGGTAATAGGGATGGCAAAAATATTATAATACAATGAAATAAGTATTACACATTTAGAGAGCTGGAAGCTTCCAGCCATGGAGAGGGCCCCTGGGAAAAAAAGTCTAGGAAGTTTTCTTAGTAACTGCCACTGTCATCTTCCTCTCCTACTCCTCCGCTTCAGGTATAAAAATCATTATAGAGATTGTGCTCTGCCAGTGATCCAGATGTAAGGCAGGTGTCTGGCAATCTCTTCTGTGAATTGGATCAGGACCTCAGTTGAGCTTTCCTCTTAGGGAGACTCTGACTCAGGCAGTGCAAGCATGTCACTGAAGAGCAGGAAGTATATATGCTCATCGATGCTTCTGGCAAGAGAAGTGGCCATAATGAAAGACACTCTCTTCACTAGAGTTCTCTTTTGTCATTTATGTAATCTGAGGTTCTGCTAGTCACCTTTACTTAAAGTGTAATCATGAGTTCAAATCTCTGATTCTTCCGGCAGCTAATATAGTTCACTTTGAGATCTCCTGGGTCTTTATTACTAGAGCCTGGTGTGGAAATTTAGGCAACAGGGGATAGGACAGGGGTGGGGAATATTTTCTGCAGGAGAAGGATATGCTCTTGCTATCCCCATCCTCACACCCAGGATTTATGTTGTAATATCTAGGATTGCCTATAAATAGGATTAGTTCTGATACACTTATGTCCTAAAACTCCATTTCCTTTTCTAAACCTAAACTTTGCAGTGTACCTGTCATGTAGTGGATATTTAAGACATATTTACTGGATGTTGACTAAAAGCATAGATGACAAATTGGAGGGATACAATAAGTATCATTACATTTTTTGCTAGATTCAGGGTCAGGCTGGTCAAGTCTACCTTCTGTGATTCGCTGAAGGTGATTCCAACCTGTAATATGACAGTCTATTATTCAAGTTATAATTACCTTGACTAGAGTGATTTCTAATTTTAAACAAAGGAAGGGAAAGAAATGAATTTGGTTTAATACCTGGAAGCCTTAGAATGCTGAGGAAGAAATATGTCCAAATTAGAATGTTGTTAAAAGAACCCAGAGGAAATACAATGAACCTAAAACTTATCTCTTATGGCAACAAGAATGATTTTCAGACTGAAAAGAGAAAGCTATAGATGTCTTAGAGATGCATAAAGCCTAAGATAGATGAGGAACTAGAAAGATTGCCTAGTTCTGAGTAAGTTCATATTTCCTGGTCTAGATAAATTGTGTCTGGAAACAAATGACATTTCTACTTCTATTGCAAAACTATTGTAACTGATGGGAAATAAGAGATTTACCAGGGAAAAAAGGTGAGCCATATGTTCCATTTTTCAAAAAAATGGAAGATAATTTCTGAAAGTTATAACCTATATTCTTAGTTTGTGAATGTTTACAACAACAGTTATAACTGGAAGTCAGACATTTTTTTCAAGCAACAGACCTTTATTTATTGAATGTCCTCCAAGTTCTAGCTTTTGTGATATCTCTCACTATATCAAGAACATAAAGAGAGATGTGAGTGTAATGACTTGTTTCTGTGAACTCCCATTTATTCCAAGTCCTCAATCCAAAGCATCCTCAAGGTCACTCTCTAATCCATTAACTTATTTCACATTTCTGCCTATTATTTGTTTTTCTAAAACATTTCCTTTGCTTTCTTATTTGTTTATGTTTGTCTCTATTCATGAGGATGCAAGCTCTAGGCTTTGTATGTTTTGTTCACTGTACTTAGAGCAATGCATATCACAAAATACACAATAATATTTTGTTGAATGAATTTATGAATTGAACTGCTATATCCAAATCTATTTATAGGATTGATTGATGGCAGAACCTGGTAGGCAAGAGCTCTTTATCACTGGTATATGACTTGAATAAAAATACAAATGACGTGCCTAGGCAGACGGTTCATGAAATAATATAAAAATTTTTATCTTCATAGTTTACAGTGACAATCCAAATCTAGTCAGATGAAATTGGATAGAGACAATGTCTAAAGTACTATTTTTGGATCTAGGGAAAAAGCATATGTACAGAATGGAGTTTGATTTCAACAAATGCTTAAAAAAATAAAAGGGTTAGAGATTTTAGGCCACTGTGAAGTTCTTGGAGCCAGAAATCCAAAGTCAGGATGTCAGCAGGGCTGCACTCTCTCCAGTCTCCCGTCTTTGCCGCTTTCAGCTTCTGGGGCTCCCGGCTCTCTTTGGCTTCTGGCTGCATAACTCCCATCTCTGGCTTTGTCCTCATATGGCCTTCTCCTCCCATGCTTCCTATGATCCAACAATATGAACTAACTCCAACTTCACTCTCCTGTATATTCTAAACTCGCCACCCAAAACAAGGAGACAGTTCTAATTATTATAATCTTCATTGTATTAGTTGACTTTATTGTCAAATCATAGAGGTGATGATTATATTCTACTTTTTGTTAAAAAATACATCTAGTTAAACACATAGCTTTTCAAAATTTAAAGAAATATCAACAGAGCAAAATGATGAGAATAGTGAAATTCATCAGTTAAGGATTGGTAAGGAGGGGTTGATAGAAATAGCAGTATAACTATCATGCTGAAGAGAGCTCTTAGAATGCACATGATTAGAAGGGGAGAGAAATAGGAACAATGGAATGGTTGTATTGTATTTTGGCTCAATATAAGGAATTTTACACCAATTCTAACAATTATGCTAAATTTGTTGTCTTGGAGATAGGCAGTTCTTCATGTGGTGGCAGAACAGAGGATCAGAGAGATTTTTGTCTTGGATGGGGGCGTTAAACTAGATAGCCTTCAACATCACTTCTGATTCTAAGATTCTGTGGCATAATATGTGCATTAACAAGATACTTCTCTGTACAGGTTTCTCCAGCTATAGTCTTTAGAGCAGTTGAAGACAGGAGGACAAATGTTATAAATGATTATGCTTCCTGAAACGATAGGCAAGGGAATATGGTAGATGAGTGCACTGTTGTTGAGGTGGAGTGTCTGCATCCAGATCCCAGCTATGACTTACTGGCTAGCGACCTTACATAAGTTACTTAACATCCCTGCACTTTAGTTTCCATATATCAAATGGATTTAATATAGTATCTGCCTAACACGTTTGCTGTAATAATAAAATGAGGTAATACCCAAAAAGCTTTTAGAATGATACCTGGCTCATAGTGATTGCTAGCTATTATTATTGCAGCTATTATTGCAATTAAATACAATAAAATCATCATGGAGTATTAATGATATATTTTATTTCATATTATTTGTCTTTAGATATTCTTTGGAAGAATATATGATCTTATAGAGAAAGGATGGCTATTGGATCCAGGCAAGCCTGGATGTCAAACCTGTTTCTACTTTTTATGGGCTGGTTAGTCTTAGACTAGACTACACCTGACCTCGCCATGTCTCTTTTTCCTAATGACTCTTTAGTTACACGGCTTCTGGAAAATTAAATGATGCAATATATATAATTTTCCCAGTAATAAGTGTCAGTTCTTATTCCCATGAAGAGATGACATTTCATTTTGTTTTTATACAAATAAGGTATTGTCTGGAGGCCATAGCAGTTCAGAGTGAATATAGAGACTTAGAGCTTAAAAGGGACGTGAGGCTTCTTTTAGGTCTGGAATTTTGATTTCTCTTACCTTCATTGCACCAGTTTAATGAAGGTTATTTCAATTATATCCATAAAACTCAATGATTTATTTGACTTGATTGCCCTCTCTTCTTCTGTAGACGGTTTAGTATGCTTTTTAGTGGACTGAGGCAATGTGGAGCTGTGTGCAGATTTCTCCTTGTCTCTGAGTCCCTGGGGAAGCTGCCTGAGGCAGGGGCTTCTGAAATGATAGGAGCCTTGAACTTAGTTAAGCAGCTTGGAACCCAGAGCGGTATCAAAGCTGGGCTTTTGATTATGCATATTATCCTGATTTCTACAACTTCCTCATGTTCAGCCTTCTCCCCCAAACACTACACAAAACGAAACTATATTACCCTGAGTTGTAATTAAAACTCAGGACATTTTACCATTTGATTCATTAACATTACTATATTAGAAAATACAGGAGATGATAAGGTCTAAAAAATAAATTTAAGATCAAGAGCTTTCTATTTTTTCCAGTTTAGAGTTAAATTGATGAAATCACTTCTATTCAAAATATGCTGCTTATTAAACTGCTACTAAATTTTATGTATTCTGTTCTTTATTTTTATAAATGATGTAAGAGAATGTATCATAAGTTCAATATAATTTATTGGCATGATATTTGTTAATTATGTCACTATAAAAATAATTTTCTTTGAGAATCAAAACAACAACAAAATAAATAAAAAACAATGCTCACATTGAAAGAATAGCACTCCTATGACGAAATGCTGCTAATGAGAAATACTATATAACAAAAGGCTAAATGCAAATTGTCCCCTTGACTAGGAGTTCAACCAGGAATTTGACCAGGGGATGGGACTGGCCCACCAACCGCTTGCAACCCCTCCCTCCAGCCGGCCCCATTCCTGATTGGCCCCTCCACCCTGATCGGGAACAGGGCAGGCCAGCAACCTCTCACATCTCCCCCCTACAGCCATCCTGGCCTGATAGGGGCAGGCTGGCCAGACCCCACCCATGCACGAATTCATGCACTGGGCCTCTAGTTTATATATAACTTTCTAAAGAGTGGTACTTTTTAATTCTGAAGATGTATATCATATAATTGCCATTATCCTTAGGCTGATATTTTACTGCTGTGATAGTTCTTTGCTTCTCATTCTAATGAAATATTAACATGGAAGCTATTTTTTTTTCCTGTCAAAAACACGTTGGTCAAGCATAATAACTGTTTTCTTTGATAACTTGTCATTTAACCTGGTAGAACTACTCTAAAATTATGTCATGTTCTTCCCTCTTTTCATCTCCACTCTTGCTTTCTGGTTACCCGTTCTAGCAATACAAGACCAGTTCAAGCTACAAGGCTTTTGCAGCAATCCCTACCAACACATTGCTTTTGGAACAGAAGGTCAGTGTTGGCTCAAAAGCAGAGTAAATTTTATGTTTATAATGTAACTTTTGTTATGTTTTCTAAAATTTCTGTTTTAAAGTTCTGTCTGTACTAAAATAAAATTCTCTCAGTTTAGGATGATGTGAAGAAAACATCTTGGTGAATAAAATTGAAGACATCATCAATTTCTCACTAGAGGCTAGATATGAGCCTGGAGTGTCCAGTCCAATGTCAAGTAGCCCTGGAAACTTCATTTAGATTTGGATAGATCCTGTCCTTTGGAATTTTAGATTGTTGTTACATTCAAGAGCTTCCACCTCTATTGGCATTGATCAAAAGAGTAGAGGCAAAATGGGGTTACATGTGAAACTGGACAGCTTGGTCAAAGCTTGGTGACTTGAAGTGGCTTCCACAGTATAGTTAGCTGAGTGTCCAGGTTAGCGCCTTAGAACCCATCATGGGCTAAACCTCTTTATACATTCCTGCTGGCTACTGATCCTACCCCCATGAATGAGAGGGAAGATTGAGATCACTTCCAATGACCCATTCTTTTGCATGACTTGAGGGCACTTTTGCTTTGCTATTCAGTTACTAATTATAAAATTAATAGGATTCTACTTCAGTAGGTAGCTTCAATTACAGCCTCTGGTTCAATAAGCACATTGCAGATGCTCAAATGAAGTCCAAATGGAGGATCATATCAGAATCAAAGTGGAATCAATTATAAAATCTATGAAATTGTTCATTTCATATGTTACTTTGCTGATATTTATTTAGGCAATTTATCTCTTTGTGCATTAAACTCATTTATGCACCCCCCCCAGTGTAATTAGTATTTCAAATACTGTTTTTATCATTTGTATAATGTTAATGTTTGCCAACCAGGTAGTATTTTGAACACAGGTTTATGGATCTACATTTTTGTTATTTTAGCATAATCTGAGGAATAAAAACCTTTGCATGATCTCTTGTTTGAAAAGTAGGAATTGTTAGTGGGAAGTGCTAAGTAGCATGTAGGTGAGCATTAGTGGGAAGATTTCTTATATCTTATATCTCTGATAACTAATTCCAAATTATACATATGTAGTTGAGGCTCTACTATATGTATCTATAAGCTTTGAACTGAGGGTTGGGGGTGTCACTGGGCTTCAGGGAGATTGGAAGCTTTTTTTCTAACTTCTCTTCTAAATTTCTACCTTTTATAACTCAATACATAATGGTCCTAAAGCTCTGATTTCAGGAGGCTTCAGAAGAATGCAATTCCAATGGCCTATTGTTATGTTGAATCATAGTAGCAGCGTTCCCTCAGCACAGACCCTCTACCCATTTCAGATGGACATTTCTGAAATCTGATCATTAGTGCCTGCCTTTGCAGAAATGGGAGGAACTCTCCCCCTAAAGCCGCCAGGCAGGGGGGAGAATAGGGGCCTATTGTGTCATGGTATCCTTTCATCATAATTGTCTCACCTAACCTGTCGTATTTCCTGTACCCAAGTGCTTCTACTATATGAATGTTTTATTTAGAAAAACAACAGTTACTTCTTGAAAAATTTTTGTAAGATAAAGTTGGATGGCATTATTCATTCCAAAATTTCTGTCTGCCAGCTCTCTTCCAATTAAATGGATTTGAGGCATTATAATCTCTTAATCATTAAAAGTGAAGAACCATTAACTTAATTTCTAATTTTATCACAGACCTATTTCATCAATGTGTATGGTGGTATCACTATATATTTAATCTAATACAACTTCATATGGGAGAGTTTTTGTGTTTTCAATTTTGAATAAAACATATTTTTTAGGAAAATTATTATTTTTGTTGTTTGTACACCAAAATGTAAATGTCATGATGCCTAATTTAAAATATTATTCTAGAGAGGATTGATTATTACACAAGCAATAATGTGGGTAATTATCTCTTGGCTAAGATAAATTATTTTTGGATCATAAATATTTTTGGACCATGAATTGCTCAAAGATCTCATGATATGATTTGATGTTTGTTTTTGCTTTAGAGCCTTTGTATAATTCCACATATTTTTTCTGGCTTTTCCATAGTATGTGTTCCTCAATAAGAAACTTTACTTTGTAAGAATTTTTAAATAGCAAAAGTATTATCACAAGATTTTATGAGAGCTTATTTCCATTTCCACTAATATTTCTTGAATACTATTGTGTTGCTCTTTTCATAGTTGTAGTTTAAAAAAAATAAATCTGGTAATTTAGACCTTTTTACCTATCTGTTTATACCAGCAATTTTCAAGTGGCATGTCATAAGAATTTTTAAAACATGCAATACCTTACTAAAGAGGTCAGGGGCACTGACCTCTTTTCCCTTAGATTGTCAAATATAATAACAGCCAACACAACAATAGCCATCCAGTGTGAATGGATCAAAATGATACCTTTTTTTTTTTGTCAGATGGGCCAAAATGTATTTATTGGTGTGCCACAGAATTTTAGTAATTACTTTATGTGTGCAGTGAGATAAAAAAAAAAAGGTTGAAAATTGCTGGTTTATACAATAGAACTCATCCTATGATGTTTAAATCGCAGGGTTTTATTTCTGAATTGAGTGAGAAAATTAAGACAATAATGATCAGAAGCTCATCTATTTTGGAAAGCATTAGCATTATGTAATATTTTAAATCACAGAAGCTTTTTTGAGATCCGTTTCATATAACAAAGAACACCACCTTTAAAGTGTAGGGTAATGCTGTAGTCTCATTATAATAATCAGTTAGCATCTATATACTGTAGAATGTCTTGAAGAGATAGCTAACAATTGATTCAAGCCTTAATTCAACAATTAATTCTCTCCCCCAGTCAAATTAAACCTATGGTTGACATTTTAAACAACATTATGTTTATAGAATATAGTATAGCAATTATTAGTAAGGAACCAGAGTTGCTTAAAAATAACACTTTTTAAAAGCCAGATTTTCTCCAAATTCAAACACAGGCATCCCTTACCATGAGACATTAAGCCATCATTGAATCACTGGATTGCTTTCAGATTTAATCACCCCTAGATGAAGCACATAATTTTCAAAAGAGTACATTTTGTTGGCAGGGGATATGAGGTTTCTGGTACTTCTGTTCTATAATTTATTTTCTGCATCAAAACTGAAATTTATAGCATATTCAGTATTCTATCTTTTTTTCCTATGTACGTTTAGAAGGAAAGCATTTTTAGCTTGTCTTAAACTAAAGCTTTATAGGAAGAGATAAATGTAAGCATCACCTTTTAACATGTTTGCTTCAGCGTCTTTGGCTTCATCTGCTGCTAATAATCATGTCCAAGCTTGAGATGAGGATGAAATACAAGTGATTATAAAGCAGGAACAAAGTAATCAGATTACTTTGCATTTGCGGCTGTCCACAGAACTTATTACAATATGTTCAACAATATACTGAACTCTGTAGAGAAAATAATTTTGATGTGGACATTATTTTTTAGTCTCTATTTACGTACTGCTCTCAGAGAATGTTGAAAGTATCTCTTATTGACTAAGCTTTCTTTTTATCATCTGAGTTTGATAGCAGTGGATAAAAAGTTAAAATTAAACTGCAGAGCACATATTGATATTCTAAATAAATGGATTATTATTTTCACTGTGCACTTGTGTTCAGGAAAGGAAAGATGAAGGTGGGAATATTTCCATGAAATCATATAATATGGATCTTTATTGTCTCGAGTAATTAATATTTTTCAATAATAGCATAACATTTCTTCTTGAAAAATAATTTGAATTCTTTGTTATTTTCCTCACAAGTATTCTTTGGGATAAAATCAAGGCTATATCACTACTGTTTTACAACAAATGACATTACTATCCAACAAATGGCATTTTAAAGATACTTTTAATTATAAGCTACACATGTTTGAAAGAAAAATTCTAGAGGAGCTCAATTTTATAAATAGCATATATAAATTACAGTATTAATTATTCAAACAAAAATTCTGGGATAAAATTTATTTGGGATAGAAGGAAAATAAACAACAACTTTGAAGACTATGCAAAAATATAAAAACTTAAAAGATTTGAAATATCTCATCAGCTGTCAAACCAATTTATTCTAAGTTGCCAGTTTAATTTTTTAAGACATGAGTTGGTAAACTCCAGTGTGCTTAAACATATGTCTTTGGGTAAGACTATTTGAGGATCTCTGTGTGTCTGAAAAATTTAACAAAATCTGGTTGCTAACTTAGCATATGGCCTTTACTAGAGAGACATCTCTTAATTTAGATTAGTGTAAATAGTGAATGCGTTCCCAATTTCTTTAGCAATGGAGAGGTGCCAGGACCCAATTCTAAACCGATTGGTTCTCCTTAGGCAATTGTCTACCATGCACATAGCTCTTTTAAAACACTTAGCAAATCATATTTAATTATGCATATTGCTTGTTTTATTTTTTATCATGAGCTATTTGAGAGAATGTAGATTTTTGCTAAAGGTTTATTCAATCAATTAATTTAGTTTATAGCTGAGTATGTCTCTAAAATATCCAATTTTATTCCACAGGATGTTAAGACAAGCTTTTGTTCAGAGGATATAAAAATAAAGGAGTCTGGTGTATGGCAATTGGGATGATGACAATTAAGAATCTTTCTTTAGGGTAGAATAGCCTTATCAATTCTGCTTCCATGGAAAAGATATAAGGGCCTTTCTTCTATAAAGGAAGTGACTTGGTTTTAGACTTGGCACCTTTTAACAATTAAAGAGTATAGTCACAATGGCTGCCATAGTAACGGCTAGTGTATCAGACACTAAGATGAGTACTTGACTATCCTCACAGCTCTGTGAAGATTTTAATGATCACAGATGCCAAGTAGATACCTTAAAGCAGTGGGGCTAGTAGGCTGCTGAATTGGATGGTTAATTCGATCCTTACTAAAATATAGTAACTTGCCCATGAACTTTTTGAAATCCAACCCAATTAGATAGAGTTGGCATCACAAAAAGTTTCATAAACCCTTTTAGATTATTCTTCCTTTGAAAGCAGTTAAGTTTCTAACTCTATTTAGAGTGCAACTGCGCACTCTATCTTTAGACATTTTTTAGAACTTAGTCCTATTTCGAGAGAGTAGTAGGTTAGACTGATTTAATAAATCTGACGAAAAATTGTTTGCAATTCCATCAGAGATGCTCCCTTTGCTGGGGAACACCGATTACAGTTTATTGGCATCTATCCCCATGAGGACTTGGACTTACAAGGCTTGCTCATAATTCTTAGCTATTAATGATAATGTAGTATGGATCTCAAAACTATTTTATTTTAAAGGTCAGATTTAATAGTTCTCTTTAAAAAAAAAAAATTAAAAAACGGGGCCACAAAGTTGGCTGTCCCAAGCAAAATATCACTATTTTTAATGAAAATATTTCTGAAAATGTATATTAACTAAGACTCTTTGGAAATGGAATTCAAAGCATGTCCCAATTATGCCTCACTTGACTATAGTCCAATTTGGTAGACAAATATATGTTTTTAATAAAAATATTTTATTGGAGAATATCTGAGAGAACTTCACTCAAAATGAATAAATATAAAGAAACATCAATACAATCCTGCTGGCTAAGTTGTGAAAAAGCAATCGATGATCATATTTCCTGTTAATAGAGATTTAATATATTTAATTTTAATACTTTTTTTTACTATAGAGAAAGAAACTACTTTTTGTGGCTGCTAGAAAGAGTGGATCAAGATGCACTTTGATAAATTCTTGTCAATAAAAAAATCAATTCTACTAAATTTTAAAGCTATTTAAACTCAAAATAACGCCTTCCAAATTTTAATGCAGTCTTAGTATTGTCCCCATTTCAAAGTTTCAGCACATTAATGACCTAATACCCGTTATCTTCCTTAATTTTCCAATCATTCTGCATAGATTTATTTTTGTTCTTTTGAGTAAATGTCAGCATTTTAAATAGCCCAAATGAAAGTTGTGTTTGCCTATAAGTTCCCACAGAGTAACCAGGATATTAGCCTTCAGTGGTTTTATCTGAAAAAAAATTCTCTCATTAAATCCACACTGACTGTATGCTCAGATCTTTGAACAAATTTAATTGAAATATGGGGAAAGGAATTATTTATTTGTTAGTTAAAATATTTAAAGAGTTTAAACTACTTCTCTAGGACATTTTACTAAGGAGTATTAAAACCACATTTTTTTAACGATTCTTTAATTAATTTCATTTACTTGTCATTTTACCCTTTCAAGCCATCCTAAAGATTTTTATTGAGCACTTATCAAGTGCTCTTTCCTGAATATACAAAAATAAATGCCATATTTTCCCAATTGAAATAGGAAAAATTTTCCAGTAAGGTGGAGCTACAATTGAAAAAGTAATTATGATGCAATATAATTAAGTTATTTGCAAAGTGATAGGGTTCTCAACCTGACAAATGTATCATATAAGTAGAGTAAAAGAGAAAAGGGCTAAGAACTAGATAAAGCATTTTGAAGAATGAAATCTGTTGTCTGCCTCAGATAGACAGGCTCACTGTGGATTTGTTTTAAAAGTATGCTGTTGACAGAGAATAAAGTAGAATATAGAACAGCTTACATCCATGCAAATGATAAATGAAATGGTGTCAATGAAGAAGAGGGGAGTAAACATATGAAAGAAGCCCAACCGCAAAAATTATCAGGGAAATGAAATCTCAAGAGAGATGCACATCAGGATGTTAACATTTTTTTAGTGTGAAAATAAGACCTCTAATTCATTGCTATCCTAATATGTAAAATGCCAGGGGCCATCACAACCAAAACAACCGGACAGATGCCCGAACAGCAGGCTGTGTGGGGCGACAAGGCTGGCAGGGGGTTTAGTGAGGGACGACCAAATGACTGAACAGCAGGCTGCATGGGGCAACCAGGCTGGCGGGGTGGGGGTGGGGGGGAGAGCGGAGTTGGAGGCAACCAGGCCAGCAGGGGGAGCAGTTTGGGGTGACCAGGCCAGCAGGGGGGGGCAGTTAGGGGCAATCAGGCCAGCAGGCAGAATCGGTTAGGGGTGATCAGGCTGGCAGGGGAGCAGTTAGGAGACAGTGGTCTCGGATTGTGAGAGCGATGTCCAACTGCTGGTTTAAACCAGCAGTCTAAACCGGCAGTCAGACATCCCCCGAGCGGTCCCAGATTGGAGAGGGTGCAGGTTTTGGCTGAGGGGACCCCACCCCTGTGCACAAATTTTGTCCACCAGGCCTCTAGTGATGAGTATAAGATTATTCATTTCAAAGGATAATTTGAGAATATCTGATAAGGTGGCTCTCCATGATTACACTATTGTGCAGGTACTTTAATCTTAAAACTACAAATGTGTGTCTAAAGAAATGTGTACATTGCCCTAACCGGTTTGGCTCAGTGGATAGAGCGTTGGCCTGCATACTGAACGGTCCCAGGTTCAATTCCGGTCAAGGGCATATACCTTGATTGTGGGCACATCTCCAGTAGGGGGTGTGCAGGAGGCAGCTGGTCAATGTTTCTCTCTCATCGATGTTTCTAACTCTCTATCCCTCTCCCTTCCTCTCTATAAAAAATCAATAAAATATATTTTTTAAAAAAGAAATGTGTACATGGATGATAGTTATTACAGTTTATAATAGTAAAAATTGGGGACACTTCAAAAATCCAGCAGCAGAAGAAAATATCCATTTTTGTGTGAAATGTGCATACAATGGAATCTTATGCGTAAATGAATGACTGAATATATAACTACATGGAAAAAGAAATAAGGTAGTAAGGAATTTTGAGTGGTGATGGATATGTTTACGGCCTAGATTGTGGAGATGGTTTTATGGATGTATACTTATTTCCAACTTCATCAGTTGTGTACATTAAATACAGGTTTTTGTATGTCAATCATAATTTGACAAACCGGTTGAATAATAACAAAAAACAAAGCAAGTTCCAAAAGTGTACATTAAACTTAGACAAAATTAGAAGAATTGCACAAAACAACCTCATAGTAGTTGTTACAGTTTGAAGATAGTTAAATGTCATTTGAGGCCAAGTCGAAGTAAGATGAATAAAGTAGCCAAGACTTTTTGTTATATAAATGATTACAAATGAGGCAAGATTTAAAAATTCTGTGTGCATGTTTCTTATAAACTGGTTCTGAAGCTTTTTCTTTAAGAATAGTTTTTGTACACTTTGAGAAATGCCTACACCATTGTTATTTCTGTGGGTAGTTTCTCAAGGTAACTGCTTTGAAGGGAACAGGGCTCATCTAGATGCATAAAATGTCTAAGTTCTAGTTTGTATGTTTAAAAACTCAGCCTCCTTTCTTTCTTTTCTTTTAATATACAATTTTTATTGATTTCAGAGGGGAAGGGAGACAGAGAGAGAGGTAGAAACAATGATAAGAGAGAATCGTTGATTGGCTGCCTCCTGCATGCCCAACAATGGGGATCAAGCCCATAACCCGGGCATGTGCCCTGGCTGGGAATTGAACCGTGACCTCCTGGTTCATAGGCCAGTGCTCAACCACTGAGCCACACTTGCTGGACGCAGCCTCCTTTCTTTATGCCAACATCTTATAATATATATTTTCATTCCACAAGAGAAAATATGTCAGAGGAGAGCTCATCAAATTATTTGAAGATTTATTTCTTGGAAATGTTGAGATACACAGGGATTTCTTTGAAGAGACTTTTCTATGACAATTATATTTGACTAAAAGCCTCACATAAGAACTATTTCATTTACCACTAGGCACTAGATGAACCGGCCAAAACTGAAAACATCTCCAAGGACAACACATTAGACCCACCTCTGGAGGTAATGACTTCATATTTCCCCTGCTTTTGAAGTGCAATCCCAAAACTCATTGCTAACTCAGTACCTGGTTTCAATTCTTCCAGTTTTGTTTCCCTGCACAGCTCAGGCAGCAAACTGAAGAGCTCTGTGCTACCATTGATAAGGTCTTACAGGATTCCTTGTCTATGGTAATGCCTTAGACTAGAATGTGCAATTCAAACATTTGCTTTGCTTCTCTTCATTTACCTCTACTTGAGTATGATGCATCATAGGCTTGTCCTTTTTATTTTCCAGCATTCTTCTGGTTCTCCTTCAAGTTCTCTACAGAAATTGTTGGGTTCTGACACTACCAAAGTATGTATGTGTTTAATATAATTTACTGAACCATGAGAGTTTCTATAGCAGTAATTTTTAAGCTTCAGGTCAAAGCTCAATAGTGAATTGGGAAGTTAATTTAATAGATAGCAACCAGCATTATTTTGTTAGTAAGTAGCATTTTAAAAATAGAATAGTAAGAATGTAAAATAGCAGACTCTATTCTAAGTAGTGTCCGCATTATTGAAATTTATTTCAATTTGTTTACATATACAGGTATGTGTGTAAGGGTTGCAAAGTAAAATCTGTTTTTAACTATGTATAGGATAAGTTCGAACCAACACATTAGATTCTGTTATATGTTTTATATGTTGGTATTTGTGGGAGCTATATGGAAGTAACTGCATGTAGAATCTGTTGCCTAATCTCATCTCAAACCCTACCTTCAATACCTAAGTAATTCACAGCCACTTAGAATTATGGAAGTGGAAAATGAAGTAGACTAAAGTAGCATTAGTCTAAGAGCTTTAACACAAGTATTTCTGGAATGTCTTTTCTTTTGAAATTTATTTCATTGTTCTTTGACTCAGAGGGAAACAAGCATGGATATTTGAGATTCTTATGGGATTACTAAAGCATTAATTGTTGCATTTACATAATTAACTATTTCCTTCTTATAATTGTAGCCAATGTTATTTGTTGGAATAAAATGCTACATTTTTCCAAAATTTTTGAATGCTTAATACGGACCTACTCATCCAAATTTTAAAATGGTTGTGTTTTTCCTTATTGATAATTGTTAGTTTTGTGTTTTTTTGTCAGCCTTATATTCTTTCTTGGAATTAGTATACTTTTTGCATGTTCTTTTTAAAAATTGGACACTGTATGTATAAAGTAAGTTTTAAATGTAGAAATTGCTTATAATTAGAAGAGTAATCTTAATTACCAATTGGAACATTATAGACAAATATCCTATATAATAAAAGGGTAATATGCAAATTAACGGAATGGCGGAACAGCCAGTCACTATGACACACACTGACCACCAAGGGGCAGATGCTCAATGCAGGAGCTGCCCCTGGTGGTCAGAACACTCCCACAGGGGGAACGCTGCTCAGCCACAAGCCGGGCTCATGGCTGGTAAGCGCAGTGGTGGGGGCGGGAGCCTCTCCTGCCTCTGTGGCAGTGCTAAGGATGTCCGATTGCGGCTTTGGCCCCCTCCCCATGGGGAGCAGGCCTAAGCCGTTAGTCAGACATCCCCTGAGGGCTCCCAGAATGCTAAAGGGCACAGGCTGGACTGAGGGGACCCCTCACTCCCAAGTGCATGAATGTTGTGCACCAGGCCTCTAGTCCATTAATAATGACATAGAAACTGAGTAACCATTAAAAATTCTATTTTAGCAGAGAGGACCTACAAATGAATAATTGTAGTTTATGTTTTTATTAAATGTTTAGTTGTATATTTTTTGTCTTTTTATCTAAAATTATAAAACTTTGTTTGCTTTGCCAAAGAAATAATATGTAAATTTTAAAATATATTTTAATTAACTATAATGGGAATATGATTTAAATAGTAATATATGAATAAACACCTTAACTACTGATTTATTTAACAAATATTTAATGCTTATAGTGTTTAAAAACATTATTCTACATCACTGTTATTAAGGCAATTATTTCATTCAACAAATATTTATTAAGCACCTACTATGGGCCTGGCCCTGTGAGGCAATAGGGAGATAATGGTGAACAAGGCAGAGTAACCTAGAAGGGTATACTTTGGATATAGTAATCAGAAAGTAGAATTCAAGCTAAGACCAAAGATGGAAAAAAGCCAACGAAGAAAGATCAGGGAGAATAATTTTCAAGCAGAGGAGCAGGCATATGCAAATTTCCTGAGCCAGTAAAGCACATATTGTGTGAAGATGAAGACAAGTGTGATTGCAGCCTAGTGAGCCAGGGGTGAACCGTGTAAAATGAGATTGAGAAGGTGAGCTAGGGACAGTGAAGATACCTGTATGCCATGGCATGAAGTTTGGGTTACAAGGAAAATGGGAAGACATAAAACTATGGGGGATGTAATATGAAACCACTGAAAAAGATCACAATGGGTGCTGTGAGGAGGCAACTGAGATCAGAGAGGCAGTCAATGAAGTTGTCCTGGATAGGGTCGGTTCATTGCCAGAGAGCAGTATGTGGGTATGAGAGAGAGATTTCAGACTTGCTGCAGGTTTGGATGTGAGTGTGAAGGAGAGAATAACCATGGGTGAGCACCAGGTCTCTTCCTTGAGCATAGATGACCGTGAAGGAGGCACTGTGTGGTGGAGGAAAGAGAGTTGATGTTTGTTTTTGAGGTGGCTTTGAGGTATGTTCAAGAGGGACTTACACTTATGTGTCTGGTGGTAGTAGGAGAGATTTGGGGATGACTAGCACATGGATGTTGTGAGCCCCCTGTACAGAAATCCAAGGAACAAAACATTGCAGGTACAATAAAGAAGGTGGAGCAGGAACCTGCAAAGGAGAAGAACAAACCCACTGTATAAAAACTCAGAGCAGAATGGTATCATGAAGCTACAAGAAGAGAGTATTGAAGAGAATGGAATTGCTGTGATTGCTGCCAGAGGCAGAGAAAGCTAAGCCTAGAGAAGTATTTATTAAATTTGACATATTTTTTGAAACTATATTGCTGTTTCTTATGTGTTGGTGCTCATTCTCATTTTTTAAAATAACTTTTACTAGCATTTATAATCCTTTTTAACCTAAGATTCCATTTTTAGTCTCCTATTAAATAGTGACCTTATATATGTAATTTTAAATTCATGTTTTAATTTTTTATTCCTTTATTTATATATTACTTTAAAACGTTATTTTTATCTTTCTATGAACTCTTTAGTTTTATTTTCTTTAGGACAACATTTCTGGATATCACTTTTGTATTCAATCTGAGATTCTTTTTATCTGAGACCTTAAGCAATTTATAATTATTATTAATACTAATTTCTGCTATCTTACTTTACATTTCCTACTTAAAATATTTTCTTTTTTGCCTTTCCTGCTTTCCTTTGGATATTTTGACATATACTGGTTTGAAACTTTTTGAAAATTTTACTTTATACTTTTGTTAGTTTTTGTAGTTACACATAAATTATTAAGGACAATAATTATGTTTATTTTTCTATCATTTTAAAGCTTACATATATTTTCCCCCCAATTAGGTAAGTATTATAGCACTTGCATTTTTCACATTTTTTAAAATCAGGTTACATACTTACACAGAAAAATTTGTTAATATATTTTGGACTTATATTTGAACTATTATGCTTATTAATCTCTTCTTTATTTAGATACTTATTTTTTATTTAGATCCTTATTCCTTACAAATTTATAGCTTAATCATGGATTTACTTTTTTCTTTCTGGAATTTTGCTGAAAATTGTATTCAAGAGGTCTGATTGTGTTGATTCTATAACCTCTGTCTCTGAAAAAGCCCCCTCCCTCCTATTCATTTAAATTATAGTTTTTCTGGACATGAAAGTGTAGATCCTCTTTCTTTGATACTTTTTACCCCAGGCTCTTTTACTTCAGTAACATTCTTGTGAAGTATTTTGTCAGTATAATATTCACTCCTCTTCTATAGAGTGATCATTTACAGAGTGGTACTGTAATCTTTTAGTATTTTATCTTTATCTTTAATGTGACTGATTTTTCCTATAATGTGTCTAGTTGTGCATTTTTTTCTTTTATGTATCTGGATTGGTATTCTCTTTGACCTTTTACTTGGAGTCTTTAATTTTTTCTTCCTCTTACATTCAGGATAATGTTTATCCTCTTTTTTTTTTTTCTCCAAATGTTTCCTGCTGGGGCTTTTATAATACTGATATTGTCACTTTTGCTTCGGTATTCCATATCTTTTAATATTTAAATATTTATTTATTATTTATCTAATTCCTTCTAGAGGATTCCTAGATCTGATATTCCAGTTCAAAAATTTGTTCATTGTCTATTTTATACTTCAATGCCTATGTAAAATTCTTTTTTGTAGCATATATTGTTCTTTTATTTCAAGTCAGGTTTATTGAGGTATAATTTACTTACTGTAAAACTTATCCTTTCAGTGTATATGACTGACAAAGGATACAGTTATGTAACTACCTCCTACATCCAAGATACAAAGAGCTTCCATCATATGAGAACGTTCCCTTTTGCTCCTTTGTGGTATCTCTCTTTCTCTCTCTCTCCAACTCAAGTGCTGAGTAACCACTGATCTTTTCTCTGTCTCTATACTTTTGCCTTTTCAAATGTCATATAAACAGAATTATACAGTATATAGTCTCTTGAGTTTGACTTTTTATACTTGGTAGAAGCAGCTGAGTCGATTCATTCATATTTTTGCATGCATCAATCGTTCATTTATTTCTTTTGCTGAGTAGCTTTCCATTGTGTGGTTGTACTATATATTTACTATTTGCCAATTGATGGACAGTTGGGTTATTTCTAATTTGAGAGTGTTACTGATAGAGCTGCTAACAACGTTTGCAAATCAGACTTTTCATTTTCATACACTTTCATTTCTCTTGCGTAAAGATGTACAGGTAAAATGGCTGGACCACTGTTTTTCTTTAACAGTATTTTCATTTTTCAGATGTCCTGTAGATTTTCCACGGAAACTCAAATATCTCTGGGTATATCAGCTAGCTTGGCTGTATGTATGCCTGATGCCTGGGGTGGCAGGCACTAAAAGCTTAATTCCTAGCATTTCCTCATTCTGTTTTATTATATTTACTAGAGGCCCAGTGCACAAAATTCTTGCATGGTGGGGGGAGGGGGTAGGTCCCTCAGCCCAGCCTGCAGCGACACAAGCGTTCCACGCCCAGCCTTGCCAGAGGCCCTCTGCAGCTGGGTGTGGAACACTTGCCTCATTGCCATGGTGATGAAGCAAGCATTCCACCAGGCCACTCATGCTGCTCGCTCTCAGTGGCTGCCCACCCTCCCCTCCCTCCCCCCTGGGACTGGGGGACTCTGGCAGGGATGAGAGGACTGGGCACTGCCATCTTGTGGCTATGGACGCTACCATCTTTGTGATGGAATGATGGTTAATTTGCATATTACCCTTTTATTATTAGATAGGATTTATTTTGTTGTGGGTGAGTAGGAGGTGCATGTGTCTCAGAATATAGAAATTCCATAATATCAGCAATTTTTCACTTACCACTTCCTCCTTGCCTCAGTGACACTCACCTTTGCCTCCTTGTACCTCTGCTTATGGCATTCCATACTCCTCTTTCCCAATTCCTGTCCCAGTTGCCATTACCCAGGAAGGGATAAGGAAAGGGGCTCATCAGAGGCTGGCCAGTTGTCCAACCTAAAGTGAGCTGTTTCCTTCTCTTCAGTCAGGCTGAAGGGCCACTTCCATGTTATCCCCATGCATTCTTCTTTGCACCATCCCTCAGGTTCACTCCCTTTCACTACCTCTTTGCTCTCCTTATCTCTTATGAATGTGTAAAACAAACACTTGAGCTGTGAAGGGGAGAAGGAAATTAGGTCAGTAGTGGGGTCCAGGAAGAATTTTCTGTCTGCCTTTTAAAGCTGAAAATGACAAGAGCAAGTTGGTATGCTAATGGGTTGATTCACTACAGTGGGAGGTACTGTTTATACAAAACAAAGGGAGATCTTGATGGATGAAAGACCTTGACAGGGGCAAGGAAACTAGAGCCTAATTCAAATTAGTATCCTTTGATAAGAATAAATCAGATTGTGACCCTCCTGTGCTTAAAACTAGCAGTGCCTACACATTTCCCTCAGAACATAAGCCAAAATCCTCACAAGACCCCAGGAGGGCCTCTGGGACCTGACCTTCCAACACACTTGCATGATCTGTTCTCCAATGTCCCCTTTACCCATTTTCTCCAGTCCTGCTTGCCTCCTTGTTGGACCTTGAAGATGCTGTGCTCCTACCTCAGCACATTTAGCTCTTTTTCAATCAACTATATCACATTTTATAGTTTCTAGTTCCCTGTAAAAATTCCCAAGCTTCACTTTTACCTCAAACAATATGGATAAGTCTGGTGGTTTTTTGGTCTGGTTCTAAGAAAACCAATTTCTAGATTCTTTATGGGCCTTTTTTAGTTTATTATTGCTGCTCATTCTCACTCACATTGTCTTACCTCTTTATTTTTCTGAATCTAATTGTGTGTTGGATTTTCTACTTGAAAATGTATTCAAGTAGATATTATCTTCCTAGGAGAGTCTTTGCTGTCAGACACAAGGAACTCTAGCAAAAGAGAATTACCTTAATTTAATCTAAGGTTTTGAGATGATTTTTTTCTAAACAATCAGTTTTAGATGCTTTGAGGTCAGGCCGAAGCCTATATGAGATCTGGATCACTCTTACTCCTGGGCCTCCATCTATTTCTGGCTCTGGGGACTCTGACTTTTACCTCGCTACACCTCTGATAATGTCAAATGTTTGGATCAGCTCTCAAGCAACTCAACAGTATGTGCAAACACCCGCAAGGCAAAAGCAGATCTCAAATGCCTAACTTCTCTTTTCAGATTCCCAACTTCTCCTGATTTTGCCCCCAAATTCTTCATTCTTATCAACTCACTGATGTTTTTAATAAAATATTTTCCAATATTTTGCTCAACTTTGTTATTACCTATGATGACAGGATTGTTCTGAGTTCCTTAGCCAACATTTTCAAAGGTGGAAATTCATATGAGGACTTCACACGTATTTATCTTGCTGGAATGCTTTATATCTCGATACCCACATAGCCAATTTTCTCACCTCCTTCAAATCTTTGCTCAAATGTCACCTTCTCCGGATTGATTATCCTATTTAAAATTGTAAGCCGCCAATGCTCTTGACTTTCTTAGCATTTCGGTGGTCATATACATGTGTGTGTGTTTAGCAAAAGCAAAGAAGGTTTCCTTTGGAAAAATTGCTGCCCTAGGCTTCAGATTATTTCTACGCTCCTTTTTTTACTGAGTTTGACACTTCCTAACATATGTTGTAATTTACTTATTTATAATTTTATTGTTTATTCTATCTCCTGCTGAAATGTAAGCTCCCGAGGGCAGGACATCTTTGTCTCTTCTATTCATGGATAAGTCTGAAGTGTGCAGAACAGTTCCTGGCATACAGTAGATACATAATGATATTTGTTGAATTGATAAATGAATTAAATAGCCAATTGCTCTCAGAAAGTGGGAAAATGAGCCTGCAAGAGAAAAATTCATGTTTACCAGGGAGTATTGAATGCCCAATTGAAATTGAATATCACTACTGATATTTATAATGACATCAATTAGCTGATTGAGAGAGTTTCCCAGTAAGATTTTGTTTCTCAGTTACAAGTTTAGAGAAAATGGATAATGAGGTCCATTCAGGTTGTGTGTGTGTGTGTGTGTGTGTGTGTGTGTGTGTGTGTGTGTGTGTGTTGGTGGAGGGATTCAAAGGAGAGAGAGAGGCAAGAGAGATTAAGGTATAAAATGACAATATATGTAAGCTCAGAGGTACCGAAGCTTGAATGGAATTGGTAAGGGTTAATGATTTTGAAGTCTCAGTGAAGCTGAAGCTAAAGAAATGTCACATTAGGGATATTTGAGAAATGGAGATGGTGTCTAGGAGGTAGAGTTCTGAAAATAGAATGTCAGAAATTGAAATTTTAGAAGTTTCTCATTTTATTTGTTAAGGCAAAGTATAGGAATGGTCCTAGAAATGAATGGTTGAAATGGAGTGGATGAGAATATCTTTGGAGCATGAAGAATTGAGAGTGCAGAGATGTCTACATGAATTTGAAGTAACAAAATATCATGTAAGGAACTGTTATGATTCATGAATAAACATCATCAATAAACTAGGGAAAATTAGCCAGAAAGCTGATAGGTAACGGTAATGAAAGGAAGAACAAAATGACGTAGTTTAATGAAATGATTTTCCAAGGTACCAGGTATTTTATATAGAAAAGAGGGAGTAATGATTAGAAAGTCTTAATAAGAAAAAATAGGTGAACACTTATCCCAGAGGATAAATATTTTAAGACTATTTTATTTATTACTTTAGTGTTATAATTTTTTTTTATTTTCATACAGACACCTACAACTGTTCCGAGATCAGCTGGTCGAGAAACCAAATATGTAAGTCCCTTCATAATTATACATTCTGCTTTTTAAATGGGTGCTTATATAGGCTTTGGAGGCAACTCATTTATACAATCATTTAAATTGAATTGGTTGATTTTTTTCAATTGGTATGATTGACTCAGATGTGGAAAATCAGGTTATGTCAGGTAAATTCATTGAGTAAGTTCCTTCTTAAGGGAGGTCTATATTTTGTCTAAGTAAAGCAGAACTTCAACACCTGCTTTCTGTCTTTCTAATATCAAAGCTTACTGTAGATGGCATTCTCATTTCTTTAATAGTTTATTGTGGTTATTATACAATTGATAACTCATATAATTGAAACATTGATTTGTTCATTTCCAGTAAGATTGCCAGTTTATTTGATTCAATTAATTATGGGGATACCCTTGATTCAATTAATTATGGAGATCTGGTTCTGAATGTCCTGGATACACATACACACGGCCTCACTCCATCCCTACTCTTTTTTAAAAAATATATATATTTTTTATTGATTTTTTACAGAGAGGAAGGGAAAGGGATAGAGAGTTAACATCAATGAGAGAGAAATATCGATCAGCTGCCTCCTGCACACCCCCTACTGGGGATGTGCCTGCAACCAAGGTACATGCCCTTGACTGGAATTGAACCTGGGACCCTTCAGTCTGCAGGCCGACGCTCTATCCACTGAGCCAAACCAGTTAGGGCTCCATCCCTACTCTTTATTCATCTAATAATCTATCATTTCTGCTTCTAACCAAACGTATTATAGTGGAAACAAGGTTGTTTCCTAATTAGTGTTTTGTTTTAATTTTAATGTAAATCATTAAATTATTTATTTTATTATACACAGTATTTGCTAATATTTTGTTTTCATGATCATGAATAAATAGTTATTACATTTATATTTTGTAACCTATCCTTTCTGCAATTGGAAAATTTCTGCTTTCATTTAAATCTCTGTAAGGCAAATAATAATATGGGTGAAATTACTGAATTTTATCACATTCAGGAAATGATGTTTAGAGGACATGTGTAGGAACACTCTTAGAGCATTTTCTAGAAGTTTGCACTGTTATCTTTTTTGTTATTATTAGAAGCCATTTGGAGTAATACTTAAAAGACTGGAGGCATTTTAGTAGGCTATACTCAAGTTTACATTTATAGAGTTGCTGCTTGGTAACTGTTTGATGCCAGAAAATCACATAACCTCTTAGTTTTATAAATAATATTGGGATACTAATAACCTTATTTGGTTGATGTAAGACTTAGGTTGGATAATGTATGAAAAGCCTTTACAAAAGCTGATACCTCCTCCCACCCCTCCCAAACCTGAGGGTGGTTATTTTGACAGGAATTGGTATAATTCTGGAGGGGTTGCTTCATTCTCCATAGTTAGCAGTGATTTCAAATTATTCTTTAATTAGTTATCAGCCGTAAAGTCAATTAACATTTGCCCCAAACTTTGTGAGAGCCTTTGAGTCACTTGAAGTTTACACTGAATCATCAAACAGACTTAATATAAACTAGAAACATAATAAACTCGGATTCAAATAAGATTCTTGACTTTAATTAAATTTGCCTTTTGAGTAAGAAGCTATGCTTTGGAGTTTCTCTTAAAATATGACATTTGAATTGTTGTTTGTGACACCTCAACTATGTTCATGTCTTTTGAAAGACTATAAGGGATAATTTTCTAGTGTAAGGTAAAAACCAATTCATTGATGTCACACTTGTAAATATTTGGTTGCAATTATTATGTTTACTAAGTGATGTCTGAATCTGAGAAGTTTATGGACTGTAATATTTCAATACTTACCACCTCTCTTCAAGACTTTGAGGGAAGTAGGCATCTTTCTTATATACCTGGTTGGTACTCCATGTGTCACTGACTTTGTAAAGATTCTTAGGTTAGACTCAAGCAGGGATCACACAAGTAAACAACTCCTGCACCACAGAGGACAAAGGGGAAGACAAATTAGATACAGAAAAAAAATGTTTTCCTTGAGAATACCCTGAACAGATTAGCACAGACTATTCGAAATCCCTATTTCTGGATGCTCTTTGTTTTTATTTTATTTTATTTTAGTTTATTTATTTATTTTTTATATATTTTATTGATTTTTTACAGAGAGGAAGGGAGAGAGATAGAGAGTTAGAAACATCGATGGGAGAGAAACATCGATCAGCCACCTCCTGCACATCTCCTACTGGGGATGTGCCCGCAACCCAGGTACATGCCCTTGACCGGAATCGAACCTGGGACCTTTCAGTCTGCAGGCCGACGCTCTATCCACTGAGCCAAACCGGTTTTGGCTGGATGCTCTTTAAAAATATAATATATAGTCTATAAATCATGACTAATAGAAACTTGTCACTATTTTCATAAATAATATTGGGATACTAAAAACCTTATTTGGTTAATGTAAGGCTTAAGTTGGCTAATGTTTGAAAAGCCCTTAATGTAGTTCTGACACACGGGAATCACTTAATAATAGCACCAATACTCATTTGTCTAAATTTTTTCATTGATTTGACCAATATTTATTGTGTGTCTGCCATGCTGAAGAATCACTGGGATGAGAGATGAACAAGGGCCCCATTCCTAAAACGTGCAACGAGGAAGACATTAAACAATTAAATGAGCAAGATACTTTCTTATAGAAATTAGAGGAGAGCTAGCCAGAGAACTGGTCAATGTTAAAACAAACTTATAAAGTTGCTAATTTTCAATGTATCAGTATGTCTATTGGATTTCCCAATTTCCCTTGATGATTATAAATAGTTTAACTAAATAATGATAAATTATATGACTAATTCCTAATTTGAGGGCCTTTGGTGAAAGGCTGTCTTTTCTCCAGAAGACAAGAAAGCCAATGCAAGAAAATGAGATTTCTTTTCTTATTATTTATTGTACACATTGTTCCATGTCCCATAGTGTTTTCTAGGATGACCTAGAAGCATTAAAAGCACCATCAAGTAAAAAAAATTAAAGCCAAAGGTTTCTCTAATTCATGGTATACTTGACCCTTGTTATTTTAAAGTACAGTTGACCCTTCAACAACACACATTTGAATGTGCAGATCTACTTATATTTCAGTAAACAGTACAAGTGTAGTTTCTCTTCCTTATGATTTTTAAAATAACATTGTCTTATCTCTGAATTAATTTATTGTAAGAATACAATATATAATACATATAACATATGAAATTATGTGTTAATTGACTGCTTAAGTTGTCTGAAAGGGTTCCAGTCAACAGTAAGCTATTACTCATTAAGCTTGGGAGGAGTCAAAAGTTATATTTGGGTTTTTGTCTGTGTAGGAGGTCAGCATCCTTAACTCCCACATTGTTCAAGGGTCAACTGTGATTTAATTGAGGTTATCTTAAGTGTAATAGAAATTGAACTAGGCTAATGACATGTTGAATGGTTTCTGTTGGTCACTTTGTGGGATTGATTATATTAATTTATCATCAATATTTCACTGGATTATTATTAACAGGTGCCAAATTCGACAATAATAATAACTAATATTTTAAATCTTACCTTTCATAGAAGTTTAACTATCTCATGTAACCTTTCATTAATCCTATGAGGTGGATATTGTTATTACAAAATCTCCATTTTATAGAGGAAGGAATCAAGTGTCAGAAGTCACAATAGGCAAAACCAACCCAGGTCTTCCACATGTCAAAGCCTTTGACATTAATACTCATGTAAACCTACAGAAGCTGGGAATAGTGTGTCCGCCTTAAATATTTATCCACAAGTATTTATTGTCTGGGTTTAAGTTCTTTATGCCCAAAACTGTTAGTCAAGCTTTGAATAAATAATTTCATATTTGGTGATAATTGATTATAATATTTTACTAAATTTCTAGTGTTTTAAATCACTTGCTTATATGTAAAATAACTCATAATTTATCAGGTAATTCATGAGTGATTATTTCTCATGAGAGTCATTTTTAAAGAGTTTCTTTCCCTCTATGTAAAGGAATGAATTTTCTATTTAAATTTATATTTCTATTTAAATATATAATTTTCTATTTAAATTTATAATTCTATCACCTTTGAAGGTGAATGTCATTTTTTTTCTTTGCATTACATTGACCTTTGTAAATGTTTATTTTTTTATTAACTAATACCAGTTTAAATTCATTTCATTCATATAATTCAAAATCATAGTATACTCTTAATAAAGAGCAACCTCAGAAAATAGGGCAAGTATTTGGACCTATTACTAATTTATAAAAAAAAAAAAACTGTAGTTGAAATCACATTCTATTGATAACAGCTTATATTATAAACTGTCTACACTTCACGGATTACTTTTTAATGTCAGAGAAATAACAGAATATTGAATATTATATAGTGTGCAGGTAAGATCTCATTTTAATGAGCTTGAGGGACAGAAAATGTCATTACAATTTCATACATACTGCTTTCAAAATATCACAATATATTAAAAAGTGTCAAACTTTATTAAAAATATTCCCCACTATATATACAGATATTCATGTAAAGGTCATCGTCTCCAATTTAGCCAGCTCACAAACTCCCCTTGTTGCTGTACTTGGAAATGTTGCTACGCTGGAGTGTTTCAGAGGTGATGCGCACTAATGTAGTATTGGATTTCAGGCTGAGGTGACTTACTTAAATCCAATCCACTTACATCCAGACGTGGGTTCAAATATGCTTCCATAGGATGTAAGCAGAGATTAGATGAGTTACTGGAATAGTTATAAACAATTTAAGCAAGACATTACACTCTACTGATCCGTCTTATTTCTTTCCTTTATGTTTAGAAGTATTTCTATGGTATGCGCATGTGAAAGGGGATGAGGAGGAAATGGGAGATAATTATTCGGGTTCTAGTGAGGAGGGAAAGAAAGGATTTAATGAGGCAAGTTTTATGCCTTGTATTCTTCTCATCATCACTCCAGACTTCTTCAAGCATGATGGTGCCATAATCTAGGCTATAGAATATAGCTCATGGGATTTTGTTTCACAGAGTGACATTCTTACACTCGTCTCTAATGGTGTCTTTCACAGTCAGTATTAACAGGAATAGGTATGAGTGACCAAAAACCTAGGGTTGTTCAAATCCAATTTCTTTGAGTTCATTTTTAGGTACTTCAAGTTGCTTCTCTACCTTAGTTTAGTTGACTGATAGGCAGTTGTTCCTATATAGTAGCCTCCTCCCTGCACTCACGGCTCCAAGCTCAACTCACCAAACAATATTCCTTCACTCTTTGAAAACTAATTGCTACAATTTTGATAGCATAACTATAGCTATAACACTTAACAAACATAATTAATCTGTATTAGGCAAGCAAAAGGGGGCTTCCCAGAAGGTCTAACATGATTGGGTTGCTTGAAAGAGTGGCTTATATTCATAAGGATACGCATAAGCCAGTATTTTTTCTTCGGTAAAGGACCTGCGGTGGCTTTATAGATATTTACTCCACCCCAAGGTTCACATTGAACTCTGTCCTTACTCTGGGAAGTTTCTTGTAATACTGATATGAAGTCTGTTATGTTAGATGACATAAAAATGTACTGGGGCTATCTAAAGTCTTTAATTATTATGTCATGATCCCCAGTGAAGGAATTTCAGGGACTTTTGGGGACTGGATAGAAAGTTATTTGGGTTTTCCCTAATGTAATTAATAAGTTTGCTTGAGAATTTTATCTTTCTCCTCTAAAAGTTTAATATTCTTTAACACAATGTACTGATAAATGTTAGTAAAATAGTTAACTTGTGCACATAGTTTATTTTAAATGTGTAACCTCTTCTTTCCTTTAATACAGAGATACAAATTTAACTTCTGTTTTAGTCAAGATGCATTTAATTCAGCATATTTCATAGTAGATATTATTTAACTTAGGGAATTCATAGAGAATTCCCTCACTATTGCAACAATGTAAAATTAACTAAAGGGAAAAAACTAAGATTTCAAAAGAAATCATTATTACTTATATGTGCAAAATGTAACTAGGTGAACAGAAAAAACACTGGTGCCAGAGGAAATAAGGATTTTTCCACGGTATCACAGGAAATGCATTTCAGGGCTACACACATAGGACAATTTGAGGTGTAGTAACAAGATTTATTAGAGCGAAAACAAAGGACTGTCTCCAGGTACACCATACCCAATGTCTCATCGACAACCAGGCATTTAGTAAGGGATATGCCTCTGAAAACAGGAGTGAAAACAAAGTTTAGTGATCAGAGAAAGCTATAAACCCGTTTCTGAGTCTGTAAGGCTGTCAGTTGAGAAGGATTTTAGGTTCAAGGCTTTTGCTGGAATGAAAGCAAGCAGCTACAATCTGATAGATCCGCCTTGGCTGCATTTTGAACATCCCTGGTAATATCATCAGGCGATCAGGTTAATCCTATATGGCGGACACAGCCTTAGAAAAAAGTTCTCAGTAATTCCAAGACAAAGGATGGGAGAAAAAGGAGAAATTAGTTTGGAGGGTTGAAGAAAACTAGGAGAATTCAGGATTCAGTTCAGTTTACAGGTGACAAATAAAACTTTGAAGACTTTTAACTGAATTGAAGTGTAATATCCCAAACTGGGCATTATGATTTTTGTATTGAAACACAATTTCTTCCTTGGAAATCATCCTCATTTTTATTAAAGAGCCAAATGAATGCCAATTTATTTAGTATATTACTAGGTGTACCGGTTAATAATGCAGATTTTTTTCAATAGATGGAGTTACACATACACTGAGTGGCCAAATTATTATGACCACCCCATCAGTACTTCATTGACACTTCCAAAAATACTGAATATTAAAAACTTCCTAAGCAAATACTCTCAAGGTTTTATTATTATTATTATTTGCAAAACTAATTCACTTCATTGTACTGATGGGGTGGTCATAATAATCTGGCTACTCAGTGTATGTTGATATATATGCAATTTGATATGTATGCTATTTTGTTGTATTGACAACAAGCTTCAAAACTTCATGTCAAATTTGCTGAAGGTGTTAACATCATAGATATTTTTACGATTAAAAATGTCAAATTTCCTGCCAAAAAAGAACATTTGTGGGAAGTTTTAATTCATTATTTTGAAGAAAAGTGCTGCTGAAAGTTATCGTATACTTCAGGAAGCTTATGGTGAACCCACTCCATCTCAAGATACTTGTGAATGCTGGTTTAAACGCTTTAAAAGTGATGATTTCAATGTCAAGGACAGAGAACATCCAGGTCAATTTGAACCATGCTTTGATCATAAAATGACCAGAATGGGCCAGAAGACATGGCAAAGTAATTTTGCTTCATGATGACGCACCATCACACACTTCAAAACCAGTTAAAGACATGTTAAAAGATCTTGCCTGGGAAGTATTAACCCGCCTGCCCTATTCAGACCTTGCCCCTTCAGATTACTACTTCGTCCGATCGATGGCACACGTACTTTCTGAGAAGCACTTCAAAACGTACGAAGAAGTGGAAAATTGTGTCTCTGAATGGTTTGCCTCAAAATGAGAAAATTTCTATTGGGACAGTATCCACAAATTACATGAAAGATGGGGGAAATGTGTAGCTAGCGATGGACATCACTTTGAATAAAGCACTTTTGATGTTTCTCTTGAAATTATCGTGTTTTCTTTGATTACAAAATCTACATTATTAACCAGTACACCTAGTAAGTCCAGTTTCAATTCATCCTGGTTATTGCATAAACACAGTGAGAATAGCAATTGATCACATAGGCTCTTTTAAATCTGCTTTCTGGAATATCATAAGGAATCTCCAGAATGAGCTTTAATTAGCCTTTTAGGGCAATGAAGCCAAGCCACAGAGTTGCTATCAGGTTTGCCTACTATACCTAGAGATTTCCTGGGATGCCTCTAGCTGGCCAAACCTCTCATTGCACAGTTTATGTTGGGGCTATACCTGTTGTAAAAGAAGATTAGGGACTGGGGGTGAAGTTTTGAGTATGCACCCCAAAAGGGATCTCTTTAGGCACTGTGGACGGAGGTGGTATTGCCCTTTGTCTTCAGGGAGAGAGATTTCCTTCCTTGTAAAAGAGCATGAGTGTCCTCAACATACCCAAGCCCTGCAACACACAACCAAAACCCCAGGATGATGGGCTACCTGTTTCTGGCCTTGGTGTCTCAAGACCCATGGCTTGCCCCACCTCCAACAGAGGTGAAGTCCTTCCCGGAGATTGCAATATGGTTTCTGTCCGGGTTGGAGTGTTACCCCATTTTCTAAGGGCAGCCTAACCAACAGTCACAGTGATGATCAAGTATTGCTTAGTTGGATTCACTCTGCTCAGTCAGGTGGCTTTAGCTCTACCTGGACTGTAAGTATGGCCCGTTTCCTCAAGCTTGATGGCCTTTCGCCTTATCTGGCCTTACCTGGGTCCCACCCTCATGTCTGTCTGTGTGAGGTGTGCCTAGTACCTCCACTGCCTCAGGTAGAAACTCATCCTATAACTGGCCTTTAATAGTCAGGCTGCTGACCTATTTCCCTGCCTTTCACAGTCCCAGCAGCCCTGGTCCTTCAAGGGCCCTAGTAGGCAGATGGCAGCCACCATTAGAAGGGAAGGGGGGTTCCTGTTATGTCATCTCCAAGGTTCTCGTGGAAAATTGGTTTTAAAAGCCAGGGACCCAGGAGGGATTAGAGAAGATCCCTAGTGCCCTAGCTGGGCCAGACAGACAAGACAGCATCTCTGGCCCTGGTGGTGAACCTTGTCAGCCTTCTCTAAGAAGATCATAAATTGCTGGATATCCCTGTGTCTGAGAGCGTAGGAGTTGTTGGAAAGATTAACAAATGTTCAGTCAGTCTCAAAATTAGTTTCCTCTTGTGGAAGTTCTTTTAAAATTATTTTCCCAAATTGTTTAATATAAACCTCCCCATTTTTGTAACTGCTTGCAAATAAAGGTTTTCTATTTATTGTATTCCAGCAGGAGAATTAATTTTGGCCTTGGAGGCACAATTTCCCAAGTTGAACTGCACAGTTCAGGGAACTTGGCACCCTGGGCTCACAGGGCTCCTGGGGCACAAAGGGGCAGCAGCAGTTGTAACAAGAGCAGGGAACAGGACAATGAGCTATGAGCCCCAGGTGCTCCCACTGGGTGCTGGACTGGCAGCAGCCCCCATTGCATAGGGGCCTAGGCTGCAGGTGAGCCACAGAGCCAAGGGAGTGCTGTCTGGCCTTGGGGCCATGGAGAGGGAGCAGAGGGAAGGAGGGGAGTTTCTGATCTGGACCTGGAATGAGCAGGCAGTAAAGCAGCAGGGGTGAGGATGAAACAAAGAGTCTGAGAGTATACACCGGCAGCAGCAGAGGGAGGACAGATGAATGAAGAAAAGACTTCTGAGGACAAGGGAGGTGAGGTCCCAGCTCTCTTTGCATTGACCACAGCTCCTCCTTGTCCCTTCATGGTATACAGTCATCACTGTCCTTATCATACTCAATTCAAATTAGGCTAAGGCTAACATTCTAAGCTCTTCTTCTTGAAGCAGGCCTTTTCTCTCTGCACTTCTTAGGCAGGAAAGGGAAAGCAGCCAGTCTGTTGCCAGAGGAAACAGAATTCTTCCACAGTGTCACAGAAAATGCATTTCAGGGATACATGCATAGGAGGATGTGAGGTGTAGTGGCAAGATGTATTGGAGCAAAAACAAAGAAAGGGACTAGGCAACATCTCATTCACACTCAGCTCCATCTCACTGTGGAAGAAGTCCAGCTTCTGGGGCCCCAGGCCCATACTTGTCCCCACCAAGCCCAGGATAAGGGCCAGGACCCAGCGCTCCCATGCCGTTAACCTGGCATTCAAGGCTCCAATAGTCCAGCACCATCTCTGCTCCTGCCAGCCCAAGATCCGCTGTGCTTCATCTGCATACAGAGCTGCTGAAGAGAAAGAGTGAGAAAAAGGGTGCCACTGAGACAGAACTTGGTTAAACTCTGATTACATATCTTTGGGCTTGGGAGGGAGGAGGCTTTTTGTCAAACTATCTAGTCCAGAGGTGGGCAAACTTTTTGACTCGAGGGCCACAATGGGTTCTTAAACTGGACTCAGAGAAGGAGCTGCGGCCGTGTTTCCCGACGTTGCCATGTTAACACTGCTGCTGGTGAAGGAGTGGAGGGGAGAGCAAGAGAACCCTCCGCTCTTTCGACTCCGCGGGCCGGATAGAACATCTGAATGGGCCGGATCCGGCCTGCGGGCCGTAGTTTGCTCACGGCTGATCTAGTCTCTTTCCTGGATCTTCCCAGGGCTAGGCTGGTACCTACCCCCCCCCCCCCACAACTCCTCACCCCCCATCCAATTCCTTTCTGAGATCTTTGGGTGGTTTCTTGCCCTTATCCTAATCCAATCTTTTCCCCAGGCTTTTTTCCTTACCTTTATGGTTGCCATTTTTGCTCCTACTGTGCAGGCCTCATAGTAAAAGGACCTCCCGCAGTGCCATCTTGGCTTCTACTGCCCATGCCTCAACAGAGGAATTTCCCCCTCACTATTTATCCCTCCCTGCTTAATGGGAGCGGGTGAGGGTGGGGAGGGAGGAGCCCATTGCTCCCTGAGGAGATTGGAAAGCTGGTCTTTCCTGCCTATTTAAGGACTAGAGGCCCGATGCACAAAAATTTGTCCACTCAGGGGCAGGGGGTCCCTCAGCCCGGCCTGCGCCCATTCACAGTCCAGGACCCTTGAGGGATGTCCACCTGTCAACTTAGGCCCACTCCCCGGGGGATCAGGCCTAAGCTTGCAGTCAGACATCCTTCTGGCAGCCAGAGAGCCCTCGGGGGATGTCCAACTAAAGGCTTAGGCCCCCAAGGGATCAGGTCTAAACCGTTAGTTGGACATTCTTAGTGCTGCCACGGAGGTGGGAGAAGCTCCTGCCACCATCACTGCACTGGCCAGCTATGAGCCAGCTTCTGGCTGAGTGGCACTCCCCATATGGAGGTGTACTGACCACCAGGGGGCAGCTCCTGCATTGAGCGTCTTCCCTCTGGTGGCCAGTGCGCATCATAGCAATCGGTCATTCTGCTGTTCAGTCAATGTTCATATTAGCCTTTTATTATTATTATTATTATTATTATATAGGATGTCCCTATTTCCCCCCTTTTGCCCCCTCTACCCAGCTCTTGCTCCCCACTTCTCTCTGGACATCACCATACTGTTGTCTATGTCCATGGGTTGTGCATATATTTTCTTTGGCTAATCCCTTTTTTAAATTCACTTCTTTAAATTTTTATTTTCAGATAAGTGCTTATAACTGTACTATTATATATTTTCTATTATATCATTTAGAATTAAGATATTTTTTAATTGAACCCTTGTAAATTTTAGCACAATTTAATAAATTATGCTAGAAGCAATTAGGAGATTTTTCATGTAATGCAGATACATTTCAATTAATATTTTATTAATTTTTAATTTTTTTAATACTTTAATTTGAAATAATCTCATACATGTAAAAAAGCTATAAAATACTACAGCATATTATATGTACCTTTCACCCAATTTCTTAGGTGTTAATAATTTAAACATAACCATTATACAACTAAAAAAATTTGGAATATATTTTTCTTATAATCTCTTTAATGTTACTTAATCCATTTACTTTGTTTTTGTTAATCTTCACCCAAGGATATTTTTCCATTGAATTTTAGAGAGAGTGAAGGGAAAGGGAGAGACACATTGATTGGTTGCTTCCTGCTTTATGTTTTTATAGGGACTGGGGATCAAGCCAGCAACTAAGGTACATGCCCTTGACTGGAATCGAACCTGGGACCCTTCAGTCCACGGGCTAATGCTCTATCCACTGAGAAAAACAGGCTGCAGCTTAATGCATTTACTTTTAAACTATATCTGTCTTTATATTTAAAGTGGGTTTTGTTTTTGATTCACCTTCATAATCTGTCTTTTAATTGGTGCATTTAAGCCACTGACTTTCAGAGTGCTTACTGATAGAGTTACTACTATATCAGATGGTTTCTGGTTCTTCTGGGGCCGGCCTGCCTTGCTACCAGGGACCGTATCGGATCCCAGGCGGCAAGGACGGCCAGCTTCTGGGGCTTCTGGGGCTGGCCTGTCCTGAATGGCGGCATGCTGGCGGCTTGCACTGTCCCGCCCTACCTGCAGTATGCAAATTAGCTGCCATCTTTGTTGGCAGTTAATTTGCATATCACGCTGATTAGCCGATGGGAGGCATAGGAAAGGTACGGTCAATTACCATGTTTGTCTATTATTAGATAGGATTGGAGTGTGTTTGGTGGAGGGTGTGGCTCTTTTCTGGAGTGTCTGTGGAGCTGCCCCTTCCTAGTTAATCCACTTAGATGTCTGGCTCCCTCTGTTTTTATTAATATCTAACTAGCTGCCTATTGTAAGAACACTCTGAAGGGCATTTTCTGTGGCAATGACTAATCATAACCTCAGTGCACACTCACCTGGTCTACAGCAATCAGAGACAGGGGCACTTAGCCAAGACAGCCTGCTGTCAGGTATGGCGGCGAGCAGTGACAGTCCTGAAGAATGGCATGACACAAAAAGCAGAAAACAAACAAGGACCCCAGGTGCCTCATCATTGTGTTTGGTGATTCACATGCCTCTACGGTGTACTTGGCAATATTTTCAGAACCACCAAGTTTTCAGTGTTCAGTATGTTTCATCTCTCAGAGTTGGAAAAGCCATATTGACACATTTATAATAAACCCTGATAAATGTTTGCCATTTTAAAAAGAATAGAAA
The DNA here is from genome assembly GCF_963259705.1 of Myotis daubentonii. Classification (NCBI taxonomy): domain Eukaryota; kingdom Metazoa; phylum Chordata; class Mammalia; order Chiroptera; family Vespertilionidae; genus Myotis; species Myotis daubentonii. The sequence continues at coordinate 76,590,460 of NC_081845.1, read as the reverse complement.
TATTTAGGAACACAACTTTATTATATTTTAGCTAAGTATATTTATAATTATGCACCTGTATGTTGACTATTTCCCATGAAAGGTGAAGGCTTAGCTGATGTGGGAGCTCAGCCTCCCGTTTAAATGCAGCAATGCTTGTTAAAATATGCCTACGTAACCCAACCCAAAAGAAAGGTAAACTCCGCGAGCCAGAAGTGAAGGGGAGCTCCAGGCAAAAGTATCCCAGAAAAGAAGAAGCTAAAGCTTGATGGGACATAGGTACTTCAGAACCTAGGTGCTAGCAGGCAGGAGTTTAGATTTTAACTTTCACTGCATAACAAGTCTAAGACCTGTAAAAGAATTCTTTGTGTACATCTGTGATGGCGGAAATCAGGCCCCAGCGGGAAGCGACAAACCAAATGCACTTGGAGATTCAGAAAAGGACTGTTTATTGGCACCAATGCTGGCTCAGCGGGGTCCTCTCCAGAGGCTGAGCTCCGAGCAATGCCGGGTTTGGCCTTATATATCTCCCTAGGCATTGTGTCTCCCACATATGGTATACATACACATTCTAGACATTCTTTCTACGTTGCATGCTAAGCTTCCAGGTATTTCACCGGCCTTCCACATCCATTGCATTCGCCCTGAAGGCTTGTTGCCTAGGCTACAGAAGGAGGACTGGGTTCCTTATTTGTTCCTAGACCAGTGATGGCGAACCTTTTGAGCTCGGTGTGTCAGCATTTTGAAAAACCCTAACTTGACTCTGGTATCGTGTCACATATAGAAATTTTTTGATATTTGCAACCATAGTAAAACAAAGATTTATATTTTTGATATTTATTTTATATACTTAAATGCCATTTAACAAAGAAAAATCAACCAAAAAAATGAGTTTGCGTGTCACCTCTCACACACATGTCATAGGTTCGCCATCACGGTCCTAGGGGAAAGTTCCTGGACCGCAGATAGGGAGTGCTGTGCACATGCGTGCAGACCTCCCCTGCTTCTCACTGTCAATTTGCCCCAAGAAGCCAGCTGAGGCGTAGTTATGATGGTGCAAGCAGAGAGGGGGTTTGCCAATTCACATCCAGGAGTCTAGAAGGCCATGTTGGACATAAAAAAGAAACAGAACAAAGATAAATCCATCTATTGTCTTTACCTTATACTCTTGGGTAGTAAAATAGATAGCCATAAGAAAAAGGTCCCAAGCCTGTGAAATTTAAGATTTGGTGATATGTCACCCTTGATATTTAGAAATATCAGGGTGATAAAATAAAATGGAAACAGATCCAGAGCCAGTAAAATTCAACAAGGGTGAATTTGAAATATATTGTAGAGATAGTGTTCCAACTCAGGGTTTCTCAGACACCTTCAGAAATCATCACCAGTTACCCTGACTAAAGATAAACTTTAAAAAAAGCCATAAAATGAGTATAGATTATCATGGGAGAGAGGCATGAGAGAGAGAGAGTCAGCAGATACAAGAAATAGGAGATTTAGCAATGCAGGGAGGGCTATATAAAAATCTGGAAAGAATTAACAAATGTGTTAAAATAGTTAATAGGAGTTATAGTTATCATAAAACATATTTGAAAAAGAACCAAATAAAACTTCTGCTCGTTAAAAATAAATTCATTAAATAAAAGTTCTATTGTGTTAAACATACTAATATACAGTTGAAGAAAAATTAATTAACTGTTGATCTTATATATGGAAACCCTCCAGAATGCAGCATAATGATATAAAAAATATGAAAGGGAATCTTATAAAAATGGATGCTGGATTGAGAAGATCCAAAATATATTTCATAGAAGCTCCACAAAATGAGATTAGATATAATTGGAGAAAGGTAATAATTGAAGAGGTATTCATAGAGGATTTTCCAGAATTGAAGAAAAATAGGCACGCTCAAAATGAATAAACCAAGTCCCCCAAAAAGATACATAAAAATAAACTCACCCGCGGACACATCATAGTGAAATTACAGAATGTCAGGGAGAAAAATCTGAAATGCTAAACAAATGTGAAGACAGCTGATCTGCCAAGTCATGACATTTTGATTGACAGCAGTAACAGAAGCCAGAGCCAGGGGGATAGTACCATGAAGATGCTGCAGGACAATGACTATTACCCCCGAATTCGATGTCCAGTGGAACTCCCATTCAAGAATTAGAACAAAATAAAAATATTTTCAAAGTCCAAGACAGTAAGGCCTGAAAAAACTACCAAAGGACTTACTTCAGTAAGAAAGAAACTAAATCCACACTAGAGTGAAATGCATAAACAAAGGATAAGGAAATAATAATGACCTCCTCTTTAACTGAAAACAACTAAAAACCAAATCACTTTATTTCACAAATTATGAAAACTCTGGGGTCACTTTTATATAAAGATACTTAAAGAAAAATAAATTTTTGTTTCCATTTGCATAAGTATATATAAATATACAACAGTGCTGCTATATTTAAGTAAAATGTGGAGTGTGCAGAGAATGAAATATTATGTGATCTTGAAGAATTTTTTTTTAAACCTCACCCAAGGACATGCTTAGAGAGGGAGGGAGGGAAAGAGAGGGAGAGAGGGGGAGAGAGAGAGAGAGAGAGAGAGAGAGAGAGAGAGAGAGAGAGAAATGAGAAACATCAATGCTAGAGAGAAACATTTTGTCTTTTGTGTACTCCTCAACTGGGGATCAAAACCACAACTCAGGTATATGCCCTGCCCAGGAATCAAACTGGCAACCTTTTGGTGCACAGGCTGATGAGCCACTCCAGCCAGCACCTTGAAGAATTTTTGATGTCTTGTAATAGTGCTTAGGTTAAGATGTTCAGGGAAATCAACATATAAAACATCATATTCATTATTATGTGAGCTGAATAAAAGCACACAGGAAAAATATTGTAAGGCAATGTACCAAAAATGCATTTTTGGTGGCAGAATAATATTTTTCTTTTAATTTTGTACTTTTTCAAAATCTTACAATGGATATATCTATTACTTTAATAATAAAAGAACTTCAAAATACTTAGTAACATAGATATATTATTTTAGTAAGTTATGAATTTTGCTAAATAAATGCCACGTTTATATTTTGCAGGCAAACCTCTCTTCACCATCGTCTACAGTATCTGAGAGTCAGCTGGTACGTATCTTCTTACTAAGTCATAGACCTAGTTTAGAAAATTCTGACCCTTCAAGACAACTTTATTTGAACAAAAGTGAACTGAGAATAAGTTGACTTCATATAAGTTTATTTGCTTACTTTTCTAATAAAAGCTTTACTAACGCTCCATGAGGGTTGTTTTGCAAGCTGCACACACACAAACCCAGACATAGACCCTATTTGCCAGTAACTTGCATTTAGTAGTAATGTTAGAATAGAATTGGTGAGGATCAGAAGCAAGCTGTTGGAATTTAGAAAAGGAGAAAACTCATGTCCTGATGGGAGAGATCAGAAGAGGGTTCAAAGAAAAGGCCATGTTAGATAATGCAGGGTAGGCTCTAGACTTGAAGAAATGAGACTGGACTAGACCAGTGATGAGTAGTAGAAATATGGTGAAAATCATAATGCAGGCCACATATGTAATATAAAATTTTTTAGCAGCCACATTTAAAAAGAAACAGATCATATTCAATATTATATTATTACTAGAGGCCCGGTGCATGAAATTCATGCATGGGGGGTGTCGCTCAGCCTAACCTGCACCCTCTCCAGTCTGGGACCCCTCAGACATCCCTCTCACAATCTGGGACTGCTGGCTCCTAACCACTTGCCTGCCAGCCTGTCTGCCTGCCTGCCTGATTGCCCCTAACTGTTTCTGCCTGCCACCCTGATTGCCCCCAACTGTCCTCCCCTGCCCACCTGATCGCCCCCAACTTCCCTCCCCTGCAGGTCTGATCACCCACAACTGCCCTCCCCTGCCACGACCTGCCTCCTCTGCCAGGCCCTGCCTCCGCTGTGCACATGGCCATCTTGTGACAACATTAGGGCATGATGCGTGGGGGCATGACGACCACCCTAGGCTATTATTAGTATAGACTAGAGGCCCGTTGCATGAAGATTCGTGCAACAGGCCTTCTTTCCCCTGGCTGCCAGCACCAGTTTTCCTCTGGCATTCAGGACCCAGACCTTCACTCTGGCCACCACCTTACTTCTTTGCTCTGGACACAGTCTTCGCTGCAGCTGGAGCCTTCAGTCTTTGCTCCTTGCTCGGGCCAGAGTCTTCAGTCTCCAGCCAGAGCTGCTCCTGTAGCTCCTTCCACCCCCCACCCTCCCCTTCATAGCTTGATCGCTGCTTCGCCTGCAGACCTCACCGATGGGCTCCTGGGTCCCAGGGGACCAGCTTGCTTGTGGCCCAGCTTTCTGATCACGATCACCGGTGGCAGGAAAGGCGGCTTCTGGGTCCCGGGGGGCCGCCTTGCCTGCGGCCCGGCTTTCCGGCGTCTCCTAGCGTTGCACATGGGGGCCTGGAAGGTGGCTCCCAGTGTCCCACCTTGCCTGCAATATGCAAATTAGCCGCCATCTTTGTTGGGGGTTAATTTGCTTATTGTGCTGATCAGCCAATGGCGATGGTAGCAAAGGTATGGTTAATTACAATGTTTGGCTATTATTAGATAGGAGATATCCTATTTAATAAAAGAGAAACATGGTAATTGGTGTACTATGGCTACCCTTCCCATTGGCTAATCAGGGCAATATGCAAATTAACTGCCAGCCAAGATGGCGGCCTGCAGCCAGGCAGCTTGAAACTAACATGAGGCTTGCTTGCTTCAGTGACAGAGGACTCCAACGTTCCCCGCCTGCCACTGTAGGCCTCTGAGCTGCAACTCTAAGCAACTATGTAAAAATATAGAAGCTAAACAAAACCTCAGAAACCTGCTTTAGTCCGCCAGGCTTCAGCCAGCAGGATCGCAACATTGTAAGCAAAGGCCAGAAACCTACTTTCAGCAGCCAAGGCCTAAGAGCTGGAGTCAAGCCTCAAAGTTAAAGCTGGCCCAGAATAAAATAAGAAAAAAAGAAAAAAAAGGAGCGGTTGGGAGCTTCAGTCACCCCCAGCCTGAAAACAGCCCTCAGCCCCTCACCCAGACTGGCCAGGCACCCCAGGGGGAACCCCCACCCTGAAGGGTGTGTGACCAGCTGCAAACAGCCATCATCCCCTCACCCAGGCTGGCCAGGAACCCCAGTGGGGACCCCTATCCTGATCCGGGACACCCTTCAGGGCAAACCAGCCGGCCTCCACCCGTGCACCAGGCCTCCATCCTATATAGTAAAAGGGTAATATGCCTTCCAGCACTGGGATCAGCGGAGCCTCGAGGCCTCCCGGCACCTGGATCAGCGTGACAGGGGGCAGCGCCCAAACCCCCTGATCGCCCTGCGGCTCTGTGTGTGACAGGGGGCAGGACCACAACCTCCCTATCCACCCTGCACTGTTCGTGACAGGGGAAGGCGCCCCAACCTCCTGATCGCCCTGCGGCTCTGTGTGTGACAGGGTGCGGCGCCCCAACCCCCTGATTGGCCCTGCTCTGTGTGTGACAGCGTGCGGCGCCCCAACCCCCCCCCTCCCCCCACGGGCCCTGTTCTGTGTGTAACGGGGTAGAGCCATAACCTCCCCATCGGCCCTGCCCTGAGTGTGAGAGTGGCGGCGCCCCAACCCCCTGATCAGCACTGCTCTGTGGGTGATAGAGGGCGGCGCCCCAACCCCCTGATGGGCCCTGCTCTGTGCATGACAGGGGGAAGCCCCAACCCCCTGACTGGCCCTGCTCCGTGCGTGACGGGGTGGTGCTGCAACCTCCCCATCGACCCTGCCTTGAGTGTGACAGGGGATGGTGCCCCAACCCCCCAATTGGCCCTACCCTGAGCGTGACTGAGGGTGGCATCATAACCTCCGGATCGCCCTGCTCTGTGCATGACAGGAGGCGGTGCCCCAACTCCCCAATCGGCCCTGCTCTGAGCCTGACCAGGGGCTGCACCTAGGGATTGGGCCTGCCCTCTGCCACCCGGGAGCAGGCCTAAGCCAGCAGGTCGTTATCTCCCAAGGGTTCCCAGACTGCAAGAGGGCACAGGCTGGGCTGAGGTACCCCCCTCCCCCCTGAGTGCACAAATTTTTGTGCATTGGGCCTCTAGTATATATACACACACACACACACACACACACACACACACACATACACACATACATGCACACATACATACACACATACATACACACACACACACACACACACACACACACTAGAGGCCTAGTGCATGAAAATTTATGCATGGGATGGTGTGCCTCAGCCGAACCTGCACCCTCTGGCAGCCCGGGTCCCCTCAGGGGATATCCACCTGCCAACTTAGGCCCACTCCCTGGGGTATCAGGCCTAAGCTGGCAGTCAGACATCCCTCTGGCAGCTCAGGAGCCCTCGGGGGATGTCCAACTGACGGCTTAGGCCCGCAACCTGAGGGCAGGGCCTAAGCCACAGTCGGATATCCTTAGCACTGCCAAGGAGGCGGGAGAAGCTCCCGCCACCACTGCTGCGCTTGCAGCCATCAGCCCAGCTGTGGCTGAGCAGAGCTCTCCCTGTGGGAGTGCACTAACCCCCAGGGGGCAGCTCCTGCATTGAGCGTCTGCCCCCTGGTGGTCAGTTCATGTCATAGTGACTGGTTGTTCCTGGTTGTTCTGACCTTAGAGTCAATTTGCATATTACCCTTTTATTACATAGGATGTATATATATATATATATATATATATATATATATATATATACACACACACACACACACACACACACACACACATACATACATATACTAGAGGCCCTGTGCACAAAAATTTGTGCACTCGGGGGTAGGGGGTCCCTTAGCCTAGTTTGTGCCCTCTCGCTGTCTGGGACCCCTTGGGGGTGACCACTTGCTGGCTTAGGCCTGCTCCCTGGGGTATTGGGCCTAAGATGGCAACCAGACATCCCTCTGGCAGCCCGGCAGCCCTCGGGGGATGCCCAATTGCCAGCAGGGAGCAGACCTAAGCTGCAGTCAGACATCCTTAGCGCTGCTGAGGAGGCAGGAGAGGCTCCCACCACCACCACTGTACTGGCAGCCATCCGCCTGGCTTGTGGCTGAGCAGAGCTCCTCCCATGTGAGAGCACCCTGACCACCAGAGGGCAGCTCCTGCATTGAGCATCTGCCCCCTGGTGGTCAGTGTGTGTCATAGTGACCAGTCATTCCCAGTTCTTCTGCTGTTAGGGTCAGTTTGCATATTACCCTTTTACTATATAGGATAGAAGTCTGGTGCACGGGTGGAGGCCGGCTGGTTTTCCCTGAAGGGTGTCCCGGATCAGGATAGGGGTCCCGCTTGGGTGCCTGGCCAGCCTGGATGATGGGCTGATGGCTGTTTGCAGCTGGTCACACCCCCTTCAGGGTGGGGGTCCCCACTGGGGTGCCTGGCCAGTCTGGGTGAGGGGCTGAGGGCCGTTTTCAGGCTGGCGGGCGACTGAAGCTCCCAGCCTCTTTTTTTTTTATTCTGGGATTTATTTACCTTCTATAGCTGTCACTGGAGCTGAGAGCCGGCTCCAGCTCTGAGGCCGTGGGTGGCTGAAAGCAGGTATCTGGGTTTGTTTAGCTTCTATAATTGAAACTCTGTTGCCATCACTGGCACTCTAAGCTCTGAGCCTGCTGTTGGCTGAAAGCAGGTTTCTGGGTTTGTTTAGCTTCTATAATTGCAACAGTGTTGCATCTGGAGCTCAGAGCTGGCTACGGCTGGCGGGAAACCTTGGCTTCCTCCGTCACTGGAGCAAGCAAGCCTCCTGTTCTCTTCAGCTGCCTGGCTGCCGGCTGCCATCTTGGTTGGCAGTTAATTTGCATATCACCCTGATTAGCCAATGGGAAGGGTAGCGAAGTTATGGTTAATTACCATGTTTGTCTATTATTAGATAGGATGTGTGTGTATATATATATGTGTGTGTGTTTATATATATATAATGTGTTTGTGTGTGTGTGTGTGTGTGTGTAATTTTAATGTCAATTGGTTTATAATAGTGGCAGGTAGTGTAATATAGTTGAAATAATGCTGGAATGGGGGCCAAAAAACCTACCTTATACTTCCTGCTCTGATACTAACTACTGGACTAACAGTAGATAAGTTATGAATCTGTGAGTCTGTGCCTCAAACTCCTAATTGATTGAGACCATTCTATTACATATTTTCCAAGCCTTTCTAGTGCTGTGAGTCTATCATTACTAACACAGTGAAGTGAAGGAGTTGCCATGGAAACAAGCACTGCAATCATGTAATGAAGATGAACAGTTTCCCACTTTAGATATGGAAATATTACCACAACTATTTTAATATTTCAAATAATAATAAACTTATTTCTTGAGAGTAATGTTGAAAATCAATAATATTTTTAATATCCTCATATATATTTATGCTCAATAGAGTAAGAAATACAGATTTTAGATATTGAATGGTTAAATATACTAGTATATATTTAGTTATATACAAATATTTATTTTTGGGGGGTATATATATTATCAGACTGACTTAAATATGAGATAGTTCTTGGCTTAATATTTTAAGAAACTATTTCAAAGAGGCAAATCTACATAATGACTTCATTGAATGGTACATAGTAAAAACAACCCATTGTAAACATAATATATAAACATTTTCCTGCATAACAAAATAATTCCATAAATTTTACATTGTGTTCTCTAGGGGAAAAACAAAAGCATTGCTTTGACTGACTGATGATAATTTCTTTGCATTTACTTTAGACTTTTTCTCTAAAGAGTTCACAGAATTTTTCAACCAAGATTTAAATTAAATTTTAATACCCAAATCCCCTAGAGATATAGATAGGGTTGTGAAGAGTTTATTATCAAGTAAGCTTATCACATAAAAAAGAACATCTTCTGCATTGATATAATTATTCAGTCCAATCACTTTGAGTTCATTTAATGACATTAACCCTGTATTTAGATTACCTGAGAATTAAATAGATTAGAAATAATTGCATGCAGCGATGTTATGACATTTGCTTTTAAAGGATTTATAAAATTTTTACTTTTAAGTAACATAATTTATGAATAAGATTATATTTTTATTCACTTTTGTGAATGAATTTTCAATATTTCACCATTATGAATTCTCTTCAGGATTAATTTCTGAATAAATTAAATAAGAATGCTTTTGAAAAACAAAACAAATACACACACACACACACACACACACACACACGCCATATAAGAGGTAGTTCTGATAATGCATATTGTTTTTTGTTTATATATGTATCTACTTGTATGTGTAGCACAGAAAAACAAAATTACTGGGAACTTGTGATAGATTATAATTAAAATTAAGTAAGGTTGTTGTTTTGTATATAATGAGTAGTTAAATTTATTTGACTTCTATTTTAAATGGGAAATGAAATAAACTGGTAGAAATGAAAATATATGATAAATTGCTGTGGTAGCAAAAGCTTAATATAGAAGCCATTTTGCTTTTGAGGATTGGCTTTTTAAGGATATATCGCTTTTTCATAAGTTTTTTCTTTTTAACTTGGCTAATGTATTTGCTTCTTTACATTGTCACTGTGCCAATTCAACATTGGAAAGGAAAAAAATGACCTGACCCTTACTCTGAAAATATATTTTCATTCTTTATTCTGGAAGCCAAATTATTTAATAGTGAGCTCAGGGAGAATAATTTGGGGGCCCTTATGAAATTAATTCACCAATCTGTGCCTCAGTTTATCTTTATTTCCATTAAACAATATCACAGTACATCAAAACTGGAAACTCGGAGATGAGGGTTTTGAAAATACCCATCTATAAAATAGAATTTGGTATAATTCCTCTGTCAACTTAAAGGAGTTATTTTAAGACTCACCTATCATAACACATGATGTTGCCAATGTAGCCCTGTACACATGAGAGGAGTTATTATTGTACACAAAATCTCTAAAGTATTATCTCTGAGGTGATATGATTGGCCATTTTTACAGATAAATAGATTATTTAAGATCAGAGTGTTGGTGGTCATCCTTGTTCTGTGTGACTTTCAAAAGGAATTGTGGATTTTAGATGATCGGAGGAGAATAAGCAAAGGTTGAAGAGATTGGGAATCTGGGCTTCTATGAAAGTGTGACATTCATTGGACATCTGTGTGGAGCTAGCGTTTTAACATTGCCTGGAAAGATGTGAGCACTTACAGAAGGAGGAGAAGACTGGGCAGGGTAAATAATGTTGAGGTTTTGAACCTGTGGATGGTGCTTCCCTGGCATAATAAACAGAGAAAAAGAAAAGAGGATCTAGTTTGAAACTTCACATGCTTTCCTAATTCCTGAGCTGAATCATCACAATATTAACAGGCCGAGAGATCTCTTTTCTCTGGATAAGAAAACAGGGTAGGCTCTACAAGATGGGGAAAGTGCAGTCTTCCTTGGAGGAAGGTAGGGGAATGTGGTTTAGATGACATTGGGTTTTTGCTTTTGAAATTTCATGCCATTAAAAAATGTTCATCGTTACTCATGATGGAATACTGAATCTAGAGAGTAAAAAAAAATAAATAGATTTAAAAATGAAGTCACATGGCCATATACTGGTAAAAGCAAATGCAGTTTCCTGGAACACCATCGAGAAGAGTGCTTAAAGTTGCAGAAACTTTGTTCCCGGTTCTGAATGCCAGCTGATGTGTCCTGCTTTAGTGGTGCATGACTCATCCTTCTGAGGGCTCTTGAGTCTCTGTTGTTCAGAAAATGTGGCCCTGAAAGCTTTTGTGTAGAACTGATGTCTTCTTTAAGCTTAAAGGCAGTTTGTCCTTGACCAGTTTTTCCTTGACACAACATACTTAACTGCTACAGCATTTATGATACACGCCTCCTCAGATTTGAGTCATGCCATTGTCTTTTCTCTAACCATTGAAATATTTCAATCCAGCCCATCTGTCTTGTGTACATTCTACAAAATGTTTCTTGAGCCATGGGATGTGGCTTATAATTATTGAAATTTCATGTATGTTTATATTTGTACAACTACCATAGTAATTGAAAGTGTTTTTTGAGGAAAAAAACACACACATCAGGTAGGTACTATTATGGATAGTCTAGATCATTTAGTATTAACACTGTATTATAAATGTGAAAATAGAAAAAAAAAGGTTTTCTTTCAAATTCCTTTTATGCTGTTTTTTTTTTTGTTTTTCTTTACAAAGTTCTGTCAAACATATTATCTCATTAGATTTTCACATCATTTAGTATGGCAGGAATTGTTATTTTCATTATTATGATGAAAAAAACTGAAATACAGATACCTATAATGCCAGGTCAACAGTCCCATGGCTAATGGGTGGTATAAAATCTGTTTTTGTTGTCCTTCCCCCTCGCCCCCAGTCTTAAAATGTAGTGTTTTGAAATTTGAGATATTTCTTAACCAAAAAATGGTTAAGAATTTGCTTCAAGCATATAATATTATTTATTTAAAAATAGTTAAAGCTAATAAGCATTTATTAGTTGAATGAGTAAATCAGCTATATAATTTAGAGAATAATGTTTTTGTCAACAATCTTGACTGGTAGAATGTTTCTTGGTTTCTATGGGCTTGTTGCCACAGTAACTCTTAAAAATATAAATAACACCAGAAAATAAAGACAAGACTGAAGCAGATGGTAAAAGAAACAATGACGGCACTTTCAAAGACTCTTTGGATCTATTGAATTGATAGAATTCTTAGCCAGGCTCACAGCATTTTCTATCTTCTGTGTTTTATTACACATCATATTTCATCACAAGGATAAAAATAAGTCCTTAAAAATTGGGACTCTATTTTTAATTCTTTTGTTCCCTCATTACAACCACTTTAGAGTTTACTACTATAGTCAAAGGCAATTAAAAACTTAGTACTAGTTGAAGTTACTAATTTAAGCAAGATGATGCTCTAAGGAGCCGTTATTTTAAAATATTAGTAATGGATTTTCTAGGTCAGTACTGGCAGTTAATTTTCAACTTTGTACTCTAGCCAGAGGCAATACCAACTTGTTGTCATAGAATTATGAGTACAAGTTCCACAGGGCAGAAACAATCTCTCTTTTGACAGTGGCCTGAGTAGCAATGTTGAAGTATAAGTGTATACTTGATGAGTTATAAACACAAATGAATAGCAGACTCAAATCAGTGCCTCACAGGCCATTAAAACCTGCCCATAGGCCCTAGAGACTCCACATACTCTATCTCTTGGACTTTTTTTCTCTTCTCCCTCAAGACTTCCAATAGAGTTAGATATGATCTCCTGAGTTCCACTTTACTTCTGAACTCTCAAAAAAAAAATGACAGTATTGTCTTTTGGTGCCAAGTTTTATTACTTATTACCATAAACAAACAGGGGGCAAAAAAATTTTTTTAATGGAGAAGGTTAAATGGAAAGGGTTAAACTCCCTAAAGAAGTGTTCTCTGGCCTTGAGTTCTTTTTTTTTTTTTCTTTATTGATTAAGGTATTACATATGTGTCCTTATCCCCACATTACACCCCCCCATTAGTGCCCTCACCCCCCTGTTGTCTGTGTCCATTGGTTAGACCTATATGCTTGCATATAAGTCCTTTGGTTGATCTCTCTCCCTTACCCCCACCCTCCCCTATCTTCCTTCTGAAATTTGACGGTCTGATTGATGCTTCTCTGTCTCTGGATCTGTTTTTGTTCATTAGTTTATGTTGTTCATTATATTCCATAAATGAGTGAGGTCATGTGATATTTATCTTTCTCTGACTGGATTATTTCACTTAGCGTAATGCTTTCCAGTTCCATCCATGCTGTTGCAAATGGTAATAACTCCTTTTTTACCACAGTGTAGTATTCCATTGTATAGATGTATCACAGTTTTTTAATCCAGTCATCTACTGATGGGCACTTAGGCTGTTTCCAAATCTTAGCTATGGTAAATTGTGCTGCTATGAACATAGGGGTGCATATATCCTTTCTGATTGGTGTTTCTGGTTTCTTGGGATATATTCCTAGAAGTGGGATCACTGGGTCAAATGGGAGTTCCATTTTTAGTTTTTTGAGGAAACTCTATACTGTTCTCCACAGTGCCTTCACCAGTCTGCATTCCCACCAGCAGTGCAGAAGGGTTCCTTTTTCTCCGCATCCTCACCAGCACTTGTCATTTGTTGATTTGTTGATGATAGCCATTCTGACAGGTGTGAGATGGTACCTCATTGTTGTTTGACTTTTTTATCCATCAGAGTTGATAATTTCTGTCTTTTGCTCTTATCTTTGAGGGTGGAGAACACTTTCCTTCTTCTGGTCTTCTATTTGTGAAAGGCAGTGTGGATCTTCTATCTTGCGAAGTTTCCTCTTCCTGGGTTACACTGTAATCAAAAATTAAATTCAGGAAAAATAATGGGAGACCCCAAGCTGGCACCAACACTCCTTAAGGCCTCCATATTGGGTTATAGCCAATATACAGCCAGCTTCTACCTGCCAATTAATTTATCCCTTCTTCCAGTATTTATTTAGTATCTCCTAAGTTTCAGACATGATTCTAGGTGTTGGAGATACAAAAGTGAACAAACCAATTATCTCTAGCCTCACAGAGCTTACATTCTAGTGGAGAAAGCAATACAATAAACATGAACTGATGTTAGATTGTGATAAGTAATACTGAAAAAATAATAAGGCAGATAAGAGGAACAGGTGGGGATTTTGATCCTGGAAAGGAAGAAAAGAGTTCCGGACAAAGCAAAGAGCAAATGCAAACTCCCAAAGGAGGGACTGTCATAGTGTGTGCTCGAGTGGAGAGTGAAGGAGCGAGAGGGAAGTGGGAACAATGTCAAAGGCAAACTGTGTCTAGTCTTCTTTTCCCGAGAGTTAACCTCCATGTCGATGAATACTGACTACTGAGTGGCAACAAGTTATAGTGCAGGAGAAAATTAAGACTAAAAAAAAAAGAGGTGATAAGTATAATCTAAGATTCAGGGCAACCATATCAAAACCAAGTAAGCCAAGTAGAATGAGTAAAACTGAGACTTCAGGCAAACCATGTTTCTGGACAGAGTTCAAGAGGAGAGCATGTGGTAAATCTGGTAAAGTAGAAGAAATCGGAATAGAATCATTATCAAGTTGTCAGACAACCATGATATCCAGGAAATTTATAGGAACTAAGGAGCCTGAAGGCTGGTATAGAAACAAGATGACGCATCAGTAACTGAGTCTGATACCGAGGTACTTAATATCCAACCAACCAGAAGAGTCCTTCTCTGCTGTCACCCTGGAGGATGATGATCCAAGAGAGATGATGTGAGTGAAAGGTTCCAGGCCAGGATCACCCAAAATACCTGCCTACTAGTGATACAGGGACCAGCAGTCATGTTTTCTGGCGGAGACATTCTTTTAGCATATCAAGTGCTCCTTGTCAGATTTCTTCTCTTTGCTCTCATCTTTCTACACACTGCCATCAAGTTTAGCTCTCACTAGTAAAGCTCCTTGTTGGTTCTAGTAGGCCCTGAAGTGTGGATGTTGTTGTATTGATTTCCTGCTTCATGAAAGAGCAGGAGAGAAGGAAAAGACATAGGAGTAGAAGTAGAAGGAAGGAGAAATGAAATAGGAAGACAAGTGGAAAAGAGAGAAAGGAAATCTGGACAATTTAGGAACATGACAGACATTGGGCATCTCCCTTATGACAGGTGGTTATAGAAATCAGAAACTGCCTGGGCTGTGTTCTTGTGTTGAGTTTACTGGAGGGATATTCCTCTCATATCACACTCAACTGTGTAACTTCATGCATAATTGGATGTTACTTGCTCCCTTTCCCCCCTTGAGAGAAATTAGTTTCTTAAGTGGGAGATATTTCTCAGCCTGGGGAAAAAAAAAAAAAGAGAGACTTTTCTCAATTTGTATTTCACAAGTTGGCATCTATATAAAAGACAACTGGGAAAATATCGATTAAAAAAAGTATTGCAGAGTGACATTTATTCAAGACTCAAAATATTTCAGGCCGTTTATAGAGCAGAGAGATAGATGTAGTCCCTGAAGGCTTAACTTGTGAGCATCAGCATTGACTGAGGAGAGCTAATTTACTGTTTTCCGAAAGGAAATGGGGTGGAGAAGAAGAATTACAGCAAAATGCTTAAACAGAAAGAGAGTCACAACTTTTTATTGAATCATTGTTTGGGATGGTTTTGCAAACTTATCAATCATTTTGTGACATTTTACAGTGTAACAAGATTTTGGTGTTGGGGAAACATCATTTTGAAATTGCCCCAAACTAGATTTCTCTCTCTCCCTCTTCCATCAAACTGACATTGGGTACAAGTTTATGAATCTTGAATGATTGGTCTATCAGCTAAAACTTTTTAATGGCAAATTACAGAAGTAAACTTGACTTTGAAAAAAAGGGGGGAACCTAGTGTAAAAGAAAGGGAAAGTCTTCGGGAACCTCAGGACAAGAAATGCAGCTGGGCCCTAGGAATATTTCGGAATTTATTCTGGAAGGCCCTCAAATGTCTCTGCTCTCTGGGCCCCCTGTTTATGCACTTTGCTTTATCTTTCTTGATCTAAATTATATCTGTTTTAATACAGATTAGGGCTTTCCCATGGCTTCCAAATTGACATATTATAATTTCAACCTCCCAAAGTGACCACAGAGCTGTTTAAATGCCTATTCCATATTCTTGGGAGAGAATATCTGTTTGCTACCCACTGTCCACTGACTTAGGTCAGAAGGCCACCCCTGATTTCATCATACATAATAGAAACATGGTTTCTAGAGATCGAGCTCTGTGGATTTGGGGACATGAAGGGAGTGTAGTTTCCAGAAATGAAAAGCTGTTATGGGTGTGGTGAATGTGCCTAATTCGTCTTTCCTACATTGCTCAGAATGAGAATGCTGCCTAGCACCAAGGATGCTCTCAATAATTATTTGTCATGTGAATGCACTAGCGAGGAAATAAAGAACATGTTTGGTTAGATAAATGAAGATTTTGCGTTTTGAACATCATGACAGTAAATCTTTGAGTTGATTGCTCTAACAGTTAACTAAAAACTAAAGTTACATTAGTTAAAATCATTTGATTTCTAGCTGTTTTTCTGTATTTTAAAATTTTTAAAAATCATAAATGTTGTGAAGACATTTGAATGACCTAATAATACACATATTTATTTTAATGGTGTTTATTTCTCTATTTAAAAAATTATTTGATGCTCATGAAGACTAAACCTGGAGTAATTCGCCCGGTACCCGTAAAATCCAAAATATTATTGAAAAAAGAGGAGGAAGTCTATGAACCCAACCCTTTCAGTAAATATCTGGAAGATAACAGTGACCTCTTTTCTGAGCAGGTGAGTAAATGTATAAGAAGTTCTTTTATATTTTTATAAATGGCTGTATATCATATATAGTTCTATGAATATAGAATGTGCAAGAAAATGTCCATTTAATGGAGTATCTTTAGTAGTAAAATAGGTCATTTTTTTGCATGATAAAATAAATTCTTATATATTTTCAATTTCCAGAATGATATTTTGAAGTATTTCAATGTTGTGCTTTTAAAATTTTTTTTCTAATACTGATGATATTATTCTGGGGAACAAGACAGTACTCTCTATAAGGACATCACAAAGTCACTGGTTGGATGTATCAGATAGGTGTTGTATTCTTATTTCTAAAATACTGTTTTCTTTTGAAGAGATCTACTATTTTAGATTTGGTTTATTAGTACATTTGCAAAAGATATATTGTTCTCATATTAACATAGAAATGATGTGATCCCCTAGATTGAACAACACTAATTAGAAGATAGGTTATCAAGTTATTTAAAGCTTTGTTGTTCATTTTGTGTGTGTGTGTGTGGGGGCGGTATGTGTGAAAAAGATGTACTATCTTCCTCTAGTATATCCTATATTTTGGAGGAAGTGGAATGGTGTTTTATTAGATATTTGGGAAAAGATGTAAAAATAAATACTCATGTAATATAAAACTTCACAAATCATTTCAAAGAAAACTTTAGATATTTATTTATAAGATCACCAAATTGGATAATCTTATCTAATAAAAGGATAATATGCAAATTAACCACCACTCCATCACAACGATGGCAGTGCCCATAGCCACAAGATGGCGGCACCCAGTCCCTTCAGCCCTGCCAGAGTCCCCCAGTCTTGGGGGGACGGCCACTGAGTGCAGGCAGTGTGAGTGGCCTGGCAGGATGCTTACTTCATCGCCTCTGGGCCATGGAGAGCCTCTGGGCAGCAGATGCGGAGTGGCCAGGCCCTGCAGAGAGCAGAGAACCACGGGGAGTGAGCCTATGCCATCAGGGCTCCCCGATTGGAGAGGGTTCCCCTGAGGGCTCCCAGATTGGAGAGGGTGCAGGTTGGGCTGAGGAACCCACCCCCCGTGCACGAATTTCATGCACTGGGCCTCTAATCTATAATAAAATAGTCTTATCAATAAGGTGATATACTATTTTTAAGTTTTAGTTTGAAAATAACTATCTTGTCCTTGAAAATATAAATGAAATCTATAGTTATGAAATGTAAGCCACATATTAGCTTTATAACCCTTAGCAAGTTGTTTCCTCTCTCTAGCCTGCAGCTTCTTAATGTATAAGATGTGGCATTTGGATCAAGTGCTTTAAAGGGTACTTCAAATTCTAACATTTGGGTTACTTAAAATCTAATATTAACTCTGACTGGATCTGAAGTCCATATAGGGCCTTGAAAAAGTTCAACATAAATACTTCCTCATGATGAACTATAAATGTTTATTTATGAAGCAGGGAAGAAAATATTTTCTGTTTATTTGTATATACTTTGTGACATGATTTTAATAAATTAAAAAAATTTAAAAATCACTGATAATATTGAAAATTATAATTAGAGGAAATTATTTGTATTTAATGGAACACAGTCTAGTTCTCAATTTAAATTAAATACAGGGTTCTTTAACTAATTCCACATATAACAGAAATGGAAATTTCTGTTAAGAAAGCATATTTCCATTACCAACAAAACACTTATTAAATATCTATTGCTCGCATGTCACTAATATTTTAGAGGTTTAATGTAATATTTTAGATAGTATAGGGTGATGATAAAAGCTTTATTAGTAATATATTCTTATATGACAAAAATGCCAATAGTTAAAATAAATTTCACATATGATACATGTAACTTACATTTGTCAAGATATGATCTAATGCTATATATAATATAATAATTTTCCTCTTGTATTATAATTTCAAATTTATGCATTTTAATTTAAACAAGATTCTTTGTAGTATATTAAGTTAATCTACCTATAATTTATCACAATTTGTTGTCCTCTGAAATGATAAATTATGTTTTCAAGTGTAGGAAATTATTGTCATTAAAAGGCGTTGCCATTTCTTTGCTTTGCTTTTCCTGACTATATAGCAAGTTTAAAGCTCTGCTTATTTTCAACATAAACCTAGGAATTTCTAGATAATTTGTTGAAAATTTGAGCTCTTTTGCAAATATTAAGGTGCCACAGACATAATCTTATTTTTATTTTCTTTCAATTTATTCTTGTGTGTATCTCAATTTCTGTGTGGAACATGGGAAGTAATAGGAGTCTGAAGACTGTTGGAATTGAAAGAACTCCAGCATACCACTTAATAGTGAATTCCAAACATGCCCTGGGCTTATTCATTAACCGTGCATGAGAGAGGAAGTTATAATAGAACCGAGGGGTCACTGCACAGTGAGAAACTCCACATACTATCAACTTGTCTCTTTATATAGAGCTCCAGCTACCATCTCACTGGGACAGGAATCTACAACGGAGGCAGCACGAAAGACAGCTCACTAGAGTAGATGCTTAGTTCTGCTTGCAAACAAATTGAGTAATAACAATTTATAATCTCAGATTGCTACTTTCATCAGAACACTTCAATAGAAGAGAGTGTACTCAAATTCAGTTCTAGCCACTATTGCGTTCTCTCCTGCCACGACAGAGTAAATTGAATGGTTCCAAACTCAGCTGATAGCACCCACCCATGTAATGGAAAATTCTTTAGCCAGAATGTTGGGCCAAATTGAAGCAGCTCGCTTTCACTAATCTGCCTTGTACTGGGGACAGTTCCACATGACAGATGTTGAATGAGATTGTTAAGTCAGTAAATTTCCCCTAGCAGCTTCACTGCCATAAAATATGATTTCAAAACTCTCTGTTGCAAAACATCAGACACTAAAGATGATGAGACCAGACGGTAATGTATTTACTGTCACTTAAGAAGGTACAACTGGGTGACCTTTTGAACTGATAATGAACTGAAAATTTGCCTGGAGACAGCCTCTGGGTACTAAAAGGAAAGTTGGAGACCACATGCAGAATCAAGTAATTGAGACTTATTAATTAACAGGTTTTACATCAAAATGGCACAGGCCAGGAAGCTTCTTTCTGAATTAGATGGATTTTTTTTGACAAAAACTCTTCATAATGAAATTTATGCCTTTCTGAAATTACCTTTAAATCCATCATTGCATCATTTTGTGGCCTTATTGAGTTATTATAAAATATCTTCACTCTGTACATATGAATTTTAAACTATGAAGTGCTTTGAAGCATAGTTCTATTGATAATACAATCAATTTCACTGATTAAAATGAAGATTGTAAAGAGCCAAATGGTTTTTATTTTGTCTGACTAGTGAGATTGCAAAATATATTGATTGCTTTCTGGTCTCTTAATGTACCTAATTAGATAAAGGTTGATTTCTTCACTGAAGATACTCAATTTAATATAAAAAGTAGTTGCTAACCTCAGTTCTATAAAATATTCTCTCATTCTTTATAAATTAGTCATTCACCCCAGGGTATTAGGTATGTCATTTCCTTCTTAAAGCACTAGGGTAATGTATAAAAAAGGTTTGGGGCAGAATTAAAGGGGAATATTGTTGTTTTCATGTGATTACCACCCGCCCCCCAATAAAAGGGAAATAATGCTTCCCAGCACATATGCCTCTTAAACTGTATTTTCCTTCGAACTTGCTTCTCAATAGGGAAGATAGCCTTATTGATGTTGATGTGTGAAAATGACCATTTAGCAAATTTCCTCCATACCACTTCACAGAGAACATAAAAAAGAATAATTATAGGGAATTTTCTTGTTTTCCTTTTATTTTTTTTCCTGATTTTTCTTAGCCATAATACTTGCTTATCTCTTTCCAAACTTTCTGTGCTTGACATTAAACTTTGAGGATTGTGTGGGTGATTTTCAGATTTCTAATGATTCATCGAGTTATATTTCTACTGTGACCTTCAATTTTACTTTTTTATGTCACCCACATGTTAATATTACTGGGCAAATACTCACCTTTTTTATAAGGTGTGACTGACAATCTTGCTTTATTCTGAATAACTCTGGCTTTGCCACAAATTGCTACTTTTTTAACATTTGTTTCTCAGTCAAGATGACTCATTGTCTTTTGTCAGGAAATTATATTTTATTAAGAAATATTTTTCAGATTGAAATGTTTAATTTTTTAGGTCTAGAAATGATTAAGTGGTTTGCTGAATTGTTTTAAGGGGTAGAGAACTGAAATTCCTTGTAGTGTTACATTTCTTTTGGAAGGGTTAAGGTCGTAGATTTGGCTTCTCCAACTATTACCATGTTGTTTTTGTTTATCCAAGTAACGAAATCCTTGTGAGTTTTTCTTCTCTTTTGCCACCCTCCCTCCCTCCCTTCCTTCTTCCATATGTAATAGGTAATAGACAACCTATTGTAAACAATGTAAACTAGTATATGTAATTGATACTGTATCATCTTTACAATAAACTACTTTCATATATATAGTAGTTTATAGAGACAGTATTTGCTTTTTCTTCTAGCATATAACCAGATAGGATCACCTCTTGAAACAGGATTTCATCTCTTCTTTTTCAGGCTTTAGCTTTCTCTTGACCTTGTATATGTATCAAGGTTGAAAGATTAGAACAAAAGGATTATAATTTTCTGTTGCAATGTCTACATTGCTAAGAGAAACTACTTTTTTGGTCCCCCTTCCCTTGGCTCATGTACATTTAAGAATCTTAAAGAGATTATTATTTACTTTAAAATGAACACACACCCACAGAACTATTTGCCATTCTTTCATAATAGGTAGAATTATTCAATATTTCTAATAATTAAGCCACTAAATTCTAATAATTGGTGAAGTTCTGAAGCACTGTTTGCTTAACAAATACTTGGTGACTGTGGTGTCTGACTCTACCGCAGTCTACTGGGAAACAATGACAATCTGAAAGGTTTATGTATATGTGTCCTACGTCTTCTTAACCCATGATGTCACCATATATCTTTACCTAAAAGAGAGGGACATTGACATATTTAGAACTTATCATGGAAAGTATACTCCAGTTTTAAAATAAGGCCTTGCTTAAATAGAATTAAAACCTCTATAGTAATTTTATCTGAAAAATATTAAAAAACAGAATGTCAATAGAGATAAGGTAGCTGCATAAAAATAATTTTAAGTAATACGTAAATGTGATTCAGAGGTTAGGAAGTCAGTTTTATTTGTTGGCAAGAAAAAAATGCATTTTTTGTTTTACTTCACTGAGTCTGTCCCAAAACTTCTTGAACCTTGAGTCCAAGTCAGCCTCTGAATAGAACTGTAGATGGTAACTGTCGCATACCTTTGACATCACTTTGCATTATATATAAGACAATTTGGGTAAAACTAGTGCCCCTCTCCCAGGACACTGTCTACAATTTTTCCTCCCTCACTACACAGTTTCAATTCAACTTCCTTACAATTATTTGAAGGCTAGTTATTAAGAACCTATAGGCAATGCAGTCAGAGTGAAGGGCTTGTCATGTTATTTTCTCTACTGAACACTTTCTTTGACTCATGAGTAGGATCAAGGTAGAATGCATAGAGGAGGATATATTAAAAATTGGATGTATTATTTGAATATATGGGCTATGATTGATGTGTTTGGAACACATTATAATCTCTAATCATTGGAGAGATTACATATTTTAAAGTGTGAGTGAAATTAGACTCTGAATGATGACAGATATAAAGGTCACAGCTAGGCATACAAGTCTGAAGATGAGTTTTCTGAGGAGAATTAGGAATTTCTCTTCCTCTCTTTGATCCAAGATAAAATAACTTAAAGTAGGATATTTAGGCAGAGAAAATAAATCCAACTGAGAAGAGCAATCACAAGAATGCACAGGAGAGAATGAGGCAGAGAGCTAAAACTGGTAAATAAACTCTGTTTGAATTTCCTTAAAATAAAGTCAGCTTGAGAAGCCCAGCCTATAGAAAACTGAAATGAAGCTGGTAAATTCGGTCTCTTGAAATAAACACTAGATGGAAAAAGAGAAAACAAAATTAATGAATGTATTTTTCTTTATTTCAAAGGCTACATGGAAAGGATGCTCTGTAGTAAATTTGTAAATTCAAAATCAGTGATTCCTTAGGGACAGAACAGCTATAGGTTTTTAGAGTTTTTCAAAATGATGTTCTAATCGCCAAATACTGACATCCTAAGTGCACTTTAATTTATTGTAGGCCAGCCCTCCAACTATCAATTTGTCTTATGGTCCTTTAGATCTTTAACATTTTTTAAAATCTTACCTTCCCTTATAAATATAAAACTACATCTGGTAAGAAAATAAGCAGATTACCAGGGACTGGATTGTCAGTTATCTTTATCTTGTAGAGTTTTGAGGCTTAGCAAATTTATCTGCTCAAATAAAAGCAAGTATATATTGTATTTACTCCATTGGGTAAGTTCAGAAAAATAGAGGTGTTTTTCTGAATCGCTGGCTAAAGTTTCCAGGAAGTATTCGGCCAGTGGTTCTCAACCTTGGCTGCACATTAGAATGACCTGGGAATCTTTTTAAAATCCTGATTTCAGAGGCCCAGAAATCAGGATTTTAAAAAGATTCCCAGGTGATTCTAATGTTCAGCCAAGGCTGAGAAGCACTGTACGTATCAGGCTCTCGTGTATTTCATTTAGTCAAAGGACTGACCCTTTACGGGCCAGGCTGGCTTCATTTGCCCATTTTAGAGCCTGCATCCAGGGAGGATCTAGTGACCTTACTCATTTTGATGTGAAATTGAACCGAAGGGAAACTAGGGCAGCTTGGTTTTACATAAAGAGCTCTATAATGTGGTTCTAGTTGAGACTGTGTGATTAACCGGCTCTACCCAGTGCATTTGTGAAACCTGAACTTCAGTGATTAAATGAGGGGATTAGACTGAAGTCAACCAGGGTGACTTTGGCCCAGACATTGTTGTCATGACTGGGAAGATGGGTGCTACTGGTATCCAGTGGGTAAGAGGCCAGGGAGGCTGCCAAACATCCTACAATGCACAGGACAGTCTCCCCCCTACCCCCCACCGAATTATCCCACTCAAAATGTCAATAGAGATCCCCCCTCCACCCCTCGTCTTCCAGGACTAGACCAGCTTCTGGCTGCCTTTCAGCTCCAAGGATACTATGACTAATGATGCTCAATACTGTCGCTGCCAGGGGCATTTGAGTTGAACCAGCATTGATTAGGTACCTTCTTTTTGTGTTTTAATTAAGAACTTTTTCCCGTTTGATTTACACAGAGGACGTTAAGTAAGCCTGCATTTATAAAATCTCCCACATTTCATGTAGCCTCTACTCATAATGATCGCCCTGTTTGGTAAATGACATGCATTTTCATTGACTCTGGATATTTCCACAAAATTGTGGCTTTTCCATCTTTCTAGACTTACTCCTTTCTTGTTGTATTTCCTTAATTGTTAGATGTCAGGGCAGTCACCTAAAAGAGACATTCTTAAAAGTCAGGCAGTCAGTATGAGAACTCTTAATATTCATGGTGTTGGATTAAGTCATTCCTGACTCTGGACTTTATTATACATCTGCAAAATGAGGACAGTGGACTTTGACAAGCACTTTTGAAGGTGCCTTCTTACCCTGAAATTCTGTGGTTATGTATTTAAATATTATTGAAGCCCTCCTTATATTTAACATCCTTACATGATCCAAAAAAAAAATTTGCAGAGACTATTTAAGGCATAAATTTGTAGAGATGGAAAGTCATATTCTACTGTTTAAGTCAAAATCATGACAAAAAATACTCATCCTCAAACAGTTTGCTATGATTTTTCTTTCTGGACTGAGCAGTTTTGGGTAGTGAATCTTCCTTTATTTTGACTTTTTTCCTTTAAAAATCACTTTCTATTTACTTACTCTTTGTAGAACATTGAGACATCATAAGTATAGTATATTACCACTATTTCCCTTTGAACACTTTTGCCTTACTCTTCCTTAAATTAAAACTGTGGGAGGAGAGATATTCTCAAAATTAAACATATATTGTGTCTATATAAAATACACACATATTTAATAGACTTTTTAAGGGTCCTTGTATTTGCTACTTAAATTATTCTTTGTCATTTGTTTTTTGTGTGCTTTTCGCATTGGCAAATTTGACAACTATTTTTGTTGCAAGTATCCTCAATAAGAAGGCTAAGTAGGTAACCTAAAATTGAAAAAAAGATGCTTTTTATATGAAAGTGAAGATTCCTTTGCAAGTCTTTACTGCTTCTGGATTTCCCATTTTTGCATTCTTTGAGTGCACAAGACACAAAGGACTTTAGAATAATCCTTGCAATAAACTTTGGAGATAATTTTTGCTTTTCTATCTCCCTCTGGGATGTGATGTTAGACTGGGTAACAGCCTCTGCAAAGGAAATGTAATGGAGATGCAGGACATTAACCCATTCACTCACATTCCTTGTGAAGACAATAATAGATTCAATCAAACAAAACCCCAGGATATTAAAAACTGTAAGATCATTTTTCCTTAAAACTGTAACACTTCATTAATATGAACAATATGGATGCTTCATTTAATGCACCTAAGCATACAACTTTAGTAACATGAAGAAGTTTGTACTGATTCTATATAGTAAAAGCCTAATATGCTGTGTCCAGTTGTCCATCCAACCAATCAAAGTGTAATATGCTAATGATATGCTAAGGTTGCTCAACTGCTCGCTATGACATGCATTGACCACCAGGGGGTAGACGCTCCAACCAGTAGGTCAGCTTGCTGCTGGGGTCCGACCGATAGGGACTGAGTGAGACAGGCCAGACAAGTCCTGGAGTCCTCCTGTGTCCCTCCCCAGCCCTAATCATGCACTGGTGCAGTCCCTTGGCCTGGGCTGTGCCCTCTCGCAATCCAGGACCCCTCAGGGGATGTCGGAGAGCTGGTTTCGGCCCAACCCCGCAGTCCAGGCCTAGGGACCCCATTGGTGCCTCTAAAGCAGTGATGGCGAACCCTATGACACTCATTTTTTTTGGTTGATTTTTCTTTGTTAAATGGCATTTAAATAATAAAATAAATATCAAAAATATGTCTTTGTTTTACTATGGTTGCAAAGATCAAAACATTTCTATATGTGACACGGCACCAGAGTTAAATTAGGGTTTTTCAAAATGCTGACACGCCGAGCTCAAAAGGTTCGCCATCACTGCTCTAGTGTAATATAAAACCTATCTGTACGTACACAGCCTGCTCAGAATTTCAAAATAGTAAAAGTGTGTTTTTATAAAAAAAAAAAAATTAAAGGCATCTATGTTTTTTAGGATCAGTCAAGTAGAAATTAGCTCACATTTATGTGCAGAGTATCTTAGCTTGAAAATGTTACCCCAAAATAATAAAATCATTGTCTAGTCCTAGCTGTCCTAACAAAGATGGAAGAGTTAGTCAGAGGGCATCCAAGTCAAGAAGAGCACATAGTTTCATTTTCTGTTTTAATAAAGAAGATCCTATCTCCTCACAGTATATCAGACATTTGCAGGTATCAGTCAAGTAACAAGTTTTTTAAAGACTTGGACATTTTCTACTATTTTGTAAAATAGGATAGTTTTCTTTTTTATTATTATTGTCTAAAGTTTTACATGTTTCCTTTTTTCCCAATTGACCCCCCACCCCCAGCCATTCCCACCCTGAGCAATCCCCCACCGCTCCAGTGTTAGGATAGTTCTTATGATCAAAGAATCTCTTACTGTTTAACAATCCAGCCAGCTTCCAAAAGCTCCTTTCACTCTCAAAATGACCTCTCATAGGGCTATTTTCCTCCCTAGATACACACAACGCCCATTTCTATCCTGTGGTTCCCATAGCAGATTAGACACTAGGAAACTTGTGAATCTTGTCATTTCATCCAGTTTTACTTGTGAATTCAACCTACATGTCTTTTCTAATCTCGAATTTACCCAGTTTATTAGAGATTAGTGTAACCCCCACCAACTGCATGCCAGGACCCAGCCCAATTATAATTGTTGAACATAGTGTGACCTTTCTCAGTCACATACTAGGACTTCTAATCTCTTTGCTTCTCCCCATCCCCTCCATCTTCTTCTTCCTCATCTTTTCCCCTCAGTCTAAACACACTTTTCATATTCTCACTCTGATTAATTATGTGTCCTTCCAGAGTTGTGATGTCCTGGATCCTGGATTTTTTAAAAGTTTTTTTTTCTTTTCTTTTCTTTTTTTCTGTCTATCACAGTATTACCTCTGTCGTGGGTTCCCCAAATCAATTCTGAAGCAAAAAAAAAAAAAGGCTCTTTCATTTTGCTTTGAATTTCTGCCTTAGCTGCCACCATCAAAAATCCTCACCTGAGACATGATTATAGAATTTAGCTGCCTGGGCTGGTGGAAGGACCACAGAGCACAGGGCTATGGGGTTATGAGAGCTGGAAAGTATTGCCTGGCATGTGGTCCTTGCAGTGCTGAATAATGCTGTGGCTTCCTGGTGGGTGGTGTCACTGCTTCTCTCCACAGTCACTTCCTTTCCCTCTATTCCTAGCATTTAACCATTTAATGTTAGTTTGTGCCTGGCTGTACGATATACGGATGACCCCATAGGAAAGAGAGCAGATAATCTCAGCGCCACCCACCCCTTGCGTTCTAAATGTTCTGAACCTTGGCTTCTCTTTTCTTTCTGCTACTCTTAATCTTTTCTGCAACCCTCAGTACTTCCTCACTTGAAACCGTCCCCTTCACACTCTGGCTGCCCACTCCATGTCCTGGTGTTCTGGTCCTCTGATCTATTCAGGGACCCTATCCTGGCTGCTGGTTACTGGAGACTTGGGCTTCTCTCCTGCAGAGGAGAGAAACATTTTGACAGAATGCAATAGACAAGCTCTGCATGACCTTGGGAAGAGCAACTCTCCACTTAATTTTAGCCTAGAAAAATGAGGCTGCTAATCTCATTTCTAATGCTGCCCATATTAATGCCCATTCATGAGCAAATGAAATAGTCACTACTTCTCAAAGCTCACTAAATGAAGAGTGAAAGGACTCTGGACACTTTAAAGGGAATGCTTGTTTTAAGTGTTAATTGCAGTTACTATTTCTTTGAGAATCATGATAATTTTGGAAGAAAGAAGTTGACTTCTTGCTAAAGGGTCACTAATATGTTCTTCTCTTCTCCTCACCATTATGAGGAACCATAGAGGCCCCTTTTGTATGTTATGTTCTGACTTCTTCAATATAAATTGCTCCTCTGCACCAAATACACCTACGTTCGCATAGGAACAATTAAACTATATCTACAGAAAAACAGCATTTTAATGCTCTAGTGCCCACTGTAATCGATTATAAAATATTTTATCTTTCTTTTTCCTTGGGCATGTCTCCTCTAAAAATCTTCACACTCATCTGTCATCTGCTTTGTGAAACTTGCTGTTGGAGGACCACAAACTTTAAGCACTAAATAATACAAAGCCTACCTCCGAAGTTACATTTTGAGCATTTAGAAACATTTTTGTTGTTTTTTTTTGTATAGGAGATTTGAAATAGCTAAGCATATGCTATATTTTTTCATACCTCAAAAATTCAATTTTTGTCATAATCAGGACTCAAAATAGATTGTGTTGCTTTAAGTATGTCTGTTTTAAAAATGCATATGAATTCTTTAAAATCAGGGCTGATAAGCAAGAAGTTATGCCATATGTTCAAAATTGAGAGGCCTAATTTATCTTGGCTTGATCTTAATGAAATGCAGATTATTAGAATCTCTTGGTAATTTGGGTTTTCTGTGATACCATCTGTAAAATGTTGACATATCTTTGGCTCAAGGAGTCACTCTTTAAGAAATACATTGTGACTGTTCTTGGGTGTATGAACAGGGTGTTGTTTTAAATTAAAACTGTAGCAGAAATGCTGTAATTCGGATTTTCAGTTGTTATAAAACTCTAGGTAAAAAAGGGAAGCTGTAAAGAAGCGCTCCATTTACAACTAAGCGTTGTTTTATCAAAGAAGTGGGAAGAAGGGAGAGAGGATGGAGTTAAAGGCTCCAGTAATTTTGCCCGAGTGCTGCTCTGAGTTCCCAAAGGCACAGGGACAGCGGGGGCAAAGAGAAAGTGGATTTTCACTGTTCGTTTCCAAACCACAGACAAGCAGGTGACCTTAAAATACGAGGATGCAACAAAAGAGCCTCAGATGTACAGACTTTAATAAAAAGTGCCCATAGTACCTTAAAGTGTCCTTTGTTGGTGCTGCAGTGAAAACAGCTTTTGAAATTAAACAGTGTGACTTTATGGCCGAAGAGAAAGTGGGCTTATTTCTAGAGTGGTGAATGCATCCGATATGGCTGTAACATTGCTTTTCTGATGTCTCTGTCAATATTTAATGCTGCAGAATCTGGAATTCCTTAATAAATAGAGCTAAATTAATTTTCCCTCTGCATATTTGTCTGCTAATTAGTTTCTAATGCACAAAGAGATTACTTGCTTCTTGTGTTCTTGAAATTTTGCAGGATATGAAAATTTGCAGGGTATAATCACTCAAAATAAAAGTCAAGCTCCTAAGTAAAGCTTTTTTTTTTGGAGAAATATTTTCTCTAAGGATTTTTATATTGAAGGAGACAATTCTTTATTAAGTGAAAGGCAATTTAAAGCATTTTATCAGAAATAACTGTTGCTTAGCTCACTGATAGAAGCATGTACAGGACAATTTTATGATCCCTGCCCTTCCCTCAACGACTAGAACATTAACGGATTCATCTATTGAAAGCAGTGTAGAATGTTGTTCAATTTTTAGGAATCATTTAAAATAGTGATCTCCAAAGTAAGACATACCAACTTCAAGATAATTCATTAGAGGTGGGAGACATGATAAAGATTTTGTTAGTGTTTGTTTTTCTTTAAACCTAAAACAGGAGTCACAAACTATGGCCTGATGCAGCCCCTGTTGCCATAAATCAGTTTATTGGCACACGGGCAAGCCTACTCATTTATGCCTTGTCTAAGGTTGCTTCCACATGACCATAGTAGGAGGAATTGTGACAGAACATACGGTTGCTAAGCCTACAATATATTCTAACTTGACCTTTATGGAAAATGTTGGCCAACTCCTGACCTAAAATCACAAGGAAGATTTTAAGCTTTGCTGTGTCACATGGGTTTATATTGGTCTCCTTTGTAGATCTGAAGGCTACACAGTCATAACTCACATCTATTCTAAGTGGGAGTTTCTGGGAGAGTTTTAGGGCTCTCAAATTTGGGGTAGTGGACGGAGCTCTCATTTGTCTATTGCTTAAGCTTGTAGCAACTTTTTTCTTTTTTTGCCGAGTGCTGCTCTGAGTTCCCAAAGGCACAGGGACAGGGGCGGCAAAGAGAAAGTGGATTTTCACCTTTTGTTTCCAAACTACAGGCAAGCAGGTGACCTTAAAATACCAGGATGCAACAAAAAAGCCTCAGATGTACAGACTTTAATAAAGTGCCCATAGTACCTTAAGGTGCCCTTTGTTGGTGCTTTGTTGGCAGTTTATATGCCAGCTGGATGTATGATTCATCATTTTTTGCTAAAATAATCTTCATAAAATGATTTGATTTTTAAAAATCTCCTGCAAAATAATCTCGATTGAATATACCATTACTAATGTAGGCATAAAGAACAAGAAATGCCAGAGGTGATATAATACTTGTTTTTAGTATAAATAAGCTTGTTATCAGCCATAGACATAAAGTATAAACAGTGATAACCTATTGAATTTGATAAGAATATTTTGAAACTAAAGGCCTGGTGCACAAATTCATGCACAGGCAGGGTCCGGCAGGCCTGCCCCAATGGGGGCTCATTGGGCCGGGACAGTGGGAGAGAGGGGCCGCGGGCTGTTGGCTGGCTGCCCCCCTCCCCGATCGGGGTATTGGGGGCCAATCGGGGACCCGGCCAGCCAGAGGAGGGGTGCAATCGGGTCCTGGATCAGGCTGGTTGGCTCCTGCAGTGCATATCATAGTCATCCGTCATTCTGATCGTTCTGGTCATTCTGCCTTTCTGGTCACTGGGCTTTTATATGTATAGATTATTTTTTTGAAATAAGATTTTATATCTACTTTCATTATTCATAAACCTAACCCTAAGTTTATATTTTTGCCTTGAATTTTAATTGACACTTGTATTTTGGCATTGAAATTTGTAAGACATATACAAAGTAGGTATCCAGGACATGCTTTTCAGTAATATTTAAAGATGTGAGCTACTCAATATTATAATATTTAAAGTTTTACTAGAGCAAATAATGAAAGTCTTTGGGGTAATTTTTTTAAAGGAAAAAGTAAAAACCCAGTTTAATTGGGGAGATGTATATTCTTGCTGCTGCCAACACTCGTTTCCTTTGAAGGAGAACAATTGAATGGTGAACTAAGTCTTTTCTTTCTATCAAATACTATTATAAAATACATATAAATGACCTCTGAAGAGTTGAAACAGTAATTAATGAGAAAATTACAGTATATTGGAGTTTCATCATGCAGTTGGATCAAAGTATAGATTTTAAAACATTCTCTGCTGATAGCCTCTGTGTTCTAAATATGAAATATATGAAATGTGACATTTTAGGGGATTAAAGGAAAAATAAGTCAGAGAAAATTTATTCTTTAGAGAAAGTGACTTCTTTAATAAAATCACTGTTCTATGGGAAAACTGTGAAGTTATCAACAATTAACATATATATATATATTAATAAAAGGGTAATATGCTAGTTAGATTGGGAGACCTTCTGGGAGACCTTCTGGACATCCTTCAGGACAAAGCTATGGTGGTGGGGCTGAGGTAGAGGTGGTTAGGGGTTACCAGGCCAGGAGGGGAGGGCCGTTGGGGGTGAGCAGGCTGGCGGGGGGGGCGGCAGTTGGGGGTGAGCAGG
This sequence comes from Myotis daubentonii, assembly GCF_963259705.1. Lineage (NCBI taxonomy): Eukaryota > Metazoa > Chordata > Mammalia > Chiroptera > Vespertilionidae > Myotis > Myotis daubentonii. Next base: position 76,559,329 of record NC_081845.1, on the reverse strand, counting down.
CTGTCGGGGGGCAGTTGGGGGTGAGCAGGCCAGCAGGGGGCAGCAGTTGGGGGCAATCAGACCAGCAGAGGGGGGTAGGGGGGACAGTTGGGGGTAAGCAGGCTGGGTGGGGGGCAGTTGGGGGTGATCAGGCCGGTGAATGGGGGGCAATTGGGGGCAATCAGGCTGGCAAGAAGGGGAAGTTGGGGGTGAGAAGGCTGGTGGGGGGGGCAGTTGGGGGTGAGCAGGCCGGCAGGCAGAGTGGCTAGGGGCAATCAGGCAGCAGGCAGGTGAGCGATTAGGAGCCAACAGTTCCGGATTGCGAGAGAGATGTCCCAGATTGGAGAGGGTGCAGGCCAGGCTGAGGGACACCCCCCCACCCCCCGCTGCCATGCACGAATTTCGTGCACTGGGCCACTAGTGTGTGTGTGTGTGTGTGTGTGTGTGTGTGTGTGTGTGTGTGTGTGTGTATAAAATCGTAAATTCAGGGTGCAGTTATATCAACATCCACAGATAAGCTATGATGACAAGGAAGATGTAGACATTTATGTATAATTATATATATAGTAAAGATTCTTATATATAGGAATAGATATATAGGAGTGAAGATATATATATATGTGTATATATATATTTCTATGTCATATATATATATATATATATATATATATATACATATATATAAATGTTTGGATCATTCAGATGTTCTGAAGTTATCTCAAGGCAAAGTATTTTAAAAAGTGACAAACTTCAAAATACCTTATGAATATTTGTTTTTCAAAAATACAGATGAGGTTTCTGGTTGGAATATGACAGGTGTGAAGTAAGCAATGAATTACATTTTATCATCTTGATATTCAAAAGCAAAAAGAAAGATAAACAAAACCATAATCTCCTATTAAAATATAAACATGCTCTGGCTAGTTTGGCTCAGTAGTTAGAGCATTGGCCCATGGACCAAAGGGTTGAAAGTTTGATTCCCCATCCATTCTATCTGAAAATCAGTGGAAAAAATATACTTGAATGAGGATTTAAAACAAACAAACAAAAATTGGTGACAGCTAAAGGACTGCTAAAGCCAGTGAAGAGATCGAGCAAATGTGCATTTGGGAACCAGTGGGGGAGGATACAGTGACTGCAGAGGGCAGCCAGCAAACACTCTTCCTGAACATGTGAGATATGCCTTAATAGTCACACCTCCAAATCCCTTGTCTTTGCATGGATGTGTATGTTGGCAATAGAGATGCCAGACCTGATTTTGCTCTGAGAAGCAGAGGAAATGAGGATATACCTTGAATCACGCAGGATTCTTACTTACAGGAGGTTTTCTCTTTCTCTGTGGCATTCTGGACACAGACAGATTGTTCTGTAAAGTACCTCATAGCTGAGTTTCATTATTTGAGGAAAAATAAAGTCTAAATAAACTCACAACCCAAATCCTGTATCTTTGAAACACAAAGACAATCCCAGCAGTTGTCCTTCCACATGTGAATCTCTTGCAAAAACAGGTCGTTCAAGAAAGATTTAGTTACTATGGAGATAAAGACAAGAAAAATGAGCAGGGGCAGGGAATCTCCCAGACTACATAACAAACAGAATCGATCTTTAAGTTCAAACTGTTAAAACAAAGTGATTGGGACCTAGCTGGTGTGGCTCCATGGTTGAGCATCGACCTATGAATCAGGAGGTCATGGTTCAATTCCTGGTGAGGGCACAAGCCCAGGTTGCAGGTTTGATCTCCCCTGTAGGGTGTGCAGGAGGCAGCTGATCAGTGATTTCTCATTCATTGTTGATGCTCCTATCTCTTTCTCCCTCTCCCTTCCTTTCTTAAATAAATAAAATTATATAAAAAAATAAAACAAAACACAAAGTGACTGGAGACAGTTGAAGATGACAAAGTATTTCAGATACTACAGACAAAAAAAAAAAGGAGAGGTTATAGTCTTCATAATGAGCAGCTGAATTCAGGTCAAACATTTCTTAAGCAAGACAAATAAGACCCCCTTATGTGCTAGAGAATAAACTTTACAGGGAAAATATGATTGGTTGACTATTTTAACATCAACACTCATAAGGCAAAAAGTAAGAGATAGGATAAGAATAAAATAAATTAGTGATAAAATACTTTGTCATTTTTTCAATTTATGATAACTATGTGGAAAAATAATCATCTAAAGTAGATCAAACTATTTGATTAAAGAGGAAATTCAAAATAAATTTCTACCTGGAAAATAAAAGATAATTATTATTTATTAGAACTTATGAGATACAGTTAAAACAGTCATTGGAAGATTATTTATGAATCTAAGTATGTTAAATAAATAAATAAATAAAGGAATAAAAGTAAACAAATATTCAGCACAGCAAATAACAGCAAATATTTTATTGTTATTTTAAGAACAATAATATTTTCTGTGCATAAGAAAAGCAAAACAAAGGATCTTATTAGAAATGACAAAAGATAACCGGAAAAACAGAAAAGCTGTAGAAATCATCTATACAAAAATTTTAAAAAACAAATGAATAAAATAGTAACAGGATAGTCACACTGTTCCAGTGTAGCAATGCTTTCAAAGTTCTGAAGGAAATAATATTGCTTAGAATTCTATATCCAAAAACTTAAAAGTAAGGGCAGAAGAAAAATTTTAACCTGCAAAATGTAAAAATTTTACTTCTAGTGCTCCATTTCCCCCAGGAAGCTCCTTTAGGGCCCAGTAAATAGGAGATAAACCAAGAAAAAGAAAGATAGGGGACCCTGGAAAGAGGAGAGTGAACACAGGAGGTAGGAAAAGAAAGTTCCCAGGATTTTGGTAAAGAGAATCATAGGATTCCCTGGCTGGTGTGGCTCAGTCGGTTGGGCATTGTCCTGTGCACCAAAAGGTCTCCAGTTCGATTCCCCAGTAGGGGTGTGTGTGGGAGGCAATCAATCAATGCTTCTCTCTTGCCCTCTTTCTCTAAAATTAATAAAAGTATTTTAAAAAAGAGAATCACAGGATAAGAACTTACACAAAGCGTAGAAGACAACTAGCACAGATTGGACCAGGATGTCCATGTTGAGGCTGTCGCTACCAAGGATCCTTTCACTTTTGTCCTGTAGAGTCAACCAGATAGAACTCGGAGGAGCCTGGCCAAGATTCCTAGCTCTCTTTAGCTTTTCCAAGTGTGGGTAAAATTCTGTTTTCCTCTCTGCCCAGCTACCTGGAGTAGCTGACACTGTCTGACCTTACGTATAGATAGATGTGTTCAGGTTTGACTGACTCCAAAGAGATGGAGTTTGGCTACAGCAAGCTTACAAGAAAAACAACAACAGCACAACTCACCACAACAGCACAGCTCCTCCTAATTGGTTCAACTTCAACCCTGTCAGACTCCGCCATATAGGACACCCTCGGCCCTCCATGGATCACGACAGGCTTGTCTCCTGACATTTTCAGAATGGGTTCTTAAACCCTGCAAGAAAAGCTGAAGCCAGAATATAAACCAGAGACTCTGTTCAGCTCATCGTTTTGTAGGCATCTTCACCCTCAAGATGCTGCCTTTCTCTTACACAGCTAGGCTTGTGCTTGCTATTCAGTTTTCATATTAATCACTTTTTGCACTAGTTAAGAAATGTAATTAGTTGTTGATTGAATAATGGAATAGCTGACTGAGAAATAAAAACAACATTAGAACATCTTTCAATCTAAAAGCCATCTTTAATGGGCAAAACTATCAGTAGTCCATTAATGTTGCACATTAACATGACTATTGTTTTATAATATTAGAGGTATGAGCCAACAGAATTATACAAAAGAAAGGAATAAAAAATATAAGAACTGGCAAAGAGGAGGTAAATTTATTACTAAGGTAAGTGATTTAATACTTTAGTTGATTTAACTCGAGCTTCTGAGAGAATCAACGGAATGGCAATTATAATCATTGAGATAACTCAGTAATGTGTCTCAGTAGGAAATCTAAAGCTTTCATTTTCTGACATAGAAGTATTCCAAAGCTGTTAAGTGGAAAAAAATCCAAACAAATAAAATACAGGCTATTGTACATAGGGTGCTATCTTTTTTTATAATAATGTACTAGGGGCCCGGTGCACGAAATTCATGCACTGTGTGTGTGTGGCAGGGGGGGGGGGGAGTGTCCCTCAGCCCAGCCTGCCCCCTCTCACATACTGGGAGCCCTCAGGTGTTGACCCCCATCACCCTCCAATCGCAGGATCGGCCCCTTGCCCAGGCCTGACGCCTCTGACAGAGGCGTCAGGCCTGGGCAGGGGACCCCCAGACCCCTCCGATTGCTGGCTCTGCCCCTTGCCCAGGCCTGATGCCTCGGCCAGAGGCGTAGACCCCCATCACCCTCCGATCGCCTGATCGGCCCCTTGCCCAGGCCTGACGCCTCCGCCAGAGGTGTCAGGCTTGGACAGGGGACCCCCATCTCTCCCCGATCACTGGCTCTGGCCCCCGCCCAGGCCTGAGGCCTCTGGCCCAGGAATCATGCCTGGGCAGGGGACCCCCATCTCCCTCTGATCGCTTGCTCCACCCCCTGCCCAAGCCTGACGCTTCTGACCCAGGCTTCAGGCCTGGGCAAGGGGACCATCATATCCCCCCAATCCCTGGCTCTGCCCCCCACCCAGGCCTGATGCCTCTGGCCCAGGCATCAGGCCTGGGCAGGGGACCCCCAGCCCCCTCCCAGGCTTGATGCCTCGGCCAGAGGAGTTGACTCTCATCACCCTCCGATCACCAATCACTGGATCGGCCCCTTGACCAGGCCTGAGGCCTCCGGCAGAGGTGTCAGGCCTGGGCAGGGGACCCCCAGCTCCCCACGGTTGCAGGCTCTGCCCCTGCCCAGGCCTAATGCCTCTTGCCTAGGCATCCGGCCCGGGCAGCGGGGGCCTGCCGTGGCAGCGGGGGGGCGCCCCGATCGCGTGAGCTCCGCCCCTGCCCCTGCAGGACGCCTCTGGCTGAGGCGTCCGGCCCGGGCAGTGGGTACCCGCAGCTGCAGCGGCCCTGCGATCGTGGGCTTTGCTTTAGGCCCAGGCAAGGCACCCCTAGCTCCTGGGACTGCCAGCTTCGACCGTGCCCAGCTCCCATCGCTGGCTCCACCCCTACTTCCTGCTATCACTGGCCAGGGCGGAAAAGGCACCTGATTCTCCGATCATGGCTGGGGGGCAGGGTAAAGGCGGCCCCAGGGCCGCCTTTGCCCTGCCCCCCAGCTCTTAGCTCCCCCTGGGTTTCCAATCACTGTCAGTGGCAGGGGGCTTCTTCCTGCTTTCCCTTTCGCCTTCTTGCATTGTGCCTACATATGCAAATTAACCGCCATCTTGTTGGCAGTTAACTGCCAATCTTAGTTGGCAGTTAATTTGCATATAGCCCTGATTAACCAATGAAAAGGGTAGCGTCGTACGCCAATTACCATTTTTCTCTTTTATTAGTGTAGATGCTTTACATGTGTATGTGTGAAATTATTTATATTTTCTCAATATGTAAAATAAACACTTGAAGCATAAATAATAACCTAATAAAAATAAAACATGGTCACCGTTTCAAGGTACAGAGGGTTTAAATCCCTTAATTCTACAAACAAATACATTAGAATTATAATGTTTAAATTTTCTGAGAGTTTACTTTAAATTTTCTGAAAGTTTAGTTTGCAAAGTAAGTTTTGAATCAGTTGCTTTAAAAAGGGGGGTAGCATCCTGGCCAGCATGATTCAGTGGTTTAGCATCGACCCATGAACCAGGAGGTCACTGTTTTATTCCCAGTCAGGGCACATGCCAGGGTTGCGGGCTTGACCCCCAGGGGCAGGAGGCAGCTGATCAATGATTCTCTCCCATCATTGGTGTTTCTATCTCTCTCTCCCTCTCCCTTCCTCTCTAAAATCAATTAAAAAATATATAAAAAGGGGTGGGTAGGAGGGTACATCTATTGATACAGCCAACACATTCAACATAAATTTTAAAAAACCAGTCAGTGGTTCAATGGTTTAACAATACATGGTTTTGGCAAAATGGATTCAGCTTGAAATACAAGAGGAACTTATATATCTGCAAAAAAGTAGTCCTTCTCTTTTATAGGTATTAGAGAGACCCTCTTTGTAACTTTAATTTGTAGGTTCAAGACTTCCCACCCATGGTTTCCTTGCTCCTTTCATGTAATCCATGGCCTCATCTGGTAATTCCTATTTCCTCAAAGTCATTTGCATTAGTCCCTTTTCCTGGTTAAAGAACCACTCAAGTTAGACCTCGTTAACTTTCCTCTGTACAGCTGAACTCATCTGTTTGCTCTAACTTCACTTTCTCTCCATAACAACACATTGCTTGGAATTAAAGACCTCATTCATTCATTCTAGACTCACCTCTTCCTGATCCCTCGTTCATACTCAGCCCAACTCAACAACTTACTGTACCATGAGTTAAACCAGTATTTTTGCCCCGATCACACATTAATATCCTCTGCAACGCTCTCCCCTTTTCCCCCCAATTTCTTCCCGAACCAGTCGCAAGCACCTTTAAATTAATTTCCACTATTGCCTACGTCTTCAACAAATGCTTTCTAATCCCATCTACCCCTTTTGGGACAAGCTCTCTTCTGCCTTAAACATCTCCCCTCTCAGTACTTTCAAAGATTACAAACTTGGCATCCTTTAGGAGATGCTGAAGGCATGTGTTTGGTTCTGTAGAAGTGGCTAGGGGTGGGAGATAGACAGGAATTATTGAAGGAGACAACAATACACTATGGAAGCAGATGCCTTGTAAGGGACCTGAGTATGAGGTTTTCTTCTTCCTAGTAAGAAATTCTGACATAGCATCTATAATATTTAGACTTAATTCCAAATGAGTTTGACTTCTGTCACTAACATACTCTTTATGCCTTTCTTCTTCCCAGGATGTGACAGTCCCCCACAAGCCTGTTTCTCTCCATCCTTTATATCAGACTAGACTCTATCCTCCTGCTAAGTCCCTGCTGCATCCACAGACCCTCTCCCATGCTGACTGTCTTACCCCAGGACCCTTCAGTCATTTGTCCTCCTTCTCACTGTCTGATGAACAGGAGAATTCCCACACCCTGTTTAGCCACAACGTATATAATAAGGTGAGAGTTCCCCGCTGAAATGGGAACTATTCTGTGCTGTGAACCTTCTTTGTGCTTAACTTTTAAAACTTAAGTGTGGAGGAAACATATATTAAGAATATTTAAATATATTAAGAGTATTAAATATTTATATTAAGGCACATGTCTTTACAAAAAGATAGTAATTAACCTTGGGAAATTATTAAATATTTGTTTTTCCTTTCAAAGTCATTTCCTTATTGCATTCCTTGTTGTTTCCTGTTCTAATCTAGGGTGGAAATCCCAAGACATTTTCTAAAACCTTACAACAGCGGTTCTCAACCTCTGGGTCACGACCCCTTTGGGGGTCAAACCACCCTTTCACAGGGGTCACCTAAGACCATCGGAAAACACATATGTAATTACATATTGTTTTTGTGATTAATCACTGTGCTTTAATTATGTTCAATTTGTAACAATGAAAATACATCCTGCATATCAGATATTTACATTATGATTCATAACAGTAGCAAAATTAAAGTTATGAAGTAGCAACGAAAATAATTTTATGGTTGGGGGTCACCACAACATGAGGAACTGTATTAAAGGGTTGTGCATTAGGAAGGTTGAGAACCACTGCCTTACAATATCCTATTATTAACTTATCTTCTGATCTTAGTTTAATGTTCTTAAAAAGCTTCTTAAAAATGCCTTGAGGAGGAAGCACTTACACTTGCGCTCAATGGGCAAAGAAATACTTAGAATTTCAGCAGGTATCTGTAAAATGTGTCTGCCTCATACTTTGTGCTGATGGGATATAAACAATAATGAGGTGTTCAGCACCTAAAGCTATGCACATATATTTTAAAAACAAGCAAAATACTTACAGTGGCTTTGGAACACAATCATAAAGATTCTATTAGAAGCAAGGGGCCAATACCACACAGGCTTACATATAAGTGCCCTTTGCTCTTTTGTGCATTACTGGAAGGTCATCCTCACATGTACAAACTCTCGGACCCTGAACATTTCCTGAAAGAATTGACTTGTCAAAATCAACCTGCAATTACATGGTTTTTTTAAAATTCAAAATCTTGTTTAAAAGCATTTATTTAGCAAATTCTCTATGACTTAGGAATATACCTCTATACTTAAAAAGCAGTCAAGGCCATATATTCCAGAATGCAGTGGAACAATATTACTTGGACCCTGAATTGTTAAAAAAAAAAAAAAAAGTTCATAAGCCCAGTTTAAACACAGAGAATTATCTAAAAAGTAAACACAATTATATGAGGAAAAATGTGCTGTTTATATTTAATAGCATCTATCACAACTGAATGATGAACCCTGAATTAAACATTCTAAATAATCATTTTCCACAAACAAAATATTTTTGGGCAAAGTTCAGAATGACATTTTTATGAGCTTTATTTGTTTCCAACTCTTGATGTACAAAAAAATATTTCAGAGAAAATATATTATTTTTAATGATTGTATGTTATTTAAAATTCAGATTTAATGCTTACTAACATCTATGAAATGCATTTAGCTATTAAATAGAGTTAATAATTCTACTAATAACATACCATTTTCTTATAAGTTGCAATCTATGATTGGGTTATAATTATATTTTATATGCATTGATTGCATTAAATAGTTCTTTTAAAAAATATTTTGGTAGTGTTTTCTGGAGCTATTCAGCAAGGATAAAGACAATATTTAATCCATATGTTAGCCTGTGCTTGGTCAGACTGTGAAAAACAATATGAGAAAAATAATTTGAGGTTGTACAATTATAGTCAGTCACAATCTTCATAATAAAATTTGTCTTTCAGAGTCTGAAATTTATTGATATTGAATAAAGAAACATTTATAGCTGAAATAATAATAATGTAATAAGATAATATTTCTTGATGGAAGATTAAATTGCTTAGTCTTATACTTCAATTGTTCCTATTAAATATATATAAACTAGAAGCCCAGCGGGAAATCGCGCAACCCCGCCCACCCGTGCACGCAGCCCCGCCCACCCGTGCACACCTGGCTGCACTTACAACCCCGCCTACCCGCACTGGTCTTTGGTCGTTATGGCGTTAGGGCCACTAGGTTTTTATAATATAGATTACCCAATTTGATATCTATTTTTACCAACCTGTGTTATAAATATTGTCCACGAGCATACTAAGTTATCAAGACGTATCTTTATTATTTGAAATAACTTCTTGTCTGCCATTCTAAAACATAATCTTGCATCTAAATTAACTTTTCTCCAGTACCATAATGTCATTCATGGGCCTAACTTTACAGCTTTACCATCTAGGCTTGTCTCCAAACTCTAATCTTCCCACCATTCCCCCAGGAGAGCCAAAATGAATTTGGCTTAACTATTTTTGATGGTCCCTCGTCAACTGGGTCTACAGAAAGTGTTTAACAGATTTTATTCTCCTGTTGAATCTGTAGTGTGCGCTTCTCTCATTTAAATCTTCATCAGGCTCCATGTTTCCTAAATCCTTACTCTAATCCCTTCCCTCTTCCTCTACTTTCAAGATAGAGCTCTGTCATATGATGTCATACCATTTATGCTCAGGTACTTACCTTTTCATCTTAGAATAAGCCAGTATATCCTCTCTTTTCTCCAGTCTCATAAAGGGAGGCATTACTCTTTAACCTTTAGCCCAGTGAATGAGAGCATGATGTCTGTATGTCTGCATTCATTTATTGACCTCCCTCCCACCAGATGGTGATATTGGGTAAGTTATTTAGCCTCCCTGTACCTCTATTTATTGATCAATAAAATGAGGATGATAATAGTATCTATCTTTTTTTTTCAACGCTCTGAAAATAGTATCTATCTTATTAGACTATTAGGAGGTTAAAGTGTACTAATATGTGCAAATCACTGAGAACAGTGTCTGGGACAGAACAAGAACCATATGAATTAGGTCTTGTTATGAATAAGCCTTCCCAGTGTCATCCCCATCATTTTCTTAAATCCCCATTTGGTCTTTTTCCATTGGAACCCTCTTCTTTGTGTGCAGAAACCTTAAAAAAGAAAACAAAATGAACCCCCCCCCCCATCATTTTCCTTGATGATGCTGCAAACCTAGTAATTTGTTTCTCTCAGAGTGATCAGTGGCCATTATCTCCATTCCCCTCCATATACTCTTGAACCCATTCTTGAAAACATTCTTTCTTTCACCTCAACCACTTTCCTAAAATTGCTCTCTCACGCATAAATTGCTTGTCACCAAACCTAGTTGAATTGCTTCTGTCCTCTATCTAACTTTTATCCCATGTAGCAATTGACACAGTGGATCATAAACTCTTGAATTTTTCTTCTTGCTCTTCTCCTGGGATAATAGGTATGTTTCTACTCCCAGACTGCTCCTTATTTGTTTTCTTTGTGGAAACTTTTCCTCCCCCACCTCTTCTTGCTCATTGCATCACTTCAGTCACCCACTCACAGGCTACCATGATTAATCTTAGTACTGATATTTCTCAAATATACATTTCCAATTCTGCTTCTCCTCTAATATCCTACTTTATAACTTCAACTGCTTGCTTGTCATTTCTTCAGGGATGTCACATTGTCACCTCAAACTCACTGTTTATTTTGCCTCAAACTAGTTCTGCTCTAGTTTCCCTACTACTGTTATTGGCACCACAATTTTCACTCTCCAACTTCAAAACTTGATTCATCTATTATGCTTTTCATGCTTTTTACCCATAGCGAGTCATTCACCAAGTTCAATGGATTCTTTTGTTAAGCCTGTCATGTTGTATTCTCCACTATTCTTTATTAGCATTCTACTTTACTTAAACCGATCTACTTATTTCCCTCCAGGTACACTTTAGGGATTTGTTCCTCTTCAACCTACTCTTGCATTCTCCACATGTAAAATACCTTCCTGCTTTCTCTCCTTATTTATGCAAACCATTCATTCTTGTACTTTATTACCTAATCAAATTATCCTTCCTCCCCTGTGGTTTCCTCATGTGTAAACATTCAGAGTAGTATTTTTCTCCTTTCAATTTCTATAATCCTTGCCTGTGCCAAGGTATCCATGCATATTATAGGTTATCTCATATTTATTGTGATTACCTTAGTGTCTATCTAGGATGTAACATACTGATGTGGGATTTTTCACTTTTAGATATAGCAGTAAATATGTGTTAAATCCTAAAATGACTCAATTTCTTCAGTAAGAACACAAGATGCTTCAATATTTAGGATTATTTCTATTTTAAGCAGAAACTAAACCTGAGTCAACTTATGGGGTTTTCAGTGCATTGAGTACAATTTCAATCAATTGAGAATCTCCCCTTTTGAGGGCTGTATCCAATTTCCAACAAGCTTATGGAGTACATTGGCATGGGAGCATAGGTGGGGTGGGAATGTGAAGGCAGGAGGGTCTGATCTTTTTATGCTATTTTATGTATCCACTGGGGTGTCCTCAGTCCTGTCTGGCGTGATAATCTATACTAATAATAGAGGATTGTGCAAATTGTCCGGGACGCCATCACGGTAACAGTAACAACCGAACAGCAGGCTGCATGGGGCAACCAGGCCATCAGGGGGGGGAAGTTAGGGGCAACCAGGCCAGCAGGGGGGGCAATTAGAGGCAACAAGGCCGGCAGGCAGATGCAGTTAGGGATGATCAGGCTGGTGGGGGGGGGGTATTGGGGTTATCAGGCAGGCAGGCAGGTGACAGTTAGGAGCCAGTGGTCCCAGATTGTGAGAGGGATGTCCGACTGCCAGTTTAGGCTCAATCCCCAGGATCAGACATCCCCCAAGGGGTCCCGGACTAGAGAGGGTGCAGGCTGGGATAAGGGGACTCCTCCCCACCCCCTGTGCACGAATTTTGTGCACAGGGCCTCCAGTCATATAATAATACATTGCTGCATTCTTCTTTCTTCAGATGCAGGGCATGCCTTCATTGACTCTATGTTAGCTATTTCTGAGCCCCTATACCATGCATGGGAAAGCATTGCTACCTGCATACTGGGATCAAGTAAACTTTGTGAGGCTATCTTAGAACCATAAGTTTGGATATGCTATATATCCTTCTCTACTCTCTAGTGCCTCTTTCCTTTCCTGTAGGAAACTCCACAAGAGTTCATTTGTGAATCTGACTACTTGCTAAAATTTTTTTGTGATCCTCAAATCAATATTTGCTGCATTTTTGTGGTCATTTGTGGACATGTTCCCTGTTGAGGTTGAACAAGGTGGTGCCCTGCTTTCTTGTTTCAGCTTTCATGCTGTAAACAGTTATCCTTTTCATAGTCTATTTAGCACTATGTGTTTTGGTGTTTGTGCTTGTTGGTGTTTTGCTGTTTAAATGGTGACAAAGCAGAGTGCTAAAGTGCTGTCTACTGTTTTCTAAGTGCAAGAAAGCTGTGATGTGACTAAGAGAGAAAATACACATCTCTGGTAAGCTTCCTTTAGGCATGAGTTAGATTGCTGTTGGCTGTGAGTTCAGTGTTAATAAATCAAAACTCAAGGTGTCTTTGAAAAGAAACACATATAAAACAAGGTTATGTTTGATCATTTGATGAAAATATTATTAGACTTGTAGGAACACAATCCTGTATTTCCCCTTGGAGCAATGGTTCAATATTTTCTAATTCTGTGTTTGCAATGACTTTAGAGAACATAACTACTGGAGGATAATGAGAATCCATTGTATCTTAGTGTGGGTTTCCTAAGAGGAGGATTCATATATTGGTAGTTAATTTGGGAGGTAGTTCCAGGAAATACCAATTAGGGGAGTGGGAAACTGAGAAGACATCTAATAAAGGGTGTGTCATCAAGCAGGTGACTACATAACCTGAACTTGAGTTTACTGGGGCACTCTGGGAGACGTGTAGAACACACAGCCCAGATTTACGTGATCTGAGGTGGGCGAAGGGTAATCCTGCCAGTTATCAGTTGAGGGCTGTTCCTAAGGGAGGGGGGTATTAATCCCCAGAAAGAGTCCACAGGCAAAGAGAAGCAGGGACAGAGGCTAAATTTGAAGTCGAGGATCCTGCAAATCAAAACTTTGTCTATCAAAACTCAAGATAACTTCCTGTATTTTTGATGTATTATGCAATGGGCTACATATAATTACTGAAACATTAGCGTAGAAAGGAAATGTGTGTCTAGGTATGTGGGATTACTATTTTAAAGTCATGTCTCACCCATAGTCATTTTGCCAATTTCCCCTCCATTTTGCAATGCATTTAAAATTTTTTAATTTCAAAGCTCATAAAGTACCATGCACAACACATTTGTTTATGTCTAGATAAAGGCCTAGCTTCGAGGAATCCACCCCCTACTTCTGAGAACTCAGTTCATTTAAAAAGATTTCTCTTCCTAGGCAGCACTAATACATTGCCTTGAGAGGCTTAACTACTTTCTTGCCCTCAGTGAGAAACCTAACATACATAGAATGGACAGAAGTATAAAGTTTATTGCTTTCTCTAACTTTTATTCTTTTCTGCATCCTCTGCCTCATTTCTCCTATCTTCTGTCATATCTAAGCTACCCCTGTCTTTTTAAATCAACCTCAAATTCTAATTTTTCTGGCCTACTTTCACATCCCAAATTAAATACTCAGTTTTGTTTACTTTTTTTCTCTTTTCTTATCCCAACTGTTATTGAGCATATTTTCTTTCTTTTATTGAGCACAACTACAGGCCATGTAGACAGGAAGTTATCTTTGTCTCTCCTATCCTTGTCTCCCCTGAGTCTCTCTAAATTTGCACCAACAAAGACAACACATGAATAGAACTGGAAGGAGTGAGCACTAAGCCCTCACAATCTAGATGACTTTTCTGATCTGTTGGCAAGAGAAAGGCTGGGATTTCATACTCATAAGGGCTCTATTTACAGGGAAAGCTTGAGAGGTTTTATAGGAAAGAATAGACTCTTTATAGATAGAGAGACAGCTTTGAAACCCCAGGAGAAAATACACAGTTATTCTGAGAACATCTTCTCTTTCGGTTTTCAAAAATTATAGTATTCGAGGCCTAATTGGTGACTGTGCAGTCATTTTACTTCACTTGTTTCACTATAGCTTTCACTTCAGAGCATGAGAGCATTCATCTTCTACCTCTATTCTTCCTGCCCAGCATCCCTCCCAGCCCTGACCACTCCTCCCACTCCCACTTCTTGCCGCCCCAGGCTGCTTTCATTATGGCTAGAGGTCAGGGCAACACTTCAAGGTCTCTCACAGAGAGAGGAAAATGTATTTTCCTATTGAGGACCACCATGTGCCCTGATATAGCTGAGTCAGTTTTAAAACGTATACCATTTTTAATAATCATTAATAATAGTGTGCAGGAGGCAGCCAGTCAGTGATTCTCTCTCATAATTGATGTTTCTATCACTCTATCCCTCTTCCTTCCTCTCTGAAATCAATAAAAATATATTTTAAAAAATAATAGTTTTTATGAAAAGATATATTTTACTGTATAGGTCTACCAATGTAACAAACCATTTCAATCAATCTATCAATATTTTTATAACTATATGATTTCAGTTATTTTTAGTGGCCCTTCTCATGTAGAAATATCCTGGTTTGATCAGTAAGTATACCTATACTTATTCTACCTACAGTAAAATGCAATTAAAAGTTCATCGGCAAACTCTATCTATAATAAGATATCACTTGCTAAATTAATTTTGTTGAATAAATGAAATTTTTAATTCTATATTTGGAAAAGTAATTCAAACTCTTGCTTTAGCTTCTTTACATGTAAACCTGTAAAATAGCAATAAAAATAGAGTGTCGTAGGATTGACTGTAACCAGCGTTGAGCGGCATGTGCAGGTAAAACTTTCATGCTCTGGCTTAAGTACCCAGTTTCATATAGTTTTCATCATACCAGCTATTATTTGTGGAATTTTAGTGCTGGAATGAAGGAACAATCCATCAACCTGACTAGAAGGACATTACTTTCATCCAAAATGCTTTTTCATTCCTTTCAAACTTCCAATTTCTTCACATGTGTATTCCCTTTCATTCTCATTACTTACTTTGCGTTGTTCCCCATTGTTAACTATACCAATGTATTTTTTGTTTGTATATTTTCTTTCAAACTTGTGCTATTTTGTGTGCCTATAATTAAATTTACATAAATGCTGTGGGTTTCTTTTCCCTCATCTATAATAGTTTATTATGGTTTGGTTCCAAAACTCTTAATCTAGCATCTAAACTGGGCTGATTACATCAAAATTATGTAAAGAGCTTTAGAAAAATGTCTGTTTCTAAGATTCATTTAAAACTTCTGAACTCAGGACTTCCACTGAACTGGGTGATCTTAAAGTTTTTACCTCATAAAAAATCCTATGCTTCTCTATGATAGCACACTTTTCCACTTTTGTTTTCTGAATTCTCTAATGATTCAGCATGAGAAATGAGCTGTAATATAAAAAATAACTTCATAAAGGAAAACTGTTTATACTGACATGATTATAAGTGCTTGATTATAATTGTGTTTGTCACCCCCCCCTCCCTGATAAGACCCCCTAATAACTAAAAGGAAGTACAACTGTGAAATAATGTACATATTAACTTAGGTCACAATTTTTTTTTTTTATTAGAGTAAGGTTATAAAATGTTAGGTTGAGTTCTTAATCAATATGGTCCCCATGTGCTTGTAACATTTACAGTAGGGCCGAGTTGGTTTTTTTTAAAAAAATATTTTAATTGATTTCAGAGAGGAACCGAAAGGGAGAGAGAGAGAGAGAGAAACATCAGTGATGAGAGAGAATCATTGATTGGCTGCCTCCTGCATGCCCTTTATTGGGGCCCAAGCCTGCAGCCCGGGAATGTGCCCTTGACTGGAATCAAACCTGGGCCCCTTTAGTCCTCAGGTCGACGCTCTGTCCACTGAGCCAAACCAGCTAGGGCTAGGCTGAGTTTTATACATCCAGTATCTACGGACTTCCTGAATCAGAAGGTACATATTATTTTTCCAGTGCACTAAATCTTTAAAAAAAAATACCACAGCTACTAACATGTACTTTCTTACAATTATCTTTTAAGAGATTAAAAGTGCCTTTTTTTTCATAAAAAGAGATGTTAAAATATAACAATCCTTTATGTCAGAATTATGTTATTGCTAAAAAAGAGAAATCATTTTACCTGAAATGTATTTCATCTTTATGATATGCTAACAGAATATTTACTGATGAGTTTTCATTAATCTCTTTTGCAAGCAGCTGCTCTTGAGATTATATATTAACAATAAAGAGAAAATATAACTTGTTTGTGATAAAAAAAAAAAGTGAGCGAAGAGTGAGCAAAATGGAGGTATTTCCACTCCAATTGTATCCATTATTTATCTTTTCCATGTAAAAGGATCACTTCACTTATAATAAACCAAGGGTGGGGCTTCTGTTGGAATAGCGAGGGAACCTACTGAGCAAAATGTATTATGAATGAGAAAAACGCGGTTTAAGAATATGGGAGAAAAACAATGGTAATAGCCAGTCAACTCTTTGCGGGAGTTGGGCCCTATTGTCCCTTATTTTCACATCATAGGGTGTTAAGGGGTTGGCAGACTGGCCGTGGAGCTGCTGCTGAGGTTTCATGGTAGGATGGCACTGTGTGAATGAGACAGGGGAGAGGAGAAAGGAAAGAACTTTCTCTATGCAGGATGGGTGAGAGAGCCGGGTCTCTTCCTAAACTGGCTTTAGCCTGCTTCCTATATCATGAACATCCTTCCTGTAAACTTATTGAATATTTCACCCTATAAGTGGTGACTTTTCTCATTCACATTCCTTTTCTCCATTTTTTTTCATTTTTATCATTTTTAATTTTAAATTATAGTTGACATACATTTTTATGTTAGTTTCAGGTATATACCCCAATGATTAGATATTACATAACTAAGTGATCATCCCAATAAATCACGCACCCATCTGACACCTTACATAGTTATTATAATATTACTGACTATACTCCCTGTTTTGTACTTCATATCCCCCTGACAATTTTATAACAACCAATTTGTACTTCTTAATCCCTTCAACTTTTCCTCCCATCTCCCCAACACCCTTCCCATCTGTCTCCATTTTTTCTCTTACTTATTTTTAAATTTAATCTATTTGTAAAGTTTATGTTTTTACCATTATTGAGAATATTTTAATTGTTATTATCATTACATAGTTAGAGAATGACTCTGTGAAGCTAGAGGAAGCCAATAAATGAATTAAAATAGTCATAGTATATGCATATTTCCAACATGGGTTAAATTTTTTAGTCACTCCTCTGAAAGGAATTTTTTAAGGCTTCTTCTGATATTTTAACAGAGATCAAAAGAATTTAAGGTAGATTATGATGTAGCTGGAAAATCTGAAGTAGTTCTAACTCTCACCTACTGTTCAAAGGCTGAGGGCACTTTGAAATAAAATTTGTTTTTTTAATTAAATCTATATATATTTATATCCAAATATGTGAAGAATATTTTACAAATATATTTGAAGAATAAAGAAAACAACACCCCTTTGAGATAAGCAGGTTATAATTTTTCATTTCATAAAATGAGAAAATAAATATTAAGTTAAGTGATTTGGTTCAAGGTTATAAAAACCTTGTCTAATTCCCTACCAATAACAAAGAACACAGACTTTGCAACATTTTTATTCCAACATTAAGTATAGGAACCCTAGAGTCAGGAAATTGACATAACACTATCATTTATTCATTTCATAAAGATTTATTGAGTATCCATTATTTACAAAGCACCGTGTCTGTGCTGAACATGCCCTGGAAAGCAAGGACATTAAAACATAAGGGGCCTTTGCTAGGGATTTATTCTGTATTTGGGAAAAATGGGAATTAAACAAATAAGCAAAAATTCACCACTTAATCGTGACAACTGTCATGTGGAAGACGATGAAATAGTGATGAGCACCTATAACAGGCGTCCTGATCTAGTCTGATGAATCAGGAAGGGCTTCATGAAGAACTGAAAGAAGCAAAGGTCGGGGACAGGCTAAGCATTTCAGGTAGAAGGGACAGCATTGGGGCAGGTTTCCAGGCAGGCACGACAGGGAACAGAGCAGGCTTGAGGAAATGCAAGGAGGCCGGTGTATTGGAGAAGCAGGTGAAATCAGGAAGTACAGCTTTAAGTAAGACTGCCAGACAACGTCTGTATCTCTGGGCATAATGGGTTATTGTCATTTGTGAGAAGAAGCATGGGGTGAAGTGAGGAGGTCACTGGGTTTTGTCAGAAAGAAATTAATATTTAGAAAAAGTAGAAAACATGCCACTTACTTTACAGACAGCATTTTATTTAGATCTCAAAATAATCATAAAATAGGTTTTATCCCCTTTATTTTACATATGAAGAAATCAAGGCTCGGCAAGTATCAGTAATTTGTAAAAGATCATACAAAACTAATATCAAACCTGATACTACACTAATTTTCCTTCAGATACTCCACCTCCCACCAAAGAAAAAAAAATCTAGCCATGAAATGGCATCGCCACTCTCGCCACATCACCATCCTAGGGTTATAGGCTTTCATCTGGTCCAGTGGTCAGCAAACTGTGGCTTGGCAAACGGCGGCTCGCGAGCCACATGCGGCTCTTTGGCCCCTTGAGTGTGGCTCTTCCACAAAATACCGACTTCTGCGCATGGGCCACGAAGTTTCAATCGCACTATATGTGCGCGCCCGCACGTGGTATTTTGTGGAAGAGCCACACAAGGGGCCAAAGAGCCGCATGTGGCTCGCGAGCCGCAGTTTGCCGACCACGGATCTGGGATCTGGTCAAACAGCAGCACCAGCTCCCTGAGGTCCGGAGATGAGATCTGCAGATGAGGAACCTGGACACTAAAGATACAAAGTGACCCCCACCCGTCCCCAGGGCATTGTGTGAGGTGTAGGCAGAGCCTGGGTTTCTCAAGGACCAAAATGCTTTTCACATTTCACCCCAGGCTCCAGCCTTCTTTTGACTGCCACAGTTGCAAAAGCTCAGAGAGCCACTCTCCATCTAATACTCTGAAAAATTGACTGAGGCAGCCCCACTTACTGAAAAAAGCCATCTGGAAGTTTGGAGGTGATACCTTCTTTTATCCTCCTCATTAATAATGTCGGTTGGTTTCTTGTCTACATAATTAGAAATCTTTCTGTGTGAATAAGCCAAGGTAATTTGTTTTCTATTTTCACAGAGATAAACTGCCTTGCTCTCAATTCTAAAACTTTCTGGCAACTTTTGGAGTTAATGAGAAGTGGATAACTATTATGATGCAGTAGAATAGAAAGCCTTCGAGGTGGGTGGAATAGGAGAAAAAGCTTTACACATTCAAAATTGCTTTTTTAACATTTAGTGATTTTTCAGAAAACAAGAACAGGGCACTGTTTGCCTATGCCAAATTGTTTTCAAATTGGATGAATTTGTATAATATGTTCATAAAGAACATTCTGTTCAAAATGGATAAATGCAAATTAATTGGACTTTTAACATTAAAAAATGAATGCCAGTTTGCAGGTATATTAAGAGGAACAGTTCTGAGAAATGAAGTATCAATCACATTAAGTTCTCCAATACAGGGAAATAGAACACTTCAACCCAATAGATGCTTTGATGGGCTGGCATTTGAAACCAGGCATGTTTCGGGTTCTCTAATTGCCAGCCATCATTTCCCAAATGTGCTAATTTAATCACAAACAGTTGACTTAAATTTCTTCCAGGAAACTGGGAGCAATCAATTGCTTATGTATCTGTCCTTCATTTGTTGTCATCTAGCTGAAATTTTTCATCGTAACACCTTCAAAAAAATCATTTTAAAAATTCAGCATCTGCTGATTGTAAAGATATGTGTGGTAGGGAGCAGGCTGGATGATATTTTTAGGGGAGAAAAATATACTGGGAGAAAGATGAGTTTTAAAGCTCTTGTAAAATAACATGCTGGTCCCTTACAATCTATTGACCCGTGGTTGCATTTTACAGGCATAGAGAAAATAAATTGCCATCCGTTGGCCCCCTTTGCAGATGGAGGCATTCAGGAAAAATGAGCTCCTTGTATTTTACAGCACTCAGGTGCTCCTGCCCCTTCCCCACTGCATGGTATCCTAGGTCAGCTCCCTTAGGGACAGAGCCCTGTTCAGGCTTTTCTGATTTATGGAGGGTGTGCTCTGTAAAGGAGGGAGGAGTCCTAATTGCGAAGGTCAAAGACTCCTAATTCACAGGGAGAGGGGTCTGGAGTATAAATTGCAAAGTTATCCTCCGCTGGGACAAAGGAGCTGACCTTTGATATCCCTTAGCAGCTAGCCTTTGGCAATGAGTCACCCTGTGGGGAGAGGGTCAGGTAACGCAGCTTCAGGGCTTCATCTCAGCTGAGGGCCTGGTCTGTGGAAGGAGGCAGTTGTGGACCCTGAAATATAGTGGAAACCCTGATGGCAGCATTTTTCTTTGCAAATTGAGTCTATATACATCTACACACACACACACACACACACACACACACACATATGTATGTATATATGTATGTATGTATGTATGTATGTATGTATATAGTTACCTTTGAGCACAGTTCCTTGTCTAATCTTTTATTACTATTGCTTTTTAAAAATTATATATTTTTATTGATTTCACTGAGGATTGAGCCCGCAACTCGGGCATATGCCCTGACCAGGAATCGAACCGCCATCTCTAGGTTCATAGGTCAATGCTCAACCACTGAGCCAAGTCCGCCAGGCACTATTGTTTTTTTTAAGTCTCTTATATGAAGTTGACTCACATAATGCACATGAAATTGCCATTGTCCAGCAGTTCTTAACCTACAAAAACATCAGTTTTATCAGTTTCAAATTCTTCAACCTAATTGTTTATTTTTGGCATGTTATGGTTATAATTTATTTCTTACCCATGGTCTTTTATGAATTTTTTTTAAAATGGCAACAACACTTAGAGTATTTTATTACCTTACCTTTGTATATTTCTTGCTGCATTCTACTGTTTGTTTGTTTTTTAAATATATTTTATTGATTTTTACAGAGAGGAAGGGAGAGGGATAGAGAGTTAGAAACATTGATAAGAGAGAAACATTGATCAACTGCCTCCTGCACACCTCCTACTGGGGATGTTCCCCGCAACCAAGGTACATGCCCTTGACAGGAATCGAACCTGGGACCTTTCAGTCCGCAGGCTGACACTCTATCCACTGAGCCAAACCAGTTAGGGCTCTACTGTATTTTTTTCTCTTACTTGAGTCTTTGATCCAAGAAACTTTTATTTATTATTACTATTATTTTAAATATTTTTATTGATTTCAGAGAGGAAAGGAGACGGGGAGAGAGATAGAAACATCAAAGATAAGAAAGACTCATTGATTGGCTGCCTCCTGCATGCTACCCAGGCATGTGCCCTGAATGGGAATTGAACCCAGGACCTCTTGGTCTATGGGACAACACTCAATCCACTGAGCCACCACAGCCGGGCTGATTCAAGAAACTTTTAAAGTTAGACCTTTATTTGGCAAATATTCTGAGGCCTTTTATGCCTGGAATATATTTTATTGCTTTCACATTTGAATGACATTTTAAAGGTTTATCAATTCCTAGGAGATAAAAATGTTAGACAAATTTGGTAGTCTTATAAACATTTTTATCCTAATTTTCAAAATATTCACTCTTTGTAATGGTTGAAACCCATTAACATACATAATCAAACATAGAATTTTTCTATGGGCTTCTTAGCAATCAGTAAATACCCTATTTTTATGGTTTGAAGTTTGAATAAAGAAGTAGCATGGCTGTTAGGATGTGTTTCTAGTAGGAACATGGAAGGAAGTTAAAATCATATAGATTCTCCAGAGGGTAGATCTTAGACTATGATAAGACTCAGCAAAGCAAGGCTGTCTGAATCCCTCAGGAATGGCTGCAATCTAAGGCCAAGTGCAGTGGCTGGCAGGACTATATAGTTGGGGCAAGAATAGGGAGTGGGGACAGGAAACAGTGAGTGTGCTACAGTGCTGGGAGCCGGTCCATCCTTGCTGTTTCAAGGGACCTGGCATATATAGCACACGGTTCTTAATATGTTTGCTCACCTTCTTGGCGCTGTGTTTTAACCAAGGTCACCTCTCCGAGAAAGGTTGAATCCCCAGGTAGGGATTTTCCCCTGAAGTTAGGGAGGGAATAAAACCCCTCAACTAAGTGCCAGGCGGGTAATTAATCACTTTAACTATGAATAATCATGCTTAAGCTACATAATCTTTACTCCCTGGAATGGAGATAAGAAACGCCCTAACCTTTGTAATAGAGATTGATAGGATTGAATCAACTGGTATAAATACAGTTGTAACAAGACAGAACTCAGAACTTAGAACACAGAACTCATGAGACAGAGTTCAGAAGACAGAACCTACATGGAGCCTGGAGACAGAAGAACTTCGCTGGAGAGAACATGGCAATAGATCCTGGACTGAACCTGACTATAGAACATGGCAAGAGAACCTGACTAGAACCTGGTGACTGAACCTGGCTGGAGAGCCTGGACAGAACCTGGCTGGAGAACCTAGCGAGGGAAAATGGCCACAGGACCTGGCTGGAGATCCGAACCAGAACTTCGCTGGAGATCCTGGCTAGAGATCCTGGCTAGGCTGCTGATCAACTGAACGCTGTCTCCGTGTCATTCCTTCTTCGCCGACTCCGTCTACGCCTTTGGGAACCCCTGGACCCGCTGGGGTTGGACCTCGGCATCTGGCGCCCGAACAGGGACCCCTAGGTAAACGCCCCACACTCGGGATGGATCGGACTCCACCGTAGGAAGAGGGTGGATAGTCTTCGCCGACTCCGTCCACACCTTTGGGAACCCCTGGAACAGGATTCCCCTAGGTAAGCCCCCCCCCCCCTTGAAAACCGCCACACTCGGGATGGATAGGACTCCACCAGGGTGCTACAGACCCCCCTATAGAGGATAAATAGGGTAAGAAGGTGGATAGTACAGAACTTAGATTGAGAAGATGTGCCATACTGAGTCCAAAGAAAGAAGACTCTGTATTGATCTTTAGATTAAGAAGATGTGCCTTACTGAGTCCAAAGAAAGAAGACTCTGTATTGATTCTTAGATTGAGAAGATGTGCCATACTGAGTCCAAAGAAAGAAGACTCTGTATTGATTCTTAGATTAAGAAGATGTGCCATACTGAGTCTAAAGAAATAAGACTCTGTATTGATCTTTTAACACATATGCTTGTTAGCAGAGGAATTAAGGTTACTCCCAGTCAGACAGAACGTTTTATACAAGAAGTATGTCCATGCTTTTCTGAGGAAGGAAAGGTGCCAGAAAGGTAAATGTAGAGGCATGGGAGAAGGTAGGCCCAAGGAGCCTTATCCTTAACCCCACTGCAGCCTTTCCACCCCGGGAAAGTGCAGGATTGGCAAGCTCTCCCTGGGGTGATAGATCAGGACTCAGGTAATAGCAGAAAGCGCCAATCCTACTCTTAAAATGGATACAAGAGAGCATTTGAGGTTTTTCCTTTTAATGCCTGCTTTTAAAAAATAAAAAAGGGGGAATTTGCCGGGAGCCGGTCCATCCTTGCTGTTTCAA
The DNA here is from genome assembly GCF_963259705.1 of Myotis daubentonii. Lineage (NCBI taxonomy): Eukaryota > Metazoa > Chordata > Mammalia > Chiroptera > Vespertilionidae > Myotis > Myotis daubentonii. The sequence continues at coordinate 76,535,768 of NC_081845.1, read as the reverse complement.
GGGACCTGGCATATATAGCACACGGTTCTTAATATGTTTGCTCACCTTCTTGGCGCTGTGTTTTAACCAAGGTCACCTCTCCGAGAAAGGTTGAATCCCCAGGTAGGGATTTTCCCCTGAAGCTAGGGAGGGAATAAAACCCCTCAACTAAGTGCCAGGCGGGTAATTAATCACTTTAACTATGAATAATCATGCTTAAGCTACATAATCTTTACTCCCTGGAATGGAGATAAGAAACGCCCTAACCTTTGTAATAGAGATTGATAGGATTGAATCAACTGGTATAAATACAGTTGTAACAAGACAGAACTCAGAACTTAGAACACAGAACTCATGAGACAGAGTTCAGAAGACAGAACCTACATGGAGCCTGGAGACAGAAGAACTTCGCTGGAGAGAACATGGCAATAGATCCTGGACTGAACCTGACTATAGAACATGGCAAGAGAACCTGACTAGAACCTGGTGACTGAACCTGGCTGGAGAGCCTGGACAGAACCTGGCTGGAGAACCTAGCGAGGGAAAATGGCCACAGGACCTGGCTGGAGATCCGAACCAGAACTTCGCTGGAGATCCTGGCTAGAGATCCTGGCTAGGCTGCTGATCAACTGAACGCTGTCTCCATGTCATTCCTTCTTCGCCGACTCCGTCTACGCCTTTGGGAACCCCTGGACCCGCTGGGGTTGGACCCCGGCACTACAGTTTAAAGATGTATAAACCACATGTTGTGAGTTTGGAAGTGCCTACATCATTCCTCAAATGTAGTTTGAAACAATATATAGGGAGGTGGGTGATAACGGAATAGGGTCCACTTCCAGGGAGGCAGGGACCATACTGGAGTCAGCCCTCCAATTACCTGTAGACATACAGTCCTCACCTCATCTGCCTGCCAACCATTCATTCATCCTCTTCCTCTTCTATGCCCCTTCCCCAACCATTCTCAAAGATACTGGGAGTATAGTGTTAGGAGAAAGCAAAGTTCTGGTAGAGACTCTCTGGACATGGGGGCATTGATTAACCCTATATCACAATCATGCCTGTCCCTCCTCTTAAGACACAATCTTCCAAGTTTTTGTGACACATCAGTTCACATTTGTTGACACATTCCTGAGTTCTGGGATAGGTTTCTTGCAACTTGGGGTAACTGCTTATAAATTAGGAACAGTTTGGATGGGACTAAGGCAGGCTAGGAATTGAAAAATATTTATGAGGTTGAGAGTCTTAATACAGAGCTATATATTTTCTGTTGTATGTCATACTGGAATGAAATGAATAGTGTCCCTGATAGTCTATAGGAGAGAAAGAATGGAGAGAAAACAATTCCACCAGCATTGTCTTTTGTGACAAAAGTGACATTTGGTTTATGATTATACTCGAGTTAGTATGATATTGAAAATTTGAAAATGATGTTTTGCCTGTAGTACTAAGCAACTAATTGTGTCCTTAAAGAATAGAAGAAAGAACAAACAATAAATATGCTTCCTTGTCAATTCTAATCTCAGTTTCTGGAATTTATTTTGAGGTCTAAAATGGTATGGGAATATAGATTCTGCTACATTTTCATTACAGCCTGGGAGCCGTGTACTGAAAAAATGTGAATGGCATAGTTAATCCCCTTGGGGAAGTGGATTTCTTGTTGAGAAAGAAACAACTCTAGATGAAAAATGTGCGTAAACATAGGGATGTGGTGTTTGTTTTTAAAACAGGCTGAACACATAGTAAATGGCAAAAAAAGAATTATTTTATGCTGTCCTTTAGACAGTGGTCTTTGGAGGAGGTGATTTTAACATGCCCCACGTCTGTGCCTCCTACAAGCAAGAGGAGAGGCCAAAAATAAAATAGTATAATTTGAGAATTTTAAGCCATATCTCAAAAGACTTTTTACAAAGATCAGAGGAGCAAATTCTTGTTGTTGTTTTTTTTTTTGTTTTTTTTTACTGGCATTAGACTGGTGTAAGACTTATTGGGACTCAGACTTCAATATAATAATATTACCAATCAGCACTTAACAGAGAGTTTTCTGTGGGTTTATAAAGTGATTAACAGGTACCAAATTCCAACTGAGCATATGATAATAGTCAGGGAATACACAAAAGAATGTTGTGAAATTTAATAGTGTTTATGAAAGTTCACACAAGGAGCAAGTGTTACCGCTAAGAACTGATAGTAAGGATCCCAGATAAGGTTATATGTAGAGTTCATTGTTAGCATTGCTGTAGGCATTGCTTGTACCCTCAGCCATGGCTCAATGCAGGAGACTCCAAAAAGGAAAAACTTTTTTTTTTCTAAACAGCATTATTTATTAGTCAAACAATTCTTGCTTAAGCATCACAGATTCATTGAACCATCTAAGTGGACGAGGAACTGGAACTCATCGAGTTAGGGCACAGATTTGGACGCTGAGGAAACTGAGGCCCAGAGACAAAGTGATTTTTCCCATGTCATCTAGAGAGTTAGTGGCATCAAGGAAGTCATAAACCTTTGAGCATCACCAAAAATAGATGCTGTGCTTCTACTTTTAAAAATAAATATTTAAGCTATGGGTGTTCTGTAATTTTAAAAAAATATTCGGGCTAATGCAGATAAAATCTTTAAGAGATACAGATAGAAGTAGCATATTTGTGACCGTCATTAAAAGCAGCTTTTTGTCATAACCCATACCAGAACTCTCCTCATGAAGGAAAAGCTCAAGAACACTGCCCACATTTTGTTCCAGGGCACAGCCTCTTCAGTGATGACACCAATCAATTAGTGTTTGGTGCACAATGCTAAGATATTATGGGCCCTAACCTCCAGCGGCTTGCAGTCTTTTTTGTTAATGAGACAAACTCATATTTAACAGCCTTCATTCATTTCATCTCCAAGGCTTACTCCTTTGCTTCCTAAGTGGGATTGATGCCTACAGATAGTTCCCCAGTCTCCGTTTCTGACGTTCTCACACTCATTTTGCCCATTCACTCTGAACGTTCTCCCTGTCTTCCACTCAGCCGGCCATTTCTTTTCAGTTACTAGCCCCGCATTGCATTCCCCCGTCCCCTGCATTGCTATTAGGAGATCTATCCTTTACACTTCAGCCTCGTGGGAAGAGAGTCCTTCATCTTTCTAGACGAGGTCAGATTTATCTGTTATGAACATAGTACATTCTGAAGTTTTGCTTCAGAACTCATTATTCTGTTGTTGTTTTTCCAGATATTCCTCATTAATTTTATAATTAATAGTTGTCTCTCTCACTATACTGCTCTACAAGGGCCGGTACAGTGTGTTTGTTCATTGACATCTAGCAAAGTGTCTGAGACATTTGCAGGTACTTAATAAAAAATATCTTTGCTGAATTAATTAATCATACAACTGCAGTACCATGTAGTTGATTAGAATGTTTTGAATATAGTTCATTTTAGTTGTGAATAGATGAATATTTGAAAAGCATCAATTGTATCAGTTTATACAAAAGTGTTGGTTATGGCCTCACTGCTCAACCTATGGTAGCCTTGGCATTGGTTGGGAACCGATTAGAAATGCAGATTCTTAGACCACCCTCCAGACCTACTATGTCAAATCAGACATTTATGGGACTCCCCTGTCCTTCCTATGCACTAGTATATGTTGTAAATCAGGGTTTTAAAAAATTCAATGTTTTGTTAGGCTAGATCCCCTAAATAAGTGAAGTAAGCCAGGTGTATATGTATAAGCATGATAGGTGACCTCTCATACTTGGCCTCCTCCTAGTAGGCATGGTGGGGCTGTGTTGACATAGAAAACATTAACTTCATCTAAAAGGGACAGGCTGCCCGGATTGCATGATTCAGTGGTTGAGTGTTGCGCTATGGACCAGGAGTTCACGGTTCGATTCCCAGTCAGGACACATGCCCTAGTTGTGGGCTCAATCCCCAGTGTGGGGCATGTAAGAGGCAGCCAATCAATCATTCTCTCTCATCATTGATGTTACTAGCTCTCTCTCCCTCTTCCTCCCTCTATGAAATGAATAAAAAAAATATTTTTAAAAATAAAATAAATAAAAGGGACAGGCTGCCACACAGATCAAGATGATTGCAGGACCAGTGAGACCTTTGAGCAATTCAAGAGAAACTTGCAAGTAGAATATATGACCTCAAACACTGACAACAAAATTCCAATTTTTTAATATTGATTTCAGAGAGAAAGGAAGAGGGAAAGAGAGATAGAAACATCAATGATGAGAGAGAATCATTGATTGGCTGCCTCCTACACTCCCCACCCTGGTGATCAAGCCCACAACCCACAACCAGGCCATGTGCCCTGACCGGGAAACATATGGTGACCTCCTGGTTCATTGGTTGACGCTCAACCACTGAGCCATGCTGGCCAGGCCAAAATTTAATTATTTTTAAAGCAGAAGAACTGTGTCAAAGAGGACACACATGGGTGACCGTTCTGGTTCAAAGGTCTCTACAAAGTTTCATCTAAATGAGGAGAATTTTAGGAATGCAGTGAACACTTCCTGATTCTTCACTAATACAGACTTCTTTAGTTCTGCAAGCCAGAAAGCCCTCCTTGTTTTCTCTAACCATTTCATTCATTCTTTCTTTTATTACTTTATTCATCAATGCTCATTTAGTGTCTAGTCTGTGCTGAGGTGGCCCCAGGCCAGGAGCAGAAGACTAAAGATGAATAACATAGAATCCACATGTCTTCTCATGGCTTACATTTCAAATGATAACCGTATGTTATGAAATGCAATATTTTATGTAGGGATTGCTACAGTAATTTGTCACATCCCCTTTGAGAGATGTTCTTAAGAAGGTTTCTCTCTAGCTTGAGTAGTTCACAAATCTAGGTGTGGAGATCGAAGTAGAAGGTACAGCTTATGTAGACAAATGGAGTAAAAGAGGATGCAGTTCAGCAGAAAAAAATCCCCAAGAAGTGAATTCTGAACAGCATGTGTAGCACCCTGGGTGATTTTAAAATGTGAACGTTTCTTGAAACACTTTGTCAGCTTCATAACTTCTGGCAGACAAGAAGATCTACTTCATCTTTACACAGAGGGGAGATCTTGGAAACCCATTTCTCAGGTAGATTAAAGACTTAAGTGATTTAACCACATTTTGCGTTTTTTCTTTTTTTCTAGTTGCAGGTTTCTCATTTCTCCAGTTGGTTTGAGTGAACTTTATCTATCTTTGTCAGAAAAGTTCCTGTTACCTCTGGAGAAGCAGTGACATTTAGGAGAAAGCCCCACACTGGTAACCAACACTTCTCAACGTTTTATATTCGTTTGGTGGCAGCTGTGATCAAGTGTAATAAAAATTAACTGAACATTTTATTCAAATACCACTTGTTGATGATCCCACAATGGTGAATGAGCAAAGGTTTAATTAGTCTGTTACTCAATATCTGAATTTAGAATTATGTTTTGTCTCATTGCATCTGAACTTTTCATTTAATCAATTCTATGTCGAATAATGTTTTGATAAAAAAAATTAGTAATTTTTATTTTATTTTCTTGAGACCAAATATTAATTTGTCCTTAAGCATACTTACCACCAAGTAAAGAGGCATAGAAGACTCCTTGTCCATCAGTATTCACCCACTCTCTCTCTATATTCTCTCTATATAGATAACAAGATATTCACCTATGTAAAAATTTTCATGTTTTAGGTTCATCATTTCCACTCTTACTGTGAAGGGGTTTTCGCACCATTTTTACTTTTCATCCCAATTTAGCATCTCTAGCCCTCATGCATTACAAAATCTCTGCACTCAGCAGGGCTATTAATATTCAACATTATTTCTCTCCAACATTTCCCAATTTTTCTTTCCCAATCAACAAAATACCAATATGTCTACTTTTACTCATCCTAGAGAGTAGGGGGGCCTAGATTCACCCAGAAAAACTTGAGTCTATTCTCTAATGCAATACTTTAATTTAAACATTCTTTATTTTCTCTCTCTCTCTTTCTCTCTCTTTAAATATCTCCAAATCACCTCCGCCATCCATATTTTGCTCTTTAGCCACATTTACTTTTTTTGAAATGAAGATCTGATCACACATCCCCCTTCTTTGCTTAGAGTACTTCAATGGCTTCTCACTGCCTAGAAGAGAGTGAAGCCCAGCCTCCTTATCCAACGTATACGCTCCACTGTATGGTGTCTCTCACCCGGCCATTCAGAGCTAGACCAGCCACTGCTGAAATGCTTTTATCTCTGAAAGGGACACTCTTGCCTTTGGTATGTGGCGTTTCCTTTTGCACAATGGTGCACATCACCCCCTTCCCCTGTCTCCCTCTCTCCCGTCTTCTGCGTATCTTCCCAGTAGCATACTCCCACTTCACCCTCCCTTAGAAAGCTCAGTCTCTGGGGACTGTCCCCCCTGGATTCTAATTATGTCGTTTGCTAGTTCTGGATCTTCAATACGTTGTTCTGCCTCTCAATTTTCGTTTCCTCATCTGTGAAACAGGGTAAAATTAGTACTCACTCACTAGGCTGTTATAAAAACTAAATAAACAAATATGTATAATGAGTTTACCATGTGAGGACATAATAAGTGATTATGACTAAATCCATTAATAATATCACTTTTTATTTAGTGTTTTTGGTCAGCTTGAGGATAATGAAAGGCAAACCTATCGTGACAAAAGATTGTAAGTAGAAAAAAGCATTACAAAGCCAAATATAAATGATTTGAAGATTATCAATGGATTAGAATCAGTCATTTTCTGTTCTCTTTTGTTGATTAGGATAATTAACACAGTTTTTGAAATTCAAGATTAAAATGAAACAAATTTAAATGAATAAATGCCTATATTAAAAAGAAGTATAGAATATAGAGCTAGATATCACATAATTACTCAACTGCTTTTCTAATCTCAGTAAGTATTTTATTGGGAGTGTTCCAGTATTTTCAAATTTCAGAATATTTTTCTGATCCTATTTTAGGAGACTAGGAGAATGAAAACTTGACATTGTACAAAATCAGGCAACTCATGTAATTACTGTACCATTTAGCCTACGTATGCGAAAGATTCTACTGTCTCCAGGACCAATTACTTGGATTTGAGGTTTGGAGAGGTACAGAGGGTCTGAGCTTATGCCAGTCTTAGAATCTCAGGGGATCCTGATGAACAGGAGAAAATAGTTGCTTTCAGCTGATTTCTGGAATGCTATTTAGATCTCTAGTTGGCTCAGGAGTCAGATTATACTTCTATTTAAAGCAATGGTCTCAGGCAGTGAGAAGGAGTCCTCATGTTATGCTACCCAGGGGATTTCATGGTTGGTAACAGAGTATAATGGTTGGGAATTAGTGAAGCTATAGTTTAAATAAAGGCAGGCTGCATTCTTAAACATCTGCTAGAACAGAGGGGAGTCTGAGGAAATGTGTGGTGGGACCTCCTTGGCCTCCCGAGCAGCCAAGTTGGCATCCTCCTGGGGCAAAGGCTAAATTTCTGGGAATCTCTGACTTGCCCTGGAGGATTAGGAGGTAGTCACTGTTCCATTGCTTTTTGATCAATTAAGGACTCTATTAAAAGTGTAGGTGGGGCAATTGTTTCCTGATTTTCTCAGGACAATAGCAGAAACAGGGAATGTTATTGTCAAAACAGATGTTGTGGTTACCTTAAAGTTGGAGCGAGGAGAGAAGGTAAAATAAAAAAGGAATAAGTAGATTTATTACAAATGATTGCTCTCCCCATCTCTTGGTGTGTATGTGTGTGTCCCTGACTCTGTCTCTTTCTCTGGTGTGTCTATAACTTTCTTCTATATTAATAAGTTTAAGTGTATGTGTCGTGCTCAGTAGACACATACAATAATCAAAGTTCTTATATAAGTAGAAGAGCCTACCTTCTGTTAAAGTGTTGTATTTGACATTATAATAACATCATCTGGTAAGATTACAATGGTTATGAAGTCTCTAAGTATTGACATTTTTTCATGTTTACAATAATGCACAATGCTTTCCATTCCAAGTAGCGTTTACATCTATAGATACATCTGCCTTTAGCGTGGGTCTGAGCATGATTTTTTCTTTTGCTTTGGAATTTTTCAATTTGAATCTATTGTGAGAGTTGACACATAAATGCAACTTTGTTTTCTCTTTATGATTCCTGTCAGTGAGTTTTAATAATTCATTAATTCAATAAACATTTAATAGCTATCTATATGCCAGCATTGTTAGAGTTTATATGGCATAGAAAAACAAATAGGATGTGGTCCTGTGCTCAAAGAATTCACCATCTGTAAACATTTTTTCTATGTTAAGAATCTCTTCCTTTGTTTTTAATAACAATCAAAGTTTAATGTTTACACTTGATAGAATCTACTATGGTCTTCAGTATACTTAGTCATTATTTAACTATCTACTTAACTGAAATTTAATCATTTATTTCTCCTTACTTCTACCCCTCATCATATCTTGGGCCTCTTCTCTGTGAAGCTGAGTCATCCAATGGTGACTATTCCTGAACATGAGACTCTTGATTCCAAAGAGGTAAATGTAAGATACAATTGGAGATCTAGTTATTCACATCTATGTAATATTAGTTTGTAGGAATAAACAATGTCATTTAAAAATATCAACAAAACGTTGGTGTTTTTTTATAAAAGCATTAACTGGCCCACTTTGTGTTGTTCAGAAGAATCTGGCAGTTATATCAGTAGAATTTTGCTGCTTCTCAGTGTGGAAGGTGATACCTGTGTGTAGCACTTGGATTACAAACTAACTCCTTCTATCCTAACTGTCTGTGTGATTTCCTCTTTGGATTAATTGGGAAGCCACTGTAGTCTTCTTACAGGGACAGTAGATGTCCTGTAATACTTATAATGTATCTCCTGAGTCTCAGTATCTCATAGTATCTAGGTCCCCAGACCCCTAAATGAGTTTTGCTTATGGCAGGAGCATACAGATGAAAGCATGCCAGTTCAAATATAGCCTCTAAATTTCATGTGAATGTTTAGCCACTTTCAACCTTTGAGGTGAAAGACAAAAAAGAAAAACCCACAAAAATATTTTTAAAACTTTTTTATTCTTATAAATGTTGTACCAAAGAAAAAATTCTGTATTTTTTTTTAATTTTGTGTTAGTCAAGAGCAAGAATAATTGAACAATGTTTTCTTTGTCTACATCCTCTCAGGCAAAGTGGCAAATATATAAAAAAAGAAGTTATCTTTTAAAAAAATGTTATCTTTAAGAAATAAATGAGCTCACTCATTCATTTCAGATACCCTCACAAATGAGCCATGCTCAATTTTGCAGCCTCCAATATTTTTGGGGGGGCTGGGGGATCATAGTGCAAAAGAAGTAGAAAGAATAAAATTCCATATAATATTTAAATATTTTTCCCCAAAGTATCTCTTCCACAATTTAGGGCATATCACTCACTTTTCATAAATTGACATCCCTATTTCTGCAGATTTTAGAAGCTTTGTTATACAAGACCAGTGTGCCTCTCTGTTTAACATTAGTTATTAAAATATAAAAGAGATTTTTAAGAATAGGTGTGGATTTATATCCTTGATCACATCTCTGATTTTAAAAAGTAAGATTATTGGTTCAATGAATATGAACATATGGAAGACTTTTGACACATATATAGCCAAATTGCATTCCTGAAAAATTGTAACAATTAATCCTACCAAGAACCTGTTGGGGTACCTGTTTCCATGTACACTTGCTGTATTGAGTTGTATTATTATTGCCAATTTATTTAGAGCTTAATATATGTTAAAATGTCACACACTTTTTATGCATTATTTTATTTAATCTTCACAAACATTTTAAGTTAAGTACTATTATTATTCCCATCTTACAGATGAGGAAACTGAGGCTGAGGGAAGTCAACTAAAGCCAAATAGCTGGAAACTGTCTGCACAATCAGGAATCCAGATCTGACTGCCTGAAGCCTGTGCTCTTAAGCCCTCTACTGTACCCTATCTGGCTATCTTCATTTCTATCTGTATTATCTAATTCTGTCTCCCTCTTAAATCATACTTTAAAATATTTGCAATTTATAAGAGAAATGATCTTTTGTCTTAATTTGCATTTTAAAAATCCTGTATTTTCTGTTATTTTTGTCTATTTTGCTTTTGCATTAAGTAATGCATTTATCTACTGGTATGGTGATATTTTTCTTACTGCATTGTAAACTCCCTTTATATATTAATATTAATGACATTAATTCTTTGTCAAATGTGCTAGCCCTTTCAGTGTGATGGTGGCGAATTGTGTGAGACTGAAAAATCAGACAACTATATATGTCCAAGAAGAGGAGAAAGGTTGAATAAATTTTGTACATTCTAAGAGAAAATATAAAAAATAACAATCAATGTTCTCTTTCTTTCAAACAATAATAGGCTGAAGTTCACATAGGCTATATCTATATAAATAAAAATGTTTCTACACAATAATGGAAAGTCAGTTGGTTGATTAAATAACAAAAGCATTCAGAAGGGATAATAAATACTGAATTAAGAACTTCTGAATGTTAGGTAATGCTGAAAGACTGTTGCAAGAACAACAGGTAGAGGTAGTATTGTGATATTTACATTTTTTGCACCAATTATCATAACCCTAGAGACAAAACTTAAAATTAAGCTAGTGAGCAAGATTGTCAAAAAGTGGTTTCAAGCTCATATATGGAATATATGAAAAACACCACAAAAGAAACTAGAGTTTGAAGTTTAGCAATTGTGAGACAGTAAATTAGCTAGTATTAAAAGAAATGTAAATAATTAAACAAAAGGATATTTTATGTTTCTATTGTTCATTGTTTTACTTCTTAATAACATTGGTACATTTGGGACATTAGCAAATTTTATAGTTTCCTATGATATGTGGGCAGACTGTAATATTGATCCCCGTTCCCCGCCCCCAATCTCTCTTTGTTATTTAAATATCTGCTAAATTATCCTTTTTTACATAGCAATTCTGGCCTAAGAAGTAAAGCACCCCAGTTACCAACCCAGTACAAATAAACAATTATGGAAAAATCCTTCATCAGATCTCAAACTTTACCCCTTAGTGTGTCTCCCATTTTCTAAAGACAGCAATCTGTTTTTCTTGCCAGTATACTCACATTTCTTGTATTTCATTATGCTGTTTAAAGATTCTAGTTTTTTAAAATTAGCTTGGTAATTCATTTAAAACAAACAGACATCAGATTTATCTGATTTGACTTGTTCATTGTTTTAATAAGTCATATGATTTATAAAGTACATTGAAAAAGCACTAACTCAAAACAATTTCACTTATCATGTAGTTCAGTGGTTGTCAACTCTGGCTGAATATAAGGACCTCCTTTGTAAAAACCACAGGAGCACAGTTCCACTTCAGGCAAATTGAATCAAGAAGCTCTTGCCAAAACCGTTTTGGCTCAGTGGATAGAGCGTTGGCCTGCAGACTGAAGGGTCCCGGGTTTGATTCTGGTCAAGGGCATGTACCTGGGTTGCGGGCACATCCCCAGTAGGAGATGTGCAAGAGGCAGCTGATTGATGTTTCTCTCTCATTGATGTTTCTAGCTCTCTATCTCTCTTCCTTCCTCTCTGTAAAAAATCAATAAAATGTATTAAAAAAAAAAAAGAAGCTCTGGAGGTGGACAAAGACATTGGTTGCTATGTTTTCAAATCTTGGTCATTCAAATGTGCAGCGAGAGTTGAGATCCTCAAATTCAAGCTTCTTCATTGGCGGTTTGGGAAAGCCAATAAAATCAATTGTGGAAACAAAAACTTGAAAGTAAAAGCAGGAGAATTATTTTAAAATTAGTCTCAGCCCTCCTGGAGTAACTCAGTAGTTGAGTGTTGACCTATGAACCAGGAGGTCACTGTTCGATTCCTGGTCAGGGCACATGCCCCGGATATGGGATGGATCTCCAGTGGGCAGTGTGCAGGAGGCAGCTGATGGATGATTCTCTCTCATCATTGATGTTTCTAATCTCTCTCTCCCTCTCCCTTCCTCTCTGAAATCAATATTAAAAAAATAAAACATGCCCTAACCGGTTTGGCTCAGTGGATAGGGCGTCAGCCTGCGGACTCAAGGATCCCAGGTTCGATTCTGGTCTAGGGCATGTACTTTGGTTGTGGGCACATACCCAGTAGGGAGTGTGCAGGAGGCAGCTGATTGGTGTTTCTTTCTCATCGACGTTTCTAACTCTCTATCCCTCTCCCTTCCTCTCTGTAAAAAACCAATAAAATATATTTTAAAAAAAACACATAAAAATTAGTTTCAGGGAATGCTTTGAATTAATAAAAATGTGGGCCACATGTTCTGATCTGCCATAAATGTTTAACCTGTGCTTTAACCTGTGTAGATTAATTTTGAGAGATCTGTTCTATGTTGAGATTCACTATAATTTATTTAGTAACACCTAATACTTTGTTTTGGTTTTCTATGTATTCCACACAGGTTTGGAAAATACTTAGGCTAAGGCTGGGCATAGCATTTGGTGCAAACTGAGTCTGGGGACCACTAGGCTCCAAAGAATGTTTTATTTAGCATTTTATGAGGCACTTAAAAAAATACTTGGTCATTGATGAATCCTTCTACAAGCAGATGAGATTCCAAAATAATTGATTTGACTGTTGTGGTCAGCTAACTGATCAATTTTCAAAGAAGGTCACTTTCATAAATTTCAATTATTCACACCAATGCAGCAATCTCCAAGAAGGTATATAGCTAAACACCATTTAATTTCAAGCTAACTCCCTGCCTGAGATAAATGATTTTTAGTAGAGTTACTCAGAAGGAAATGCATTCTAGTAGCAACAATTATTTCTGATTATATCTATCATGTCTTCTCAATTCAGCAAGTCTTTGATCTACCACTACTCTGTAACCCACTTCTCTTTCTACAGGTTTAATTGTGAAAGTCGTACTGGGGAATGAGATATAAACAGACCCACCATTTTCATATCAACTGGAACATGTGGCCCTCGGCCTCTTTTATTTTTAACTTTAGGGTCAATTGATTTCCAAAAACATGATTAGATGCATTTGATTCTGACCTTTCATATTTACTTTCTATTAACACCACTTGAGAGCTAATCATTTACTAACTGCCCATAAAACACACACCTGGCAAATTCATCTCCTGTTTTCTTATTCCTCCTCTTTGCAAATTTTGATCAACATTTAAGGGTTGGCAATATCACAGTTCTGCTAGGAAGGGGACCTGCCTTGGTGTGTCTAAACTTTTTATTGTGCTCATTTTATTGTGAATTTCAGAATCTCCACTGATATCTAAAGTTCTAATCTAATGGGACAAGCATCTCATTCCTCTATCTTTATTCTCCAGATGATAATATAGAAAAAAGAAATTAAGTGACTTTTCCATGGAAGCCAGTCTCATTTTCTGGTTTGATTAAAGGATAAAATTGAAATTATCAAGAAGAATGGGCTCACTCTATTCCCTTTAGGCAATTGTCCTAAATATTATTTTTTAAAATCAAGCTTTGATAAATCTCAGATTGAAGAGTTCAAGGTTGTAATTTCAGGCAAGAACTTGGAATAAGGCTATTGGAATAAATTTTAATTAAAAGAAGATTTATATGTTTTGATAAACAACTGTACAGAGGGTAAATGTGTCTTATAAAGACACCTAATATGAGCACCCAAATAGATAGCACCATGCAGCTACCAGCAAGGACACTGTCAAAATGACTTTGCTGTGTTGTAAGCCCCAGTCTGTGTGGGGGGAATATAACAACAATATCAACAAGACACTCTATCAACTCAGAAGTCCTCTTCACAAAAGCAGTAGAGAAAGAAAACATTTTATTATTGAATAAGCATTAAACCAGAATGTGATATGCATCATAATCGCTAAGAGATTGCAACATCAGAAAAAAAATCTCACCCTTCATATAGCTATATATACATGTTTTCAAGATAGGTAATCATTCAATCCATCCTCAAGTAAGAGGGCTTGACAGTACTATGTATTATTACATATAGCTTATTCTTTATCACCTGGTAAGTGGGGTGACCATCTGTCAGTTAATTGGCTTTACACAAAGGAAAAATAAGATTTTCATATCTTTATGACAAGAGGTAGTTTTACAACTTGGAGTCAGGTATCGGCTAAAGGTAGCTCTTGCCCCCTCTCAGAAACTAGGAGAAAGGGGTGCTATCTCACATGGATGTTTACTTGGTTCTCAAGTCCTTGAGAAAGACTTTCCTGGCTCTTAAAGCTGACAAAATGCCCCAATCATTTTTAAAAGGACTTACGTGCATTTTAAAGAATGGAGAATGTACTCAGAATGATAAGTTTTCTAAAGCAAATGCTCTAAGAGCAGAGGATGGGAAATCTCTCCCTTTATTTTATTTTTTTAATTTTTATTGCTTAAAATATTACAAAGAGTAGTACATTTGTCTCCTTTTTTTCCCCCTTGACCTTCCCCCAGCCTCCCCTACCCCCCAGTGTCTTGGTTATGCTTATATGCATGCATACAAGTCCTTTGGTTGATCTCTTACCCCCTCCCCCTCCAACCCTCCCCAGCCTTCCTGCTGTAGTTTGACAGTCTGTTTAATGCTGCTCTGCCTCTGTATCTATTTTTGCACATCAGTTTATATCTTCCCTTATTTTCAACAGGAGAATTAAGCCTCTTATTTTAATTTCAATCTGTCCTTATATTTGGTTGACAAGGGGCAGAACTGAAATTTGAGAGTCCTACTCTGAAGAAAGAAGCCCCACTCATTTTCCTTTTGTAGGGTCTTAGTTGAATCTACTGTAGGAGAGAGAAGTGGTTGACAATTTTGGGGTCTCCCCATTTTTGGGGTTATCTCAGTAGATTGATGTTTGTAGTGTAGTGAGTCATGGCAAAGCTGAGCAAGAGGTGGGAACTAGAATGACTGACATTCATCTGTCTGCTAGTTTTTCAAGATAAACACTGTAAGATCTATGCTAAAAACTGTTTGGAGCTCAGGCCATCCTGGTATTAAATTTTTGTTGTTTGTTAGTTCGTTTGGTGTGTTTTTTAATCCTCACCTGAGGATATTTTTCCCATTGATTTTTAGAAAGAATGGAAGAGAGAGATGGGAGCGAGGAGAGAGAGAAACATCTATGTGAGGGAGACACATTGATTGGTTGCCTCTGGCACATTTCCCTACCTGGGCTGGGGAACCTGCAACAGAGGCATTTGCCTTTGATCGGGAATTGAATCTGAGACCCTTGAGTCTGCAGGCCCATGCTCTAACCACTGAGCGGCTGGCCAGAGTGGTATTTAATGTTTTTGACCCCAGAATCAATGCTATGCTCTCCAGAATCCATTACACCTGCATTCTCTATCAATCATGCTGTCTTTATAGGACCTTAATTACTGAATGTTTTATAGCTTCTGGCTTATGGACAATCAATTTTAGCACAAGATCTGTGTCTTTACACTGAAGTTAGTGGTTATATAAATGTCCAAAAGTACATTTTTAAGAGAAAAATAAATATGTAGCAATTAATAATATGATGTACATTTTTCTGAAAATTGTTTTTTGTTCTGCATGCATGAAGCCTGGCTTCATATTTACAAGAACACATATATAGATAAATTTGTTCTCACTTGTCAGAGAAAAGTGTGCACAGAGGGTTTTGTATTAAAAGGGGATGGAAAATCAGTGAACATACACCATTCTTAGTAAAATAAATGCTTTCTGTAACATTGGCTTAAAGCTTTACAACACTATATCACATTACCCAAAGTAAACTCTAAATAAAATTATTTTTGGAATTTGACTCCCTTCAAACTAATGATTTTCTAAATGTCTTGAGTTTTTCTTTATGTTTTCTTATATCCAAAAAAAGTGTATTGCTCAACTGACAATATAATAAAATAGAGGCCCGATGCGCAAAATTCGTGCAAGAGTAAGCCCTCGCAGCCCCAGCTGCCTCAGCCCTCACAGCCCCGCAGCCCCGCCTGCCCACTGGTTGTTCCAGAAGGTTGTTCCACTGTCAGTCTAATTAGCATATTAGCTCTTTATTATATAGGATTACTGAGCCTTAACTGTCAGGATGCTAGTCTGAAAATAATTTATTTATTAATGTTTATTAATGATTTTTATCTGTCTTAATTGTCAACCTTTGTTTTTCTCAAGTTATTTAGATCTTCACTTATCTTGAGATTGGCAAAGGAAAGTAAAACGTTCACAAAATGTCTAAAACCATGACTCTGCCTGTCATAGCATAAGCCAGCATTTCAAGCCAGCTGCTGGATTATGTCGCCAAACGTCACTTAGCTCTGCCAGTGGGCTGTGGATGGCTGAGAAACAGTGCTGACTTTGCCAGCATGATGTCAGAGGATGCACTACCTATTTGTCCTCAGTCTGATATAATTATTCATATAAAATGGTATATCCGAAAGAGAATTTAGAAGGCATTTAATCCAATATTTTATTTAATGTTGCAATCCTGTCTGCAAGTATCTCCTTATATATCTTCTGTTTAAAGTCTTCTGGTGACAAGTCAGACACAATGTATGTTTTAAGTATGGCTAAGACAAACAAATGATTGCAGGAACCACAAAAACAAATAGAAAACATTGAAAGACTAGGACTTAATTTCAAATACGGTGGTCTTGAGCATACTTAATCTTTTTCAGCCTGGATTTAATTCTCTGTAAAGTGAGATCAAAGGATTATGATGGAGATCTGCATTAATGCATATAAAGTGCTTAGCATCTAAAATACCTAGCACTTAATAACTGTTAGCCAAGTCATGATGATCACTTTAACTCTCTTATAATACTAGCTTCTAAATGTTGGTACTTTCAGGAAAATCTAAATAAGTGGTAGTTTTTATTTGTTAGAAAGAGAAGGAGGAGATGTAATTTAGTCATTTCCTCCTTTCATTCTAAAGCTTCAGAGAATCCCAGATGGTGAAAGCTACAACTCACTTATGCGGTGACTGTTGATTTTCTTTGGCCAGAACAAATCAGTGCAGTAATGGAGCTACCCCTTTGTTTTAGTCGCTCTTTCTCTAACTCCTCTTTCTAGTCTAACAAATGCAGCTTCTCCCTAAATGATACAGAATATATCCATGTTTCACAATCCTAGGTAGCCCCATGGCCATGCTCTGGTTAGGTTTCCTGTCTGCTTTACTTCCCCCTTGCATATAGTCCATGTTCTTCTGGCAGCCAGCTCTGTACATGGCTCCCTCAGAGCACTGCCTCCTCACGCTATGATTCAGCCCAAGGCAAAGCAGGGAGAGTGGCCCCCAGAAGAACAACTGACCTCTCTTACGCCCCCCCCCAAACCCCCCCCCCCACCACCACCACCAACCACTTTGGAAGGCTCCATTGTCGGCCCTGAGTTGGCATCTGAGATAAAGTTAGGTTCATTTCCTTTCATTGTTGTCATTCTATCCCATTCTTGAAAGCATATAGCAGAGAAAGGTTTTAGAACTAAATTTCTCTTTTGGCCTCATATCCAACACTTTCTTTTATACTTTTGTCTTGAATTCTATGATCTGCTAATACCCATCTCCATTCAGTTACATTTATCTTATCTGTTCCAGACAGTTAACCCCTATCAAATAGAAATACATAGAGCTTGGATGGATAAATAAATTATTAGAATCACCTCCCTACTGCATAACTACATTATAAAGCCAATTGAATCAATATATGAAAAAAAAAAAAAAAGGCAAGCGTTCCATTCTCTGTCTCTGTCTTTTGTAATGTTCCATTTTGCAAATGCTGGGCTTAATTCAATCCCAGTTCACTTTACCTCCTTGTTTTAGAATTTACATTTCAGGGAATGATGCGGTTGGTGCTAAAAGGTAGGGAGGGCAGCAGCCACGTGATGGGAAGGTGAGGGTTGTGGATGGGATGTGGCAGTGCTGCTCCTTAAGGCTGTTGGCCTTTCAGAGCTATGGTAACCCTCTGCAGGGGCCAGAACTGCTCTGCGGAGCTCTCAAGAGATCAGTCTGATGTGAAGCTAAGCTGCATGTCTTTTTTATGCCATTAATTGTATAACAGCTTCCGAGGGGGAAAAATACAATTTTTTAAGGATAAACCATTTTTTTAAAAAATGTGAAATGCTATGCCCAAATGTTAATGTATACATTTTTGGGTGTGTTTTAAAAAGTATCTCCATCGCCTGACTACTATTTTTTCTTATTTTTCAGCAATGAAGTTGGAGCAGAAGCTAAAAACCCAGGCTGTACTAAAGATTTTTGGAGTGCTGGTGCCAATCATTTACTAGATTTAATTTTTTTTTTTTCACTATTAGTGTTCCCTTTAGCAGTGCAGCAGTGGAACTAAAAAAAAAAAATTATTGCAAGCATATAACATCTCAGCACTCAATTGTACCCAGCGTAGGAGAGACCTACCTACAGCTTCTCACACCACTGTTAGAGTCTTTAATACCTTCTATTAAGCTGACAGCAGTACTAAGATGCCCCTGTATTTAGCAACAAAATAAAGAAAAAATGTGGGTCTTAAAAAGAAAAATGGTTGTGACTGTTTTTCAACACCAGTTTTATTTAATGCATACATTACTTATTAAATCAGATATTATTCCCCTTTGCTTCATTTATTTAAAAATACGTTTTTTATTGATTTTAGAAATGAAGAGACAGAGATAGAAACATCAATTATGAGAGAGAATCATTGATCTGCTGCCTCCTGCACACGCCCCACTGGGGATTTAGCCTACTACCCAGGCATGTGACCTGACCCGGAATCGAACAGTGACCTCCTGGTTCAAAGGTCTACACTCAACCATTGAGTCACACTGGTCGTGCTGCTTCATTTTTTTTTTACATGTAAAGAAAAAGTACAGCAACTTTAAATAAAAAGTCTCTGCCTGCTTTCCAGAGATGTTAATGAGGTGTTTACTGGGGAGATCTTGGATAGGAGGAAGTTGGTATCTTGCATAACATACACTGTTTTCCCGTTCTTTTAGGGTTCTCTGCTGCCAGTCAGGGGCAGGCCAGTGATGTTGAGTATCACATCATTGCAATGTCTCCAACATTGCCACGTGATTCCTGGAAGGCTATTTCAAAGTCAGTCCACATTCAAAATCTTGCAAGTTGCAAAGACCACAGAGCAAACCCACACTGTGATGACAATCCTGGGAACCCACCCTCCAGCACACCTGATGCTCATATACTGACCATGTTCAGTTTTTTCCCCAGTCATCACCCTAGTAGTCTGTCCTAGGCTTCTGTAAGTGGTTTTCTTCTACAGCCTTCTGCCCAGCCTGGCAGCCTAGGACAAGGCACACTAAGGAAGAATCGATTGCAATTCTGATAGTGAGCTCCTGGTAGTAGAGAAACCCTTTGCACATATCCCGTGTTTCTTAGCGTCAACTCTGTCTGAGCCACAGAGCTTTCTCAGACCACTGCTTCATCAGCCCATCAGCCCACGCAGGGAAGAGGAACTGGCCTCCATTCTCTACCTACCATTTTGGAGTGTTTCATTGTCAGTCATCATTTGGCACCTGGAAATATAAAATTATCATCATCTCTTCAATTAGTGTGTGAAGACCAGTGGAGCCTTATTAAAGTTCTCTGCTGATCTCTCCTCCTCCAAATAAAATATTCTCCATCAACCTGCTAAATGGCATGAATCAGATTACTGATAATAATTTCTAGTTTTCCCTGTGCTCTTATCATGTGCCAGGTACCACACCAAGTGGGTCACATGAATGTGCTTTAACATTCTCAATGAGTCTATGAATATTATTATCCATATCTTATGTTTATAAGAACAGGCCCAAAAAGATTAAGTCAAGCTAGTAAGTGGTTTAGGCAGAATTCAAGTCTAATCAGATTCCAAGTCTATGCCTTTTATTGGATTTTTGTCCATTCATTCATTCATTCGTTCATTTCTTTGACTTTGGGTAAAGAAAGTTGAGTTGATTACACTCTCAGCTCATGGCAGATTGCTATTATAAATTTGGGCATACTTTGATTAGATGATGGGTTGAATATTTTAAAATAATTTCTATCTTACCTTCCCCTGCTGTGGGCACATATTCTTATGTGTTTAATATATAGTCTTTACTTATATATGTTTTGAAGATCTGCATGTGTATGTAATAAATGTAAATGGTATTATTGTTTATGTTTCATTCCCCCCCCCCCCCCACGCAGCACTATGGTTTTTAAGGTCTATCCAGATTGCTCTGCAAATGTCCAGTGGAGTGTTTCCTCACAACTGCATGGTGTACCTTCATCACCCTTCGCCAACCCATCGGCCCCAGGGGTGGTGTCTCAGGCTGCTTCCCTTCTCCAGGAGCAATTGTGATATATGTCCTTCCATCTGCCCCACATGGAATTTGGTGAGAATTTCCCCAGCATATATACTCAAGGAGTCTTTAAATGACCAAGTCCCCCCAGATTGCTTCTCTCTAGAATGTATGTACCCATCTTTATTTCCACCGATGCAATAGGTTCTGGTATCCCCGTGTTCCTTTTCACCCTTGAAGACCTGAGCTTTATAACACTAGGCTAGGCTATACCATCATTCAAGGCAACTTTTGAGATGGGAAATTTGTGTGAATATGGTATCCTATTCCCACTAAATTTTCTAGTTCTCAGAGACTTTCATATCATTTAACTAATTGCAGTTGTCTGGTATTTTTGTCTTCATTTCATTGATGAAAAACTTGAACCTGAAAGGGCATATGAGAGTACCAAAGTAGTGAGTTATAAAGCTTGTATAAGACCTCTTGATTTTCCCATTATGTTATTTCAGAAAAACAAGCTGCGTCTGAACGTCGCCGCCTAATCTATTTGTTCAGTTTCTCAGCAAAGACTGGAGTCTTAAGAGCATAATTACAGGAGGGACAAGTGTTGGTTGCGGGGAGAACATGGAGAATTGGCTGCTTTTAGAGTTGGTCGGTATTAGACTTAAGTGACCTGAGGAGCTTAGGAACACAACTGATGTTTGTGAGGAGGAAGGGCGTGGGAACATGTAATATGGAATAGACAGATTTTGAGGCTGTGCTTTCTGTTGGATTCCCTGGGAAGCAGATTCTGAGACAAGAGGGGTGATTCTGAGACAAGAAGGAAGTGAGGGAATAAGTTAGGCAAGGGACCTATAAAAAATCCATTACAGTAATGAGCTACTGGAGCTCATCCCACGGGGGAGTTCTAGGACATAAGGTTGAACATATCTCAGAGTTCATCCCATTTAGAAGAAAGAAGACAGGGGTAGTTTTTCTATAGTTTGACTGTCAACATTTACCTAATAAGAACTTTTCTCTTTTTATAGCTTTTTTAAAAAAATTTGACTTTTCATTATGACTACCCAATAAGACCAATTATTTTCTTGTGAATTATAATTTGAAAAACATGGAAGTTTATTGAATATTGTTCTGTATAGTCTGCGAAGTAAGGTTCAGGAAGCAAGAGTTAATTAAAAGCTTACATAATAAGGCAATATTTCCAAAATTTTATTTATTGGATAAGCAGAAGATTCTGCAATTAGTGATGGGAACAAAAAATGCTTCTTTAACTAGACTGCCATGGATGTCCATATTTGAAACAACCTTCATCTATTAGACATTAAATCAACAGTGTGAGAGGATAACTTGGTTTTTAAGAAGGAAAGATTGTTTTGTTTAGAGCAAGTCTAGATGCCTTAAAATAATTAAATTGTAATTAGGAAATATTACTGAATTTGTTTCAAATATATATTACATTTTCCACATATTTTTGTGGTATGCTGTAAAATTACCAGTAAACATGTTCCCTTCATGTTTTAGAACATATTATTCTCAATTTATTTGACTAGAATTCAATTTTTCTTTATTTGTACTTTAATGAACACACTTTAGTTTCATCTTATAAGGGTTTTCTAATGGACTTAAAACATTTTTTTTTTTTTGCATCACTTAAGTTCCTGATTCCAAATTTTTCATAACTAAACACTCTGGGGATAAATTTTAAAAAATGGAACTACAAAACAGGCAGAGGAAGTAAATAATGTAAAAACAAAACAAAATAAGGCAAAACAAAAAAAAGGACTAAATTATCCAGATGTCTACAGATGGTAAGCCAGAAATACTGATCAGAATTTCCAAAATAAAAATAGTTGAGGATTCACCTGCAAAGAAAGAAAACATCCCTGTGTAATATTTAGCCAACAGTATTATTTCTGAAATTCTAATAGAGAGGTAAAACAATGGGCTATAATGCGAATGGGACTGCAAAATATTTCTCACAGGGCTTCGGAGGCATTTTCAAATAAATTTGAGCTGAATTAAGTCACTCAAGGCAGTAAGAACTCCAGTGATTTTACCAACCTTATTTTGGGTCACAGTTCAGTTTTTGTGTGTGTGTGTGTGTTTGTTTTTTTTAACCAACACTAGTTTAGGTAAAAATTGTAGAAATTGTGGAAAAATTAACAATAGCAACATAAGTTGTTGTTTTTTCCTAATGAACAGGTAAGTATATGGGAAACTTTTTACTAGAGTTATATAAGATTATAAATTGTAGTAGATTTTGAACAATATGTGGTAGGCCATGCCCTGAATTGCAAAAAAAAAAAAAAATGTTCAACAGTTATAAAAACTTCAGGTAGGTTTAACAGAATTTTGGAAAATACACCACCAAGAACTCAGGCTTTTGTTAATTATTATAATCTAGGTTGGTAATCCTAGGAAGAAAATTTCCTTTCCATCATTTCTTTTTGCACACAACTGAGGACATCTTCTTAAGAGGGAGAAAATTCAAATATGTATGTTTTCCTTTGACTTCCAATCCTATTGCTAATCAAAAATTTTACTTGAAGAAAAAGAGTCAAATCTCTTAGAAATGCATTGAACTGCTACTGTGATTTTTGTTCAAGGACCTTCCCTGAAGTAGGATGAACAGAGTGTTCAGTTTAGTGTTTCTAAAAATAAAAGTTGAAAATCACAGCTCCATCTGGTTTTCATCTTTTCTTCAATAAGTTTCCCCCCCAATTTAACTTTGTCATGTTGATAAAACAATGAACATGCATGTGAAATAAATCATTTGAAAGCTACATTTAGCTCAGAGCAGGACATTTTTATATTATTAGACTATGGTTTAAATTGTTAGTGTTTAATTATTTTTCATGTTTTGTACTTGTCTAGGGAAAGATTCCATTTCTAACAACTACCCACACGTGGCACATGTGTAGTTACTCCTAAGGTGTTTATGGCAGACCTGGATGTCAAGATGCCATGCTCATGGAGGAAAGAAAATGGAGCCATTTTGGGATAAAAACTTCCAGGATAAACTATTTGTGACTACTTGGGCACTTGTTAGTTTGCCTTTATGAGGCTCAGTTTTTTCCCCTGCAAACTATGTGTCGACTAGATTTTTCTTCCCTTGGTTTCCTTTCAATTAAAATAAGTGTATAAATTTGTAAAGTTGTTGCTCAGTTTTAGGGAATTTAACTCAGAATTTTGAAATTAAGGAGCAGCATAATTTTTGGAAAATGGGATTGTGTTTCAGCTCTATGGGTCTCTTATAGTCCTGGCTATATCTTTCAGAGTGACCAAGACCAAGTTTCAGAATGAGTGAAGATACTTTATTAAAAGTCATTTTCTGGTCCTTTCCCATGACTATTGAATCAGAACATATGAAATGGGGCCTGAAAGTATGCTTTTAAATAAGATCTCTGGGTGATTATTATGCAGACAAACTTTTGAAAACCACAGATCCTTAGATCAGTATGGTAGATAAATGGGAAAAATATGGTTGTTCTTCTTTGTGGTTAAGATAAGCATTTTATGGCATTGTTTATTTTACTGGTGGTGGGAGGAAATAACAGAGAACCCATAGTAAATTATTTTTCATCTATCAAATAAAAGCAGATGATGTAATTACAATGAATACAGTTAGGCTAAGTATATGATAGAAATAATAAGTAATCTAGAATTGGCAATATACTACTGAATTTTTCAGAATGGAAAAAGACTCACCATTGCTTTGGTTGTAAATATTAAAAATTCAGAAGGAATATAAACTCAAATACACATAACAGAAAATAGGAATTATTAAGGGAACAATTTATATTTTTTTCTTTTATTTTCATTGCATACACCAGTTGGAACTAAGGAATGAAAGAACTAGCATCTATTATGAACCCCTGAAAGGCCCAATAAGTTAGAATCTACATATGTTAACTCATTTTATTTTATTCTTCCCAAAGTTAAACCAGGTGGCCATTATTGCTTCAGTATTATAGGCAGTAAACTGAAGCCAAGAGATACTATATCCCACGGCTAGGATATAGCAAGATTGGATTTGAATTTTGGTCTTTTGTGCTCTAAAGTTCTTTATACACTATAAGTATTTTTCCTCCCCCCCCCCCCCCCACACACACACACAGTCCAAACAGATAACACTCCGTTAGAAACATACATCTCCTTCTGTAAGGGCATGTCGCTAAGGGCCACTGAATGGAGGTCATAACAGGTGAGAACCTCTCCACCAGCTTGGGCTGCAAATACCTTAAACTATTTTACTTTTCAAATTAATAGCTCAGTCTCCACTTGCCTATGAAAAGTAAATCATTGTGCTCTGGTTCCCCTTGCCCAAAGATCCTTTAACAAAATCCGCCTCAAGGTGACTTGTTTCTTAAACTATGAAGAAGGACTATATATATTTGTTTTAAAATAAATTGTGTCTTACTCAGCCCTCCATCATGATAAAAGAGGATTTAGAGAGACTATGCATTTCAGATGGTATGCCAACTGTCCTTCACCCCTTTCTCTGAGTGCTTTACACTTGGATGCTGCTTCCTGAAAAGTCCTGAAAGCCCGGTGTGATTTAGTCACCATCTCAGAACACATTGGTTATATCACTCTCAAAGTATATATAGAATGCTACGCTACCCCTAGTGAAGACTAGCTTGAACACACACCTTTTTGCTAAGAAAAATGCAATGTCTTCTCCCAGATTTCTGTGAATTCTCAAAAAATATTTCTCCTGACTTCCTCTAGAACAAATTCCCAGCTCCTATGGAATATTCTTGTTCCACTTTTCATCTTGCTTCTGTCCTCAGTGTGGTATTACCTGTTAACATGGTAATCCTAACCTCAGGGTCCCTCCAATAAGGTGTTGAATAGACATTTACTGGTGATTTGTGGATAAAGGTGAGGGATGGGGGAGACACAGAATTATAGTATGGTATCAAATTGGATTTTAGATTTTTCTGTTCTTAAAAGGGAATGAAGCATTTATGCCTAATTAGTGTCTTTAGTTTCTACCTACTATCAGCTTCTCCCATCTTCTGTCTCCTTTGCTCAATTCTGTGTTTCTTAATTTTTATGCAACTCTTTTTTAATATCTCTTTCTCAGATCTTTTCCCTGCCCTAGGTAGCAGTAACTAGATACAGAGCTTCTGTGACAGGTTGTTCTTCGGTATCTTTCACTTACTCAAACCTTCCACCCTCTCAGCTCCTCTTGGTCACCAACATGTCCAGGCCCTTCCACATTGCTAAGATCTCTTCAGATTCGCAACTTGAGTTTGAACATCTTTAGCTCTGATCTGACACTTCCCTGCAGTGCTGATTCCTGACTCTGTGGACCTATATTCTAGGAAATTCACCATATTTAAGATTGATGCAGCCATGGAGATCTCAGGCCCAGGGTCAACCTATTCAGGAAAGGGATGAACCATTTAGGATTCTCAGTTGGTGGCTATGTGTTGAATAATAAGCTATGGTGAAGGTGACTTATGCTTTCCACTTTATCTTAGATATAGATAGTAGTATTGGGAGAAACAGCAAAAAAGGCTGTTAATTAAAAATACACTTGACTTTCTGGAAAAATGCCCAGAAAATTTTCAGTTTCTATTGACTAGTTATGTCAGTGTTGTGCTTAGAGGATTTAAATGAAGCAGAATATATGAGTCTAAGGGTGCATATTATCTCTGAAGCCCAAAGTCATTTTTGTTTCATAAGATACCTTTTTAGGTTTATTAAAAATATTACATGTCAGATCATTTTCTTAGTAAGTACTTTATCTCTGCAATTAATAAAAAAAATCTAAATGGAATCTGACTCTGACTGAATGGTCCTTTTAGCTTGCATCCTACTTCTATTTATGCCTAGAGCCAGACATAACTCAGAAAGTATGCTTTGTACACTTGATAAGCTCCTGCTTTGCTGAATTGCCCGGGACAATAATGGGTTTCGGATGTTTCCTACAAAGAGAACTTCCCTTCTCTGGCAGGGCCAGCTCAGGCACAATCTCAGTGAAGGTTTTCCTGATAAACATTTCTCAGTCAGCTCTCAGGGTGTGAAAGCTGAGTAGGCAGTCATCTCAGGCCTTTGGCGTTGGCAGTGTCAGAACCTGTTAGAACCTTCGCCAGATTCATGGGTGGGAGCTGGGTGGGCAAGGGAACAAAAGCAGATGGGTTGTCAAATCAATCTTTCATTTTTATTCCAGTCACATTCCTTACTTCCCCACTCCCTTCTCCCCTGCCCCCCTCTCTCTCTCTCTCACACACACACACACACACATACATACACACTCATATAAGTAGGCATACTCTTGTACTTCATCACTAACAGCTTATGGCTCTAAAATATTCTAAACCTCCTTTTGAATATTTAAATACAGATGAATGAATACCAGTGAGATTATATATGTAAGCCAGTAGTTCTCAATCTTCCTAATGCCGCGACCCTTTAATACAGTTCCTCATGTTGTGGTGACCCCCAATTTCATTGTTACAAATTGAACATAATTAAAGCATAGTGATTAATCACAAAAACAATATGTAATTATATATGTGTTTCCCGATGGTCTTAGGCGACCCCTGTGAAAGGGTCGTTCGACCCCCAAAAGGGTCGCGACCCACAGGTTGAGAACCGCTGATGTAAGCCTTTATATGGAGAGGTTTGAGACAACTCTGTCCAGTTAGAATGGCAAATATCTGACATCAATCACTTATTCTGCACTAATAGCAGAATTGTTTTTTGATTATGGTCTTGAGCTATGGAATCTAGGCTTGGCTTCAGAATCCTCCACACAGAGTTCCAGGCAGCCATAATCAAAAGGCTGTAGTTTATGTTCCAGATGAAACTTGTTATCATCTCTGCCCTAAAGTGTCACAACTTAGTCCTTTGACAACTCTTTCCTCTGTGCACTTCTTTCTGCTCTCCAAGCCCACTCTCTCTGTTGTCTAAATCATTCAGATCCCCAGTGTTCCCCTTTTCCATGAGCAAGTGGGGTCCATTCCCTGGGCTCTGTACTTCAGGGAGCCCTGAGCTTTAGAGGAACTTCCTTCAAAGTTGTCTAAACTACTCTTTGGTTGCTGAATAAAATAAGTTGATAATACCATCCAAACAGGGCATTCCAAGTTTGGACCATGAACTTCATGGGCCCTGTTTATCCCATTTAGGGTATCTTGAACTTCTATCTTATGCTTGAATCAAACGGGTACACTAAGATGCTCAGAGATTGTGCCTAGAAGGTTGTCCAATGGTCCTGTGGCTAGACTCCAGTTATAGGAGAGTGGTCTGGTGATTGGATTACTCAGGAGTATAATGCATGCCCTATGTATTATTTCTTTCACAGAATCATGCAAGACTGGGCCTCTACATTGTGCTGACATGCTGATTTTTTGCTGATTCAAATAGCTTATAAAGACAGAGGCTTCACAAAACATAGTCTGTCTGCAATATATTAACATGATTTGTGTTCTCTGCATTTTTTCTTCCTACCCATTTCTTAAAAACCCTACTTTTTTAATTGCAGAAAAAATACTCTTCTTCCAATATTTTGCTTCCAAAATGCAAATGTACTTGTCCTGGTTCCTAGTATCCTATTGCTTCAGATGGCTTAAAAAGGGGCATGAACCTATTCTGGTCAGTGAGATTTAAAGAAGTCTACTTGGTATATTCTAGTAAGGATTCCTTAGCTCTTAAAAAGACACACAATAGGAGAGAGAAGTCAGCAAAATTGTGGAATAGAAAGCCTCATTCCCTCTTACTCCCATGGAGATTCAATTAAACAGCAATACATGGACCATATCCCTTTGGGAGAAATCAGAAGCTAGTTAAGAGTCTCCTCTACTCTGGGCTCTGGGTAAGCATGACACCAGCTGCATCAAAACTGGTAGAAAATTCATGAGACCTTTGAACATTGTCCCTCTTCTTGGTTTAGTGCGACACACTCTGGAGGAAACACTCAGCTCCTGGGTTCTACCTGGGGAGGGAAAGAGAAGACTGGACCTTATATCCAACATTCTGAATTTTGGGGGGGGCTGCTCAAAGAATTGGTTTATTTCTTACTTGTCTCAGAACATGCGTGGGAACTCACATAATCTAAATGCCCGTGGGCTACTGAGAACAAAAAGGATCTGGGTGGTGTGCTGCTGCTTCATGGTACAATCGACAGACACCAGAGGGAGCAAGAGATTATGAGCTCCAGAAAAGAAGAAACCAGCTAATCCTTCAAATTTGGAACCTACATACAA
Organism: Myotis daubentonii; assembly: GCF_963259705.1. NCBI lineage: Eukaryota > Metazoa > Chordata > Mammalia > Chiroptera > Vespertilionidae > Myotis > Myotis daubentonii. Next base: position 76,507,415 of record NC_081845.1, on the reverse strand, counting down.
ATCCTGGGAAGGCACGCCCACAGAAAAGGTTGGAGAGGTCTCTGAAATCTCTAGCCAGAGTAATTGCTCTGTATGAAGGCAGTTAATAAAGAATGGGGGAGGTGGTGGGTTTTTTTATATATGGGGATACCAACACAAAGTCACAAGAAACATGAGAAACAGAAAAAAAAAAAAAAGGGACCAAATAAAGGAACAAAGTAAATCTCCAGAAACTAACCCTAAATAAATGGAGGTATTTGAACAATCTGAGAAAAAACTCACAATAACCATTAAAAATATGCCAATTATCTCAGCAGTGCAATGCATGAACAAAATGCGAATTTCAACAAAGAAAGAATACAAAAAAGAGACAAGCAGAAATTTGGGAGCTGAATAAAGCCATAACTGAAATGACAAATTAAATAGAGGGGTTCAACCCAGATTTTATCAAGCAGAAAAAAGAATCAGTGAACTCAAAGACAACCATTTGAAATTATCTGATAAGAGGGGCAAAAACAAAAGAATAAAAAAGAGTGAAGGGTCTAAGGGACTAATGGGATCTCATGTTATGTGCTTTTATCACAATTTTAATGAAAAGTTTCTGTTTATGACTTTTTACATTGATAGGAGGAGATACCTGAGGTATTACAGTCATTTTACAATATTAAGGAGTAATGACATAGTAGAATGTAGAGAGAACTTTGATTATTGATAATGCCTTTGAGTAGCTCAATTAAGCAATCCTAGAGACAGCATAGCTTTTATTAGTAAAGCCATTTTATGTTGGGTTTGTTACCACCAAACTCAGTTTTATAAATATACCATTTGTGAAGATTTGTCCTTAGCAAATGGGAGTGACCTCACAGGGAAATTCTTAAATGAATTGGAAAAAATAACCTAAAAATAAAAATAAGTGAAGACAAAATATGAAGCATAGAGCTAATATATGACTCAGCAATTCCACTTCTAGGTATAGATCCCCCCCCCCAAAAAAAAGCTTGTACATGAATGTTAATAGTAGCATTTTTCAGAATAGCCCCCAAATGAAAACAACCTAAATGTCATCAACTGATTAATATGTAAACGAAATATAGAAAGGAATAAAGTACTGAAATGTGCTAAAGCACTAATGAACCATGAAAATATTTTTAAATGAAAAAGTTATAAAATGCTGATATTGTATGATTCCATTTATATAAAATGTACACAATAGATAAATCTATAGACTCATTAGTTATTGCCAGGGGCTGGGGAGAGTGGAGTGCTAATGGGTATGAAGTTTTTTGAGGATGATGAAAATATCCAAAAATTAGGTAGTTATGATGGTTGTGCAACTTTGTGGATATACTAAAAACCCACAGAATCATTCACTTCAGGGGTAAATTTTATTTTATGTGAATTATATCTTAATAGAGCTGTAATGAGAAAAAAAAGAAATGAAGAAAGAAATAAAAATAATTCAAGGGAAAAAATGCTCACCAAAATTTTCTTTTGCTTTTTTAGGCAAGGAAAGTACATGCCTTATGAGAAAAAGAAATATTATTATCTGAGTTTTGGATACTAATATTGAAAATTCCAGAATTCAAAAAAAAGTTGGAATATCTTAAATATGGCTATTTAAGATATTCATGAAAATGTGATCAATAATTTTATATTCAGGAAAATGTCCTTCAAGTCTTAATGACACTGGCCAACTGGCCAACATGAAAGAACTCAGGGGACATTGCTGCTCGGAACCTCGTTAAAAAAGAAATGTACTAGTGAATGAGCTTTATACAACCAGAAATAACTAGAGAGACATGGGATTAAAGACATGGAAGTAAGGGGTAAGTAGTAGATACATAGCTTCTTGAACAGTTAAGGCCAGCTAAAGCTAAAAGTGAAAGAATACAATATATATATCTATATGTTTTGATAGTGTAGCTATAGTAAGTAATTTTAAAAAAATGATAGGAGAATGGGTAATGTATGCGTGATATTGTGATTTATAATAAGAAATATATATTTGGTCTTCATCCTGGCTAACACCTTCCAAAACTCTTGAAATTTCTGGTGTTGAGAGTGTTAAAGATGTTTTTTGTTATGTTAATAAGGTGATTTTTGGAAAGAATCTAAAGATGAGGACTGGTTGGCAGTACAACCAACAATGGGATTAGAAGGTTGAAACTTCCAGTCCCACCTGAACTTCCAGGGAAGAGAGAGGGGCTAGAGATGAAGTTCAATTACGAATGGACAATGATTTAATCATTCTTATCTATGTGATGAAGCCGCCGACAAAACCTAAAAGGAATGGATTCAGAGAGCTTCTGAGTTGGTGAACACATGGTGGAGGTACTTGCTGGGAGAGTGGTGCACCTACAGAGGGTATAGAAGCTCTGTGCCCTCTCCCTATACCTTGCCTTATGCATCTCTTCTTTTTGGCTGTTTATGAATTATATCCTTTTATAATAAACTGGTAACCTAGTAAGAAAATTATCTCTCTCAGTTTTGTGCATCACTCTAGCAAATTAATCAAATCCAAGGAGGGGGTCATGGGAACCTCTGATTTATGGTCAGTCAAAAGCCCAAGTAATAAGCTGGGCTTGCATTAGGGCTCAAGTGTGTGTGCATGAGCAGGGGCAGTTTTACCTGTGGAATTTTTACCTGTGGAATCTAGAGATATCTCTCTGTCGACAGTATCAGAATTGAGGTGAATTGTAGAACACACAGTTGGTGTCTAGAGAATTGCTTGATGATATGAGAAATCCTCCCCACTTTGGAATTGGAACCAAAACCCTTTTAGCTGTTTTTAAGAATAGTATTGATTGTTGTGGTTTTATTATTTAACTGTTTTTACTAATCATATTGAGCAGAATATTATTGGCATTGTCAGCCTGAAACTGTTGTGTGTGGAATGTGAAATAAAGCCAATGGGTAAGTGAGGAGTATTCCAATTCTATTAGCCCTGGATCTTTGAGAATGAGATTCTTAGCAGGGGAGAAAACTAAGCACTCTGCAATCTGATTTTGAGTTGAAACACACATTAGTAAAAACTTCTAGCTCTGTCCACTGAAGATGCCTAGAAGCAATGACTGGCTCAATGTCAATGTCTAGCAACCTGATTCTTGTTTTCACATACTATATCGCATCAAGAAAAACGTTGGCTTCTTGGACTGATAGCTGACTTACATTCTGGAGCAGGAGATATCCAGGATGAGCCGGAAAGCTACAGCAGACCACTGCAATCATGTTGGAAGGAAGACTCAGGAGCAAACTTCAAGGGATTCTCACTGACCAAAGATGAAAAAATTTAGGTTTCAATAAAAATAAAATTGAAATTGACCAAAACCCCATGACTTTATAATATTACTAGAGTCCTTTTGCATGAAAATTCATGTACTTGGGGATGGGGGGTCCCTCAGCTCAGCCTGCGCCCTCTTGCACTCCAGGACCCCCCAGGTAATCGGGCCTAAGCTGGAAGTCAGACATTCCTCTGGCAGCCTGGGAGCCCTTGGGGGGGTGTACAACTAATGGGGGGCAGGCCTAAGCCATTAGTTGGACAGCCTTAGCACTGCTGCAGAGGTGGGAGAGGCTCCTGCCACCAACGCTGCACTGGCCATCTGTAAGCCCGGCTTCTGCCTGAGTGGTGCTCCCCCTGTGGAAGCACACTGACCATCAGGGAGCAGTTCCTGTGTTGAACATCTGTCCCCTGGTGGTCAGTGCACATCATAGCAGCCGGTCATTCCCAGTTGTTCTGCCATTAGGATCAATTTGCATATTACCCTTTTATTATATAGGATTAAAAAAATAAAATCATCATGTCAGAATATGACAGGAATCTAATTTGTCATCTTTACTAAAACTGAGTAAATAAAAGGAAAGAATGAAGGTTTATCCTGGCTTTGCTATGTGAGTGGTAGCACTGGGTAATTAAGTGGTAAATGAAGTTAAGCACCTCATAAAGTTATTCCAGCTAATACATGAAAATAAAATGATAGAATAATAGTATTTTGTAACCTGAGATGGATTTGTGAATCTAGGAACTGAGAATTAATGATGCAAACATCAAAAAAGAGGAAAAATGTGACATATGTGCCTCCTGATGAAAGAATATGTCACTATCTACATTCTGTCAAATGGACTGAAGCTGATCTGATCAAGCCTCACCATCCATCTGCCAATTTCCAGGCCACAAAGAGGATGGAAGAATGTGTTAGATGATGCTATGATGGTGCACTTGACACAATCCAAACTATAGAAAAGAAACTATAAGACAAATAGCCTGCGCTCTTCAGCTCCTTCATGTCAGTCTTACTTTTGCACTCCTACTTCTTATTACCCAGGGCTTTCCCCCTTTTCTCCTTTGCTCTGATGCTACAATATTTTCTTTATATGATTTACATGATTATGTGTTTGTACTTTATATTTTGCTACCAAAATTATTCAGAGCTTGAAGGTTTTTTCTTTTATATATACCTTTTAATTTTTGACATTTTTATTTATTTATTTTTTATATTTATTGGGGTGACATTGGTTAATAAGAATCAAATCTGGGAAGGAGAGAAGATGCTGTGATTGGAGGGTGGCTGATAAAGATAGTCACCTTATAATAATCCAGTAAGTTGAAAAAAAATTAAAAAATGCTAAGCATATATTTCTAAATCTTAAATATATTATCCATCCATAATTCACCCATTCTAAGTATATCACCCATCCACATACCACCATCACCATAATAATAATAATTAAATTTAAATAAATTCTTATTCAGTGCCAAGCATTACTCTTAAGTCATTTATTTACATGTATTATGTCACTATTTACTATTGCAATTTCCACTTTACAAATGAAAACTAAGGTACAAAGGTGCTCATTAACATGACTAAGTCCATATAGTTACTAAGCCTTCCTGGAGTTAATGTTCTTTACTGAGAGAAAGATTTCTGGCTAACTCCAGTAGCAAAAGCAGCCTTAAAAGAAGATGGATTTGGAGTTTATTAATTAATTGCTTTATTCAATCATTTCACAATTGAAAGGAATTGTAGGGGTAAAGTAGGCAGGTTTAGGGAGTTTTAGGAATGAAAATGGTCCATGGGAATGTATACATAATGGAGACTTGAAGACATCAGGATGTTTATCTTACTTGTACAGAGGGTAGAGAAATGCCACAGGTAAATAGAAATATATCCATCCTAAGCAATTAAGACAGCCATAAACCGAAGACAGACAGGGGTATCTCTGGCCTGAGCAATTAAAGTGACCATAAGTTAGACCAAAAGTAGCCCTGACCTGAGCAACTGGGAGGGGTATAAGATAAGGCTTTCCCTGCCAACACAACTGGGAGAACTATAAAATAAATCAAAAGTGACCACAACCTAAACAAATAACCAAAGGAGGAAAGTGCAGGTGTGGGGGTAGTGAAAGCTGAGTACAAGGCTAAGGTCCCACTCTAGAAAAGGGGGGTTCTTCAGCCTGTTTAATGCCTCAAGACAAAGAAAGCAGCAGTCACCTTCTCAGGGGACCCTCTGTCTGTCCAGGAGGGACAGAGTCTTAGGCTTAGAATTTAGAATTAAGTTTTAGAGATAGTGTCTGCTTGCAATAAAGCTTCTGTACTTTTCACCTGTCACTGTTTGCCCGTGGCTTCATTCTTTGAATCCATCAGTGCAAGAACCCGGAGAAAGCAAATCACCCTGCTCAATAAAACAACCAGAATCACAATTTTTGGTGAGTATCTGCCTTGTGCCAGGCACTGTATCAGGCACTGTACCAGGGGCTGGGCTGCAGGGGCACATGGGGTCATCACTCTCCGTCTCTCATGTTGCTTGCAGACTTGCAGCAGAGACAAAAGGTACCACTGAGTGTTTAGCTGTGGGAAGGGCATGGCTTTGTTGAGGAATGGAGGGCTAAACTGATACAGAAGGATGAAGCACAGTTGGCCAGGCCATGGAGGGCGGAAGTCTTAGGAGAGATCTAGGTAGAAAGGCACTGGGGGCCACAGAGGAAGGGGATCCATTCCAGAGACTGTGGAAAGGGTTCCCAAGCTTTCCTGGTATTTAAACTTTAGCTCTTTCCATGCAGTTGCTATTTAAGGACTCGTGACATTAGAAAAGCAAAACCAAGCCAAAGCTCAAACCAAACATTTGCATCTAAAGTGAACCAGGAATGAGATGAACTCACAATGAATGAAAATTTCATTCTCTCTGTCTCTTATTTTAATTGAGTTACAAACGAGTTGATACATTAAGAAAGAGTAGGTAGGAGGCTCTGAACCAACCTGAACTGGAGCTAAACTACTAGTATATCCAGGCTTGTTTGGTGTGCAGCCAGAAGGGGCTAGATTAGTGCCAGAGTGATGGAGTTCATGGCATCGTGTTGGTGTTGTGTTGTTTAAAGCTTGAGAGAAGAGGAGTAACAGGTTTCCAGAAGCGTTTGAGAGACTAGATCACTATATGGCAACAACCCCTGTGTTGAGGAGGAGATCGGCCTTGGTGAACTGAAAGTTTCTCTCCAACTCATTTTCCTAAAATGAGAACATTAGACTATTCCCAGAAGTGAACAACGGTTGAACACAACTATTTTGTTATATCTGGAAGCTCTGAGCTGTGTTTTGATAACTTGCTTAAACTCAGAGTAGCTGATTAAAGAAAGTCCTTCCTCTCTGACCACAGGGAGGGACACAGGTCCAGGGGCCCAGCCCCTGCTGGCACTGGTGTATCCTCTATTGGGGACACATGAGCCCTGCCTCATACTTGATAGCCTCATTTCCCTCTCTCAGAGCTTATTCAGAGCTTGAGGTCTTGTTTCATATATATATTAACCTAATTATTTAAATTTATTGGGGTGACATTGGTTAATAAGATTATATATAAAATGCATTCTTGGGACAAAAAAGAGCACAGTTTCTAGACAAAGACTTGTTTAAATTATCTTTTTGTAGTCATTAGAATTGATTTTGGAAAAAAGTATCTCTCTGAGTCTCTGTTTTTAAATCTGCTAAATGGAGATATTATAGAACAGTGATTTTCAACCTTTTTCATCACATGGCATACATAAACTAATTACTAAAATTCTATGGCATATCAAAAATATGGTTTTTTGCCTACTTGACAAAAAATAGGTATCATATTGATTCATTCACACCAGTTGGCTGTTATGTTGTGTTGGCTGTTATCTATTATTATTATTACTATTACTATTATTATTATTATTATTATTATTATTATTATTACAATCTAAGGGAAAAGAGGTCGGTGTCCCTGACTGAATAGTCAGGTATCTCATGTTTTAAAAATTCTTGCAGCACACCTGTTGAAAATTGATGCTATAGAATAATTCATAGTGTTGCTATGAAGATGAAATGTGGTAAAAATGGAAAGAGCTGAAATAGTACTCTACATAATAAAGATTAGTTTTCTCTGCCTTCCTTAGTACTACCTACAACAGTGATGGCGAACCTTTTGAGCTCGGCGTGTCAGCATTTTGAAAAACCCTAACTTAACTCTGGTGCCGTGTCACATATAGAATTTTTTTTGATATTTGCAACCATAGTAAAAGATTTATATTTTTGATATTTATTTTATATATTTAAATGCCATTTAACAAAGAAAAATTAACCAAAAAATGAGTTCGCGTGTCACCTCTGACACGCGTGTCATAGGTTCGCCATCACTGACCTAGAACAAGCTCCAATAAATGCCTTATCCCTTTTCTCATACTCAGCCAAATGCTGCGGCAAGAGTAGCCCAAGAGAAGGAAGAGGTTCCCCACGTACATGCTCATTCCTGTTCAGCAGAACTGGGTATTTGAGGTTGTGACTTAGAAAACTGTTCTTTATGCCTCCAATATCTATGACATACCAACGCATGTTTGAGAATTATAGCTGTTATTTTCTCTTCCCTGTTTGTGCTGAACACATATTAATTTATTTCATACTCTCATTTATGTGAATTCCCCAGCCCTTCTACCTACACACGGACCCACCATCTACACAGTCATGGGGGGAGCTGTGATGTACATACAACTGTTACAGTGATGCTCCCGGGTCACAATTAAATCATACAGAAGTGAAACCCTAGCTCAAGAGCCTGGCTCAATACACATTTAATTGGTCATGATGAGTGTAAGTATCATGGACCAGTATGAGTATATGGACCAATAAACTTCTTCCCCAGTAATTTGGGTTTTGACTTTAGAGCATTAATTCCATCTCCTGTATAGGTGGCTGGATATTGAAAATAACGCTTTCAGAGATATTTTTCACAGTGGATATAGGTAAAAATGAAAATGTGACTTGAAAAAGTGAGAGTCAACAGAAGGTAATGCATGAAGGGAAAGAGTGATGAGAGGGCCTAATCTGAAGTCCTTCTAGCCTTGCAGCCCCTGGTTCCATTGATTCCCAAGGGCCACCTGCCTCCCTGCCTACATACGCTCTCCATGAACTCTCCCAATGAATGTATCTGTTTTTGCTTAATCTAGTTCTAGTTCAATTCTGTTATTTGTAACCAACAGAAGTTGAACTGACTGACACTGATATTAAAACTCATATCCTGCTAGTCTGGGTAGCCACTACAGCACTTTGATACAAATGAACCTTTCCCAAAGATTTTATTGCACAGAGATAGCCAGCAGCACTCTTTACTCCTAATAAGTATGTCAATGTTCAGATGATGTTCAGATACAGGTGTTCCAATGCACTTTTAGCTTAACTTGGACTTTTAAAGGAGCGTGGGTCATTAGGTTTATTAGGTTCATTAGAGTGAGTTGGAATATTTTGTGGAAACTTCTGATAAAGTGTACCTTAAGAAGAATCTGGGTTTAAAGCAGAGGACTCTAAATAGGGTTTATGCACTATATCCTTAGGATCTATTTAAGCAACTTCAGTGTGTAAAAACCATAATGCTTTCATCATGTTAAAGAACTAGTTAGTATGTACACAGTTTCACAGTAATAACAAAAAATCACAGATATGCAGGAGGAAACCAGTGTTGTACCACAGTAAAGGCATGAATTCTAGACTAAGTTGTCATAAGTTGATTTACAATTTTGCCACTTAGCAACTGTGACTTTGGACAACTTACTTAAACTCACTCTAAAATGGGAACATGTCCATTAGTAATCTTCTAAGATGCTGTGAAGTAGTATATGTAAACATTCTGAAGTAGTCTGGCTCAGAGTAATAGCCCAAAACATGCTAGCTATTATTTTTATTACAGCTATATAGCCTCAGCCATGTTTAGAAATTCTTATGTGCCTCAATCCCTAATTAGAATCACTACCGGGAAGTTATTTATAATTCAAAGTCTAATTGATTTACTTATATATTTCTGTATGCTATTAACATTGTTTTTAAAACTGTATCAGGTAATCTAAAAAAATTACCCTTTTAGACAGCATGGAGGGACCTGGAGAGTATCATGCTAAGTGAAATTAGCTAGTCAGAGAAAGACAAGTATCACACGATCTCACTCAAATGTGGAATCTAATGAACAAAATAAACTGCTGAACAAAATAGATCCAGAGACATGGAACAGGCTGTGGAATCTCAGAGGGAAGGCTGAGGAAGGTGGGTGGGTGGGTTGGAAGAGATCAACCAAAGAACTTGTATGCATATATGCATAACCCATGGACACAGACAATAGGGTAGTAAAGGCCTGGAACAGAGGATGGGGACAGACTAGAAGGGGTCAATGGGGGGCGGGGGGAAGAGGACATATGTAATACTTTAAACAATATTTAATTAAAATAAATAAAGAAAAATAAATAAATCATACTAATTTAAATTTTTATTTTTAGGAGTTTAAAGTCTGGTACAATAGTTGAAGATGAAAAAAATAAACATAAAAAATAAGTACATGGCATATATACCACAAGTGCAAGTTAATGCTAAAAATCACAGTATATTTTCTATAGGTACAAGAGTCTAGCCTATTTTTCTGGCCCTACATACTAAAATATGTGAATTACTGGTGAAAATGAAGGATACTAGTATTCCAGAGAATGAATTTCAGCTGAAATTAAAAGAGAGTAGAGGCAAGAGTTTAAAGAGATAAACAGATGGGGCCTGTCAGGATAGGAGCAGAATCATAGTACTGGTAGATCTCAAGTAGGAGGTAAAGATACCCTGTCTTCCAACAAAAAAATGTTCGATCACCTGCCATGTGCTATGCACTATATTTGTCGCTGAATTTGCAAAGACGAAAAGAAATTCTTATTACTGACAGGAAACTTACACTCTGCAGAGGCAGATTCGTGAATAAATGTCATGGGGGACAATTCTTTGCAAATATGAAACCCACACATTGTCATATCCTTCTTAAATGTGTTTCCTTGCAGCTCTCTCTCAACTCAAGTTGAGCCACCAGCTTCTGGCTCCAGTCTAGGAGAAGAAAGACATTGCTTAGAAAAGAGGCCACTTATTAGTCTTAAATGTTAAAGCTGACTTTCTTGACATTTCTAGGAGGTCAGTAGCTCTGAAGGAGGTGAGCGAGAAAATCATTTTCTTGTTTTTTTCCTTCTTCAGCATATCAAAAGATAAGTGAAAGACTGAGGCATAGACTATACCAGAAAGATCTCAGGATATTAGGGAAGGTGTAGAATGCTGGCTGTTGCCTTGAGGTTGGTGAGTAAAGAAGGACAGATGTAGCATGGTGGAAGCTGAAGATCCCTGGAAGAATCCTAGCCTTCAGCTTATTGCTACAACAAATGGTACTTAAGTGATTGGGTGGATGTGGAGAGGTCCCCAGATCAACAGGAGGTTCTATTAACTCCAGACATATAGTAAGGGCTATGTTCAGAATAATAAAACAAACAAAAACAACAACACTGTATTCCGGGTTTTCACCCAGGGTGAAATAATTGGGATCACACATTTTTGTTTGTTTTTTAAATATGTTTTTATTTATTTCAGAGAGAGGAATGGAAAAGGAGAGAGAGATAGAAATATCAATGATGTGAGAGAATCATCAATCGGCTGGCTGCCTCCTGCACACCCCCTCCTGAGTATCCAGCCCACAATCCTGGTATGTGCCCTGATTGGGATAGAACTGTGACCTTTAGGTTTATGGGTCGACACTCAACCACTGAGCAACACTGGCTGGGTGAGACCACATGTTTTTATGATAGGTCCCTCTTGTCACACCAAATATATTTTCATTGCAATTCTGAGAGTACTCATGCCGCACTTTGCAGGGGATTGTAATGCAGTTGGATAATAAGATTATATTGCTCTGAGTCTGGTAAATTTTGCAGGAGGGAGGGTCTATTTGGAGTACCTGTTGCAGACTTGATTAGAGGGATTCTTTGTAGATTTGCTGTTCTTTGTTGACATGATGAGCTGTTCAAGTCCCTAAGGATAAGTAAGAATTACTCCGGCAAAATTAGGGAAGTGGGATTGCAATCCAGGCCGCAGACACCATCTGAGTAAAGGTCTAGATTGAAGAAAGGACATATTTGGAGTGAGTGCTGGGAGTGTTTCAAATCCCTGCAGCATGGAGTTTGAGGACTGTTACAGATTCCCCAGGAAACAGACTCTAGGACACAGGTGTCAGTGTAGGAGGTTATGGAGCTGTGACAACATCTGTCAGGGCATGACTGTGCTGCACATCCCAGGCTGACTGTGCTGGAACTGGGATGTTGTTTACATTGGTCACAAATTGAAACAAGGAGAGGGTTTTTGTGTTCTCTCCTGACCTTGGATAAATGTGGCCCCAGGGGTGAGAGAATAGCCACGGCCGAGGCAGCTTCCTTTGGTTGGAGGCAATTCCTGGAAAAGGGTTTCAGCTGTGAGTTATCGGCTGTCAGCAGTTCACTGGCCGGACAAACAAGTGCCTCAGATTTGAAGGAGATCTGGGTGGCACAACACAGCTTCCACTACAAGGCGCATGTTGGAAGGATGAAGTTAGAGAAGTAAGCACATACCAGATAATACAGGGTCTTGTAAATCATATTTACAGGTTTGGGCATTTAAAACAAAACAGCCATGGGGAGCTACTGAAGGGTTTTAAAACAGAGGTTAAATCAATACAATCGTGTTTGTATTTTAGAAACATCACTATGGCTGCCGTGCAGAGCATTGATTTGAGAGGATCCTGGCAACAGGGAGACCTGTGAGAAAATCATTGCTGTCAGTGAAGACATCTGATGGAGTTTGCATTTAAGTGGAGGTGGGAATAAAAAAGTGAATTGATTATACAGAGAGAGAGAAAGCAGGATTAACGGTCTCTCCTTATTAACTGATGGAACATGGGGTGTCAGAGAAAGATGGGTGAAGCCACAGTTTTGGCCTGAGAATCTGAAAAATAGGAAATTGGGACAAAGAGAAAGTTATGTAGTTTTCACTTCCTAGCTCTTCTTTCTGGCACTTGGACAGTTGGACTTGGCGTCACGCTTGCCCAGGGGAGAGCATGTAACTATTTCACCCAGCTTTTTAAGCCCCTCCCACCAGGCAACTCTCAATTTGTTCTCTGTATCTATGAGTCTGTTTCGGTTTCGTTTGCTCGATTATTTTGTTCTTTGGATTCCACATATGAGTAAAGCGGTACGGCTTTCGTCTTTCTGTGACTGGCTTATTTCACTTAGGTGACGTCCTCTAGGTCCATCCATGTTGTTGAAAATGGTGGGATTTCATTCTTTTTTACAGCTGCATAGTATTTCATTGTATATGAATATACCACTGTTCCTTTAAACAACAACAACAAATGTAAATGAAAGTCACGTGCGTTACTTCTGGGACAAAGCAATGGAAACCTCAGTGCCGTTCTCTAGTCCAGTGGTTCTCAACCTTGGCTGCACATTAGAATCACCTGGGAATCTTTTTAAAATCCTGATTTCTGGGCCTCATCCTCCAGAAATTCTGTTTCTTTGTTATGGGGTGGGGCCACAACATTTAGTAACAAAGAAACAGAATTTCCGGAGGATGAGGCCCAGAAATCAGGATTTTAAAAATAGTCGGCAAATTCATTAGTCAACAGAGCCAACTATCAACAGTACTTCTTCAAAATAGACTCGCCCAGGCCGAAAACCGACTTCTGTGCATGGGCCACAAAGTTTCAATCGCACTGTACATGCGCCCGCAGGTGGTATTTTGTGGAAGAGCCACACTCAAGGGGCCTAAAAGCCGCATGTGGCTCTCGAGCCGCAGTTTGCCAACCTCGGCACTAGTCTTTTTCTTCCTCTTTGGCAAGTAGCAGGGTGGCCACACGTTGAGATGATAGAGCTGCAGAATGAAAACAGCTGAGCGTCTCGTGTCACACTGGAGCACAGGTGCTTTAGATCATTGCCCAGTCGAGGGGAGGACTGTGTGTGTGAGCTGATCCTAAACTTTAAATTTTATGCTTTGAGACTTGGGGGCTGTTTGTTCTCACAGAATAAGGCTAGCCTATCCTGACATAGAAAAAAATTGTGGTACGTATGTGTGGCTGGAGGCAAAACGAGAGGGGAGCGGAAAGGCAGAATGTGAACTTGATTTTAGAAATATTTAGCTCAAGGTGACTGAGAGAGATTTAAGTGGAGACATTCAGTACACAGTTAAAATGTGGGTGAGGAATTTGAAGCAGACTCTAGATTGAGGATATAGATTTTGAAAGGCATCGTAGCCAATAAATGAAGCCATGTGAGGGATGAGATTTCTAAACACTCTGATCTAAAATGACCTGAGCATATTATTTTCCTGGCAATGTTCTTTTTGGGTACACTTTAGAAAGCGGTAGAATTCCAGAAAGCTTTGCTCTTTTCTTTTAAAATTGCATTTACAAATAGGTTAATCTCAATATCACCATACATTAAACCTATTCTCCCCTTTCCCTACTTCACGAAACTGTGGGCACAGGGTGCCCTGCTTGAATGCAGGTAGAAGTGCCAACCTCAACCTCAGAGAAGAGCAGGTAAGTCAAACAATTATTACAAAAACTCCGCAACCCGTTTCTATATTCCTTGAAGTAAAGTCTCAGACTTAAACTAGGAGTTGTTTTGAAACCTTAAAGGGAACCTTTGGTTACAATAATGTAAAATAAATACCAAAACATTATTGTTGACAGTTATAAAGTATTCTGAATGTTGGCACTTTGACACAGAAACTCTGAGAGCTATTTGCTAATGTAAAGTTTATAGCATTGATGTAAGGCTGCAGATTGTGTTGCTTTGGGGGACAGGAATAGCACCAAAGACGGGTCTGGTATGAATTCAGCCTGCACTGTGTTTGAACTGCACTGTTGCCAATTTCTCCCTCAGATGTGTTTGTGGTCGTTAATGCCTAAACTGACGCTGAGTTTAGCAGACAAAATATACAGGCATGAGATTTACACCATATCACAAGAGAGGCAGAAACAAGGTCTAAGCTGTTGACATCCTTCACATAGAAACCCGCATGTAAGAAAATAGGCCAAACTGGTATATTTATTACCATTTCACTTATAAACTAAGTCACGGAAAGTTTGCGACCTCTACTAGTAAAAGGAATACACCAAAAACAAAAGGATCAAAGACAGAGTCCAAGTTTGGTTCTCTCTGATCCCAACTCCCATACAGGCGTACCTTGTGTTTTGCCCTTTGCTTTATTAAACTTTACAGGTGTGTTTTCTACAAATTGAAAGCAAGACCTTTCACCAGCAAAAAGATGATGACTCGCTTTATTATAATAACTAGAGGCCCGGTGCACAAAAATTTGTGCACTCGGGGTTGGGAGAGGAGGTCCCTCAGCCTGGCCTGTGCCCTCTCACAGTCTGGGACCCATCAGGAGATAAGGACCTGCTGGTTTAGGCCTGCTCCCGGGTGGCAGAGGGCAGGCCTAATCCTAGGTGTAACCCCTGGTCGGGCTCAGAGCAGGGCCCATTGGGGAGTTGGGGCCCTGCCTCCTGTCATGCACAGAGCAGGGCGGATTGGGAGGTTGCGATGCCACCCTCAGTCATGCTCAGGGTAGGGCCGATTGGGGGGTTGGGGCACCACCCCCTGTCACACTCAAGGCAGGGTCCATAGGGAGGTTGCAGCGCCACTCCTGTCATGCACAGAGCAGGGCCAATCAGAGGGTTGGGGCTCCGCACCCTGTCACACTGATCCCGGTGCTGGGAAGCCTCGCTGCTCCGCTGATCCCAGGGCCAGGACGCCTCTTGGCTCCCATGATCCCTGGCCCAGAGGCCTCTCAGCTCCGCTGATCACCGGGGCTGGGAGGCCTCTCTGCTCCACTGATCGCGGGGCCTCCGACTCCGTTGATTGCGGGCCGGGAGGCCTCTCGGCTCCGCTGATCACCGGGGCTGGGAGGCCTCTCTGCTCCGCTGATCACCGGGGCTGGGAGGCCTCTCTGCTCCGCTGATCACTGGGGCTGGGAGGCCTCTCGGCTCCGCTGATCACCGGGCTGGGAGGCCTCTGGACTCTGCTGATCACCGGGGCTGGGAGGCCTCTCGGCTGATCACCGGGCCGGGAGGCCTCTCGGCTCCGCTGATCACCGGGGCCGGGAGGCCTCTCGACTCCACTGATCACAGGGGCCGGGAGGCCTCTCGGCTCCGCTGATTGCAGGGCCTCCGACTCCGCTGATCACAGGGGCCGGGAGGCCTCTCGGCTCCGCTGATCACCGGGGCCGGGAGGCCTCTCGGCTCCGCTGATCACCGGGGCCGGGAGGCCTCTCAGCTCCGCTGATCACCGGGCCGGGAGGCCTCTCGGCTGATCACCGGGCCGGGAGGCCTCTGGACTCCGCTGATCACAGGGGCTGGGAGGCCTCTCGGCTCCGCTGATCACCGGGGCCGGGAGGCCTCTCGCCTCCGCTGATCACTGGGGCCGGGAGGCCTCTCGGCTCTGCTGATCGCAGGGCCTCCGACTCCGCTGATCACCGGGACTGGGAGGACTCTAGGCTCCGCTGATCACCGGGGCTGGGAGGCCTCTCGGATCCGCTGATCACCGGGGCCGGGAGGCCTCTCGGCTCCGCTGATCCCAGGCCCTGAGGCCTCTCTGCCCTGCTGCTTCAGGGCTGTTTGGCTTCGCTCTGCTTGGAGCCTGAGTATGCCAATTAACCGCCATCTTTTAGCTTCTATAATTAAAACATTGTATCTTTTGGAGTTGTTGCTTCAGGAGCTCAGAGCCCTGCAGCTGTGGGGATCCTTGACTTTCTCCATCGCTGGGGCAACCAAGCCTCCTATTCTCAGCTGCCTGGCTGCCAGCCGCCATCTTGGCTGACAGTTAATTTGCATATCTCACTGATTAGCCAATGAAAAAGGTATCGGTTGTACGCCAATTACCATTTTTCTCTTTTATTAGTATAGGATGGTTTCATTAGGTGGTTTGGAACTGAGCCCATGATATCTCTGTGGTATGCCGTACTTTCTTTTATTGACATCACTATTTTAAGTGACATAATTTCAGGTGTGTTTTATATCTCTCTATATTGTGTAAGCAGGGATGTGTACCTCTCTCTTTTACTTTCTTTCCTTCTTCCTCCCTCCCTCCCTCCCTCCCTCCCTCCCTCCCTCCCTCCCTTCCTTCCTTCCTTCCTTCCTTCCTTCCTTCCTTCCTTCCTTCCTTCCTTCCTTCCTTCCTTCCTTCCTTTCTTCCTTCCTTCACCTTAGAGCTTTGAAACATTTTAGAAAGAGTTGTTAGTCTTCATTTCCCTTTTCTTTGTTTGTGATAATGGGAACATTTCCACTGTCTGTCTTCTGGTGTTCACTAGAGCAGCTGCTGAAAATCACTCAGCTTTTCCAGTCAGCTGCAGTTCCTGCCTCATGGTGGGGCGGAAAGGACCCGCCACATACCACCTTGTAATAATGCATCAGAAAGTGCCTATTTGTGATGAGAAGCAAGGAAGCCTGTCCTTGTCTGTAACCACCATCCGTCCCTCAAAACACATGCATCCATCTCACCCAGTGTTTCATCTCATTTCCTCATTTTATTCTGATTCAACAGCATCTTTTTTGAATGGGTTATTATCACCATCTCTGTTCGTAAATGGGATCTGGCTACCCTGAGGATCCCCATGAATGAATACAAACTCTCTCCTATTCTACAAAGCGAAGAAATATGATTGCTGAATATTAATAGTCCACTAGAGATTAGAATTTAAGGTTAGACAAGATCTTAATAATGCATTTATTATTCAAAGGTGAGGTAGGAAAGGGAGGAACAATGCACGGAAAGAAATTAGAGAGAAACTAATATATATTTAGTGCTTATTATATCAGAGACAGAAGTTTTTCTACTTTTAAATTTTCAGTTTATGGGCTGTAACTATGTGAACAAGGTTATACTTCAATTAAAAGAGCCCACCACCAAAAGATGGAGTAAAATTAGGTCATTTTAGTCATTATGTTTCTTGAGTCATAGACAGGAAGACATCCATCCATGTGATACTTTTGAGCTAATTTATGGTCATCATTAACTCCATCATAGTAGGTAAGTGCAAAAAATGTGCTAAAAAGGAAATACATAATGAGATGGAAAGTAGAGATAATTTTTATAATTTAAGAGTGATAAAGAAATGAATGAGTATTACATAAGTAGAAGGTATGACTCATTTTTTGGGGGGTACGAATAATCCAAAGGACCTATCACAAATCATGAAATACTTGAAAGCCCTGTGTCTGTATCATTGAAATTAATGGGCAAGAGGTGAGAAAAAGTGATTATAAAAAATGAAATAGTTTTTGAGTGTGTGGTTCCAGCAGTTGTATTTAGCCTGACTCTCTTGCATACAGTACCAATGAAATAATTTTGATGGGTAAGACTTGCAAACTGGCTTGCTTTTATTTTTTTATAATTTTTAATTCCCAGGTTCTTCTGATCTATAGTGAGTGTGTGAACCACTGGGTTAGGAGTTCACAAGTGAGACTGTGGGTTTGTAACTGAAAGAACTTTTAAACATTGAGTGTGCTGGTGCTGTGGATTTAGGATGGTTGCCCCACTCTCGTGGAGATTCCACAGGCTCAAAACCCCTTAAAATTTTTGCACATTAAAAACAGTGATAAAATAGTAAATGCTTTTGTCATGTGCTGAGTTCCCTTTCCCCTTTTGTAGAGATCATTGAGAAAGCGGCTGTCTCATTCACACATTTTTAAAAAAATATATTTTATTGATTTTTTACAGAGAGGAAGGGAGAGAGATAGGGAGTTAGAAACATCGATGAGAGAGAAACACCCATCAGCTGCCTCCTGCACATCTCCTACTGGGGATGTGCCCGCAACCCAGGTACATGCATGCCCTTGACCGGAATCGAACCTGGGACCTTTCAGTCCGCAGGTCGACGCTCTATCCACTGAGCCAAACCAGTTTTGGCCACACATTTTTATATAGATAAAATAGTCATATTTTGGAAAAGACTACTACTTAAATCTAAATCAGCAGAGAGGATAAGCTCTTTAGTTTTAAGTCATTTAAGGGAAAATGCACCTAAGACCGCAAGCTAAGACCTTAGAGTCCCTTTGGATTTTAAACACATTGACGTTGATAATCCTTTTGCAAACGAATCCTTTGCAAGTAAAGAAACTTCTGTGTGGTTCCAGTACTTTCTCATAGATTATTTTATTTAATCCTCAAAGCAACTCTATAAAGTTGGTGTTATATTTTCTATTTTGATATTTGAGTTAACTAAGCCTATAAGAAGATAAGCTGACCAATGCCACAGTAAGGAATTTCTGTCTGATTTTGATTTGAATCTAAAGCTAAGAATAATTATCATGTATCATAACATCTCTCATAAAACAAATATATGAGGGACACATGCACTTTATAGAAAAAATAATAAACTTTCAGTTAATAAACCTCAGGGTCAATGAGGATCTAAAATAACATTCTTTTTTTTTAAAAAAAATTAATATTTTTATTGATTTCAGAGAGGAAGGAAGAGGAAGAGAGAGATAGAAACATCCATGATGAGAGAGAATCATGGATTGGCTGCCTCCTGCAAGTACCCCACTGAGGTTCAAGCCCACAACCCGGGCATGTGGCCTTGACCAGAATCGAAACTGGGACCTTTTAGTTTGCAGGCTGACACTCTATCCACTGAGCCAAACCAGCTAGGGCTAAAATAACATTCTTTGCAAGCACATTTAGACTATTCAAATATCTTAAAGAGTCATGCTTCAGCCCTGGATGGTGATGGGTAGTATCATTCACTCCCATGGTTTTTACTATTAACTATGTGTTGACCTCCAGACCCACACTCTATCAAAGATGGAAACCAACTTCTCATTAGTCATTTCCAACTGGATACCCACCGGAAAACCAAACAAGAGATTATAGATTGAGCTAAACTTTTTCCTAAACTGCTTCTCCTATGTAGCTAAGTCTACTATTTAGTCACTCGTAAGTAATCTGGAACAAACCCTAGGCAACCCCCATTCTCAACATGATGGGAGAAGAGCAGATCCCCAAAGGAAAGTTTATGCCGTTACTTAAAACAAAAATTGTTGGATGAGCAAACCAACAACTGACTCATATTTATTTTAGAATTTATAGTCTGTATTTAGATGTCCTTGTCACTCAAGTTCCCAAAATAATATGGCCTCTCTCTGTTCTCAGTCTAGAAATTCTGTCTACTTTACATGGCAAATACCTAAGTATTCTTTAAGACCCAATGGAAATGTCATTTCTTAACATTGCCATTCCTAATTCCACCAGGAAATATTGCCCACTACCTCCTTTATGCCCTCATTAAATCCCCTACCTGTCCCTGTAATAACTGATTTCCTTACAAGTTGGCTTCCCTGGTTAAACTGGGTTGTTTTTTAAGCACTTATATAGGTTTATTAATCTGTGCATCCACTGAATATAGTAGTAGTGCCTAGAATACGTTTGAAGTTCAACATATATTTACTTTGAGTAAAAAACTGTTAGATATGCACAAAGAGAATGAGATGTCAGGCCTATTTCTTATTTTCAAGCACTTCATGTGAAATAAAGTATTAATTAAAATTTTTATTACCTCTAGCAGCGGTTCTCAACCTGTGGGTCGCGACTATCGGAAAACACATATAGCATATCAGATATTTACCTTACAATTCATAACAGTAGCAAAATTACAGTTATGAAGTAGCAATGAAAATAATTTTATAGTTGGGGGTCACCACAACATGAGGAACTGTATTAAAGGGTCACGGCATTAGGAAGGTTGAGAACCACTGCTCTAGAGGTAGTTTTTTGCATTTCTCATTGTCTCCTGTTTAAATACATTGAAATCAGAAGTTTGATGTGAAAGAAACTATATTCTAACTTAGAAGGACAACTTTTTCTTATAAAAACTATTTCTGTTAGCTTTTTCTCCAATGTAATCTTTTACTATATGTACCCTTGGCCTTCACTTATGCTCCTTTATATTTTCTTTTCTTTTTTTCTGTGGGTAGGAGAGTTTCTTTTTGGGTCTTATCATTATGAGGCTTGAAAGCCCTTCCCCTGTCTACAACAAGGCAAATAATTGGAAACATAGCTTCTGTAGGAGGCCTTTGAACCAAAATAGAGACCCAATGGGAAGGAAAATGAGACCTTTGTCAGGGTTTCTCTCTGTGTGTCTCTCATCCTTTCAGGTTTAAATGCATACACTCTCTTGGGCCATTAGAGGTTTTCTTTAGTGTTTGGTGGTTTAAACCAAATATTCCCTCTGGGCGTTTTAATCTGCAAATGCACAGTGCATAAATCACTGTACCACACAATTCTATACTGGAGAAAAAAATGGAAAAAGTTGTTAACATTGCCATTGCAAAAAAGGAAAAAACAAGGGGAAAGTAAATCCAAAGTACTTGTTTAATTACCGTGCAAAGTTGCTGAAAGCCTGGACCTGAGCCCAGCATCCTGAGCTATTGTCAGTTGAGGAGCTATTGCAAGGTCCTCTTTATCATTTTATGGATTGGCTATGTTCTTAATTTTTTTTCCAATTTTCTCAGCAATGACTAATTAGAGGCCAAATATGCATAAACTGGTAAGCTTCTACAGAAAAGTGGAGTTTCACTTGAATGTTTAAAAAATTTCACAGACAATCCATGTAAAACCTTGTGATCCTGACCTGAATCTCCACCTCCTTCTAATTTCTCTCCACCTTGGAATCACTGGGTTGGAAAGGGATCTGGAAAGATTATTCACATCATTGCTAAATCCAGGCTTTAGTCAATAGAACCAGGTGAACATTTATACAGAAAGCAGGATGGGGCAGGGAAATGTGCACCGTGCTTGGAATCACACATTCAGTCACTGGCTGTGTGACCTTGCATAGTCATTTGAGTCTCAGCCCTGCATCTGTAAACACTGAAACAGGGACAATAATAATTTTGTCATCATAGACTATTGCAAGGATCAAAAGAGATTATTACACAGAGTAACACACAATATGTATTGTGTATTGTATTGATATGTATATATGTATATATACACTAATTATAATGTGCAAAATCCTCCAGTCTCGCTCAGCAGCTTAATCCAAAGACAACTGTACCTTATAGTCAGAAGTTTTCTTTATGTCTTATTGAAATCCCTTATTCTAAGATTTGAATTAATCCCGTCGAGTAGTAATAAGAAGGTAGGTTCGTATAATTTCTTGATGCCCCAATGTGTGAAGAAAGAGCATTTCATTTTTGGCAAGTTTCCCTTGTACTTTTCTTACCATCCTTACCAGTCTTCACCAGTCCTCACCACCCATGGGGCATCTTAGTCTTCCTGTCAAAGTAAAGATATCAAGCCCTGAACCCTGAAAGGTGAGATAATATTACTTCAGTTCACCAAATGCCACTTACTACCATAGAAATAAACTCCATAATTCAGAGGAATAAATCTCTAATGACAGGATTTAAGCCAATAAGATAAAATGTTTATTAAGCCCACATTTTTGTTATGACTCTCTATGGTCCCTCTTCCTTTTCAAGTTTATATTTTGCCTATTTAAACTTTCAATTATAAACATGATTAAAATTTCTAGTGTGCAGTAATTTTTAGAGCATCTAGCTAAATAGTGTAAGGAAATTATTTGATTGACTTCACTCTCGCCACCCCCGCAAAGCCCAGAAAGCTGCTGATTGCCTGCACTGTTTTGTTGTTGTTGTTTGTGTGTTGTTGTTTTTGTGAGAGAGAGGTTGTAAAAATCCCAAGAAGAAGGAATGTGAAACTTTTCTTCTCATCTAAAATGCACCTCTTCCAAAGAGAATCAGTTGGAAGAGGGTGTGGCATGGTGGACTCTAACCTTTGAGTCATACATACACTCCACCCCAAATTTTTAAAAGGTCACCCCTAGTTTATATGTACTATTGTCATTGGTTGACATCTCAAAGCAACCATTTAATGGAAGTCCATGTGATCAAACTTTATTTAAATCCAATTGCAAGTAAATGTGTTATTTTCATTTGTTTCTGATTTTCTCTTCTTTAAAAAATTTTGTAACAAGTGTAAATAAGAGTTTATCAACAGTGTCATTAACAATTTTGGTCAGATAATTCTTTGTTGTGGGTTGTGCCCTGCACATTCTGAGATGTTTAGCAGCATCCCTTACCTCTATGTAACAAAGCTCATGGAACCTCTGTAGTTAGCACAGTAAAAACTATCTCCAGATATTGCTAAACTTCTCCTGGTATGCAAAAATCTCCGCTGTTGAAAAGCACTGGTCTAAAGGAATACATTAGTAGAAATACTTGTGTCAATATGTCACTTTCAATGTGAAGTTCCTTTGCAGGAGTATTTTAAAGCTTTTGTCAATTTAGAGACGAGGTATTAGTTAAAGTGGGATATTGTAATCACTAGATAACACATAGCAGACAATGATAAATTGCAGTATTTAACTGTGGGCTGTAAACAAATAAATTAGGGCACCACTAGTAATTCCTCTGCCTTATGGAATTCCTACTCTTACCTCAGAATGAGAGCTACCTATGTGAGGATATCAGAGATAACTCATCTCAGGGTCTGAAGAGTGGGGGTACTTATACACCTCTTCCTCCAGGCATCTTATAAAGGCTGCTTCTGGCCTACGAGGAGGGTGTTAATTCTTTAGCACTTCTAGTTTGTTATGTAGTGGGGTGGGGCGAGAATTGGGTTCTGCTCAATCACTCATAAAGTTGGAATTTTAGCTAGCTTTGTTCGAAAATAGTAAGGATGGTGGGAATATGGGCAGGGTGACAATGGTGTCTGTTATAATCCTATCAGACTAAAGGAGTTGCATGAGAGAGTTTGAAGATGAATAAGAACCAAGAGACAAGCAACAGAATAGCATAAATGGTCACAGACTAAGCATCCTAAGTGGAAGAATTGCTTAAAAGCAGGATGACACCTCATCTTCTGAGCCTAGAAGGATGGCTGCAAATATAGATAGGTTTATGGCTTCTTTGTTTTCTTTGTAACCTCTTAAAGAAGGTCATCCCTAGAAATTGATGATCTCTAGTTACTTAGGAAAGCAAAGTCTGTAACAGTCATAAGGAAAATGGGAGACAAGTAGCATTTAAGAGCTTAACTGAGATAAAAATCCAAAAATGTGTGGTGGCACCAATTCTGTGGTGCCATCAATAGTACTCAGTAGATGTAATACCGGGGCAGGAAGTGAAAATTGCAAATTCATCCATTGATTGGATTAATGTTTACTGAATGATAAATATGCCTCAGGCTCTGCGTGCTGCAGAAATAAAACAGATAAACTTTAAATAGACATAATTCTATGATTTGTAGATCTTACAGTCTGGAAGAAAAAAATAAATAAGATCAATGAATAAAATCTATAATAATAAAAGGGTAATATGCTAATTAGATCAGAAATCCTTCCTTCCGGACAAAGCCACAGCAGGCAGGGGCCACAGCAGAGGCAGCAGAGGCCCTTGGCTTCGGTGGTGGGTGGGAGTCGGGGCTAGGGCCCTTGCCCAAATTTCGTGCATTGGGCCTCTAGTTATAGTATTAGTCATAAGCGCAGAGAATGGGGATAGGGAGTGCTGGAGCTGGAGAGGGGTGTCATTGTAGATAGATAATATAGGCAGGACCTCTCTGAGAAGGTGTAGTTTAAAATAACACTTGAAAGAGTGAGATATTGAACCATGTGGATATCTGGGATGCGTGTTCCAGGCATAGGGCACAGCAAGCGCAAAGGTCTTAAGAGAGGCATGTGCCTGACGTGTTGAGGAATGGAAAGAAGACTAGTGACAATATGGGTAAGGGCTAAAGTGGTTTAAATGAAGGTCAGGGAGATAACAAGGTTGGAGGTCCACTTTGTATAAGGTCTGTGGCCATAGCTTTTAGGTTGCTTCAGTGCTAGGTAAATTTGAGGGAAGATGAGGTGTGAGGAGTAGGGAGGGAATGGACTGAGAATGTTGGTGAAAACATATTTTAAATGACCATTGAGACGGGAAGAAAAAGGGTCCAAGAATAAACAGATATTTGGGAGCCTTATCAAGGAAGGGAAGAGAATCAGGAATGAATGAAAGCATAGAAGGCAAAGGAGGAAAACGTTTCTAGGTGGACAATGTACTTACTAATGATAACTATCAGTTATCTAGTATGCGGGACATGCTGTAAGTGCCGTGTAAATGATTTCATTTTAACTTCATTCACCTGATGTGGTAATAAATGTATTCTCCAAATTTTGAAGATGAGAAAATTGAGGCCTAGAGTGACTGAGCCACTTCCAGTGGTAAAATGAGGATTTGAACTCCATTAGTCTAATTTAGGCTCCTGTTCTTAACCAGTTGTTATGCAGACTAAGTGCTGCACAAGAGCCATGTATGATAAAGATGGACACATGCTTATGGGATCTGGGTGTTGAGAGGTCATTGGTGAATGTAGGTGGGAATATAAATAGCACTTTGCTGTAGTGTAGTGATTCCCAGTGCATGACAAGGAAGCGGAGGCAACAGCTTTTGGAGAGACAGGGCGACTATGGAAAGTGACACCAAGATGATGTAAAATTAAAACAACAAAAAAGATAAAAAAGGAAAGTGCCAGAAGAAAGTACAGCAATTAAGATAAAAGTGTGAGTCCAATAATTTATGAAACAAAGTCAGGGAACAAGTTTGAAGGGTTGGAATTATGAATTAGCCTGGAAGGGGAAAACCCTGGTTTTATAGGAAAATAACTGAGGACAGGGAAGCAAATTGTGAATCCCGAGTCATAAAGCCAATTAAACAGTGGCTCGGGGACCAGAGTCCAAGTTTTCTGATTGTCAAGACAAGCCCTTTCCACTAGACCATCCAACCACTCTTGCTGAATCATCGTCTGCTGGTTACTTATCCCCAATCCAAAGGGAGTTATTGTAGTTAATGAATAAATGCAGAGTAGCAAAACCCACTGTACATGAGCAGCTCTACAGAAGCACTAAGGACATCTTGACCTTTGAGTTTTCTTCACAATTCCCTCCCCCTGCAGCTCCTTAGGACAGAGTACTGACTTTCCGTAACTATAACTGCCTTCCAGATACTGCAGGTTCCCATATTGATGCCAAGTAGGGACTCCGGTGGAGAGAACTGTCACCCTCAGGGAATTTCTAGCTGAATTAGGCTCCACTAAGCCTTGAAATCAAAATGTTTCTGGTAGGTAAATGGAGCCCAGATGGGAAATCAAACCAGTGTGTGACTGGGCATGATTTAGAGCAACTGTTATTGATATGACAGATCCTAGCGGGCAACCTCATGAGAGCCTGAATTTTCATTGCAATGCAAGTAGGTAAAATGAATAATTGTGTTTTTGACTTTTGAAGTTTTCTACAACTTGACAGTGGTTATTGCAGCCATAATTTGGGCCATGCATATTCTAGAGAGGTCTTTGATTTAGGAATTTAGCTTTTTTGGAAAACAAGCAATAGTCAATATTTCATCTATGTATTTATTTTTTTGGTGATGAACATTTTATACATGATATGAAATATAAATTTTTAACTTTAGAGGAATTACAATGGTCTGTTTCTAACACATTATCTTGGGTAAACATTTAAATTCTTGATTAATGTTTAACTACAAGAAGTATACTCAGTTCAAGTGAAGGATCAGTATCAGGATTCAGGCTGAGTTGTCTTTATGGGAATTCAGGCTCCAAGGAGAAACCCCAAGAAGTTATATACTGGATATAACAGAAAGTGGGAGCCATACCTGACCTGTGGAGAATGTGGACCGGGTATAGGATCTTAATCTTCTCTTCTCTTCTTACAGAAATTTGGATGGAGAAACAGTACGTATCTCCAAGACAAGTGGACCCAGGAGCAGATTTCACAAGGAATCACACCATTTTGGAAGGTACTCGATTCAAAAGAGCCATTTTCAAAGGGCAGTACTGTAGAAGTTTTGGTTGTTGTGAAGACAGAGATGACGACTGTGTCACTCAGTTCTATGAGGCGAATGCACTGTGTTACTGTGATAAATTCTGTGAAAGGGACACTTCTGATTGCTGTCCTGATTACAAGTCATTTTGCCGTGAAGAGAAAGAATGGCCTCCTCACACAAAGCCTTGGTATCCAGAAGGTAGGCTTTGGTAATATGTTTAAGCATTCTACTAGTTCGTAACAAGGTCTGTCAAACTGTCTCTTTCTCTTCTCCTCCCTCCTTCCTTCCCTCCCTTCTTTCCTTCTTTAAGATAAAATAGAAATGAATATTGTGATCACCAGAATAAGTTTCTTTGGCTTGTTAAAATGTTTCGGTTTATATGTGGGGTATATGAACCATACTAACACCTTCCAGAAAGTTTCTGGTGTGACGGTCATGAATGCTAGTCTGAATCCTGTTTGAACACACATTCAACTTATATAAGAGTTATTGCAAACTCTTTTTTTCTTTCTTTGTAAAATGTATTTTCAACAGGACTCTCAAGATTTCTTGAAGGTAATCTCTTAGAGAACCTCATGAAAGTCACATAATCATCTGCAGATTCATGTACTATTTTACTTACTATTTTATGGGATTAATGGACCGCCTACCATTTGAATCTGTGGTATTTCATTGCCTTTAAAACCAGTACAAAAGCAAAATAAAGTTAGCCACCCACACTTCCTAATACCAAGTAGATTGTTCATGTATATTTTTGTTTTGTTTTGTCAATCTGGGACTTTTAAACTATTAAAAACAAATGAAGGCTTCATATAAGGTAATTGTAACAGTCTAAGATTGAATGGATAAATATACATAATTCATAATGAGAATGATGGTATTTGCACTATTGGTCTAATTATAAGAGAATGCCTATAGATTTTGAACAACCAATATATTCAAAGTTTGCAACAAAATCCAAAAAGTCTACTGTGAGACATATATGAAGTGCTGTTTCTCTGTCACTCATCTTGTCAGATCTCAGCAGGAATGCAGGTTTAATCAGAGTTCTGTCCTATTACTATGAATGGTTATGGTGGCTAGAAATTAGAAGAAAATGTAGTATCAACTAGAATTTGGTATCCTTTAAAATCAAGATGCTGTGGGCTTCACTCTCCATGTTATGTTGTTTCTAAAAATTGAGGAAATACTCCTTAAAAACATCTGCATTATGTTAAAATTTCCACAAAATTGTCATTTATCCCAAGCCTTAGCCTTTATCAGCAAACAGTTCAGCAAACATTTATTTAACCCTAAAAAGTGGCAGATACTCTACTAGGAATAGGAGACTAAGTTATACATCAAAAATTATTCATTGAATATCCCCACTGTGCCAGCAATGGCACTTAGTTCTGGGGCAACAATGGGGAAGAAAAAAGGCAAGATCTTATTCTCGTTGAAGTATCAGTCAAGTTGGAGTGTGTGTGTGTATAAACTATTTAACAAAGTTACTTCCCAATTGCAAATGGTGATAATGTCTCTGAAGGAAACAGTTAGAGTGCTGTGAGAATGTATATCAGAATATAATATATAAAATTATATGTACATTTAGCCTGTGGGAGGGGGCAACAAAGGAAGACATTTAAGTTGAGACTCAAGGAGTGAGGAGAAGGGATTTGACCCGAAGATCTGAGGGCTATTTCAGATCTGAGACTGAAGAGCTTTGTTCAGGAACTGAAAGGAGACCATAATTTCTGGGAAGTAATGATTACTGAAGGGTTGAGAGTGACATGAAATGGGGTTAGAGAGGTGAGTTGAGGTCAGATTATGACAGCATTTATAGGTCATATTAAGGATTTAAGAATTTATTCTGTTCTGAGAGAACTCAGGGAAAGATGTTAAGTAGGAATAGGGTTGGCTTCATGGGTGCTGTGCGTAAATATATATATTTACTGCAGTACTTTTGAGATTTTCTTATTTGGGACATAGAGACTCTTTAGAAAAGTAATTGCAACTTCTTCAATGTTCATTTTTGCTTGAGAGCTAGAATTTTGCTAAGACTTTAATTTAAGATCATGTTTTAGGCAGAATTTATGTAGGTATAGTTTTTATTGCATTCATTATGGAGGGAAGCAATTAATCACTTTATTTAGTAGCAAAAAATTCACATTAGACTATAATTGCTCTCATGAAGGTAGTTTTTTTCTTTTGTTTTATCTTGCTTATGGAAGTAACTGGTTGAAAGAAAATACTCCTACACAATATTAAAAAATTGTGCAAAATTAACTAAAATGAAAAGGCAGTGGTATATTATTTATATTATTTTGCATGTATACAGTCACTTCCCTCTGAGATGTGCTGTTAATTTGCTGATCTATTAAATATTGTTTTTCAGTTGTCTAGTAAAAGGGCATTGTCTCGTTCTTTGTACCATACCTATCCCAGGAGCTCTTTTTAAACCAGTGACTTAAAACTATGTACATTGTCTTGAGAGTTTTCTAAAAAAATCACATTGCTTTTGTTAAACTGGAAGTAGGGCATACCCATAAATATCTTCCTTCTGTGTTTTTTTCATCATCTCTGATGGTAACTTCCAGTAATTGGAGGATTTCAAATGTCAACTACAGAAAACAAGTGATAGAGTTTGGAATAGAACCAGAGTGGATTTTGCAGACAGAATCTTTTGGTGTAGCAGGTCTTTAGGAAAGAGTCTAGTATACCATCTGTTGTGAACAGACCGAAGCTAATTTGATTACGCCCAACTCATGTTCACGTTGGTAAAAACCGTGTGTAAGTCACTGACACATTTGAATTGGATGAGGGTTATTTACTCCTTCACAACCTCCTTAACCACATTACAATGAAGAAAAGTCACAGATGAAATGCTGTCATACATACTGATATTTACAAAAATATACGTGTTTTTGTTGTTAATGCTCATTGGAGAATATTTTTTCCCCATAGATTTTTAGAGAGAGTGAAAGGAAGGGTGAGAGAGAGAGAGAGAGAGAGAGAAACATCGATGTGAGAGATAGACATGGATTGGTTGCCTCCTGCACTCACCCTGACCAACCACCAATGAAACTCTAACACTGAGACTAACTGGCTAGGGCACAAAAATATATGTTGGTAAGGGGACATAAATCAATTGATACAACCTCTGTAAGCTACATAAGTTGCTGTCCTTTAAGATGTTCTGCCATCTACCTTGCGTGAAAATTGGCTGGACATGTGATAATATTACAGAGGTAGGACTCTGTTACCCTTACAATGGGTGTCAGGGAATGAGAAATCCTACCAGTAGCTGGAAACAACCTTTTAGAGATCAATTCCAGGCAACCAGGTCCAAGAGTACAGGCTTTTGACCTTATGAGATACATATAAATTATGCGGTATAAGAGTAGAATGTAACTTTAATATATTTTATGTAATCTACATAAATTGAATGCTATCAATTTAACCAGTAAGAGCTGATTATTTATATCCATTATGCTGATTAACGAGCCACTAGTTTTACCAATGAAAGCCCATTTCTGACATTCATTATACTGACGCTCTAGTATTCATCAAAAGATGGGTAATGGAGGCACTTGTAGCAGCTGCCCTGGAATCGGGCTTTCAGAATGACCACTGCTGGGGTGTGGAATCCTGATTAGAGCAGTAACTGCCTTCCCTAATGTGAAGTTTAGACCTGAACAGACATTATAACACATTATGATGAAGTATTTTATTTTATTTTATTTTTAAATATATTTTATTGATATTTTACAGAGAGGAAGGGGGAGGGATAGAGAGTTAGAAGCATCGATGAGAGAGAAACATCAATCAGCTGCCTCCTGCACACTCCCCACTGGGGATGTGCCTGCAACCAAGGTACATGCCCTTGACTGGAATCGAACCTGGGACCCTTAAGTCCGCAGGCCAATGCTCTATCCACTGAACCAAACCGGTTAGGGCTGATGAAGTATTTTAAAATAGACTACAGACATCTTATTATCATCTTTTCTCAAGTGAATAGACCAACTGTCTCACTCTTCAAATATTTTATATTAGTGACTGTTAAAGTTGCAAAGCTCCCTTAATTTCAGTAGTCTTTATTTTTTTGTGTCAAGATGCTATATGTGTAACCAATTCAAGTAACTCACTATGTGGTGTTTCATACATATTTCACTGTGAAAAGAATGCCACCAGGAAGTGTCTTATCTTTCCATCATCATAATTTCCAACATACTTCCATCTGGGTTATTGCTCACCTTGAGTTGATTTCTCCTCTTGACCTCTGAATCCCATACTCTAGGGTTTTCAAGATCTTCACCCTTGCAATTGTCTCTCTCCCATCCTTCCCCCTCCTTCTCTATATGTCTCCCTTCTGTCCCCCCCTCTATAACAAAGCATTATTTTCCCCCTTCCATCCTGATCAATTATCAACTTAAAAAATATGTCTTGCCCTAAAATATGGCTCAGTGGAAAGAGTGTCGGCCTGCGGACTGAAGGGTTCCAGGTTCGATTCCGGTCAAGGACACATAACTTTGTTGCGGGTACATCCCCAGTAGGGAGTGTGCAGGAGGCAGCTGATCGATGTTTCTCTCTCATCGATGTTTCTAACTCTCTATCCCTCTCCCTTCCTCTCTGTAAAAAAAAAATCAATAAAATATATTAAAAAAAAATATGGCTTTGTATCTCCCAACTTTGTAAAAAAAAAAAAAAAAACACCAAAAAACCCTTTCATTCCATTTCCTTAATCAGCTACTCTCCCATTTCCTTTTTCCTTTAATGGCAAAATAAATGAAACAATAACAACAACAAACAAAACATTTTGCTTCCTGACTTCTAAGTCTCTTATCAAGCCTTTCCTACAAGATTTCATTTCCTGCTACTGCAATGAAACCTCTCTTGGCAAGGTTATTGACCCCTTTCAGATTACTACATGCGATATTCAGATGTCTAGTATCATTTTCTTGACCTCCTCACACTATGCTACACAGTTGACCACTTATGCTTTTATGAAATACTTTCTTCTCTTGCTTTCCAAGTTTCAACTCCCCTGAATTTGCTACCTCCTGATAGGCCACTCCTTCCCAGTTTCCTTTTCTGAATGTGTGTTGGCTGGAGTGTTTCATCAGTTCTGGACCTCTTTCTTTTACCTATATTCAATCTTTCAAATGGGCTCTTGTTTAATCTTAAGGCTTTAAAAATATGTATGTTGTTGTATCTCATGCTTCAGTCTCGACTGCACTCTGCATTTGCATGAGCTACTCGACATTCTCTAATAGGATGTCTAACTTTGATTTAATTCAAACCTAAAACTGGCAAAGCAGGACTGATTTCTTGCCACAAGCCGGTCCCTTACTTCAGTAACAGCCTTGCTGTCCCTGTCTTGCTGAGGCCAGAATCCTAGTGGAACATTCTTGATTCCTCCTTTTCATCATTCCCAAACTCAACCCATGTCCCATTCACTTCACCTCCAAATGATGTCCCTTTACTTCTCTCCATTCTACTATCATGCAAATCCTTCCATTTCTGGGAACCCAACCCCAGCCAGGGCAAGGGAGTAAGGAGGGGAGAGCCATTTTGGGTGGGGTCTTATAAGTCACTGTAAAAATTTGGCTTTATTCTAAATTGATGGAGTACAGGTCAGAGAAGGGACAGTCTTTCCCCTTAGGACCTTTATGAGTTCTGTTCCCTTTTTCTACGTAACTGGTATGAGAGACAAGCAAGATTCCTGGGGGATGGTTAAAGATCAGCTTTAATTTAACCACCCTCTCTCCCTATAAAACTTATCAGAGAAGTACTTCCCTTGGCTTTGAATTAATGTGAATCACTGCATGAATTTTCTGTTGCTCCTAGATAATAGAAAGTTTTAGGATCCTTTTAAGTTACAAACATAGTGTACATTCATGTATTAAAAGTGTGTGATCGTGGGTAACAATTAAAACTTTGAATTTGATTTAAACTTGAATATTTATCCTCTTCTTTGCTATATCAAGAAACCAGGACAGAAGTGATTTCCTTCCCTTTCCCTGTATTATGCAATGTTAAAAATCCATGAGAAAGAAGTGAATGTCTTTACATAGAGATTTTAGATTCATTCCTTAAGCAAAATATTGGGCTGTAAAACACTATATGCTGACAAGGGGCAGTTGTATAGTTTCCTACAAAACAATTTTTTGAAAAAAAAATTAGGGGACAGTTAATTCCATAAGTGGCTTTGGTGATATTATGGTTGGTAGTTACACCAGACCTTAAAATGTTTTCTAAACATGTATTTTCCCCTAAGATTGAATGACTAAAAAGTTAAAATTTATTTTGTTTAATTAGGGGCCATTGATGTGATCTATTAATTACATGTTTCTGTCAAAAAAGTTTTCATGTGACGAAGTAGTTGATTTTGCTGCTTTGCTAAGAAAGCATGAATTTTAAATTTGTATAAATTACTAGAGGCCCGGTGCACAAAATTCATGCACAGGTAAGGTCCCTGGCCAGCGATTAGGGCTGATCTGTGGGGCAACCAGTGGGGCGATTGGGGGGCCCCCACTGGCACCCACCTTGGCCAGCCTGGCGCCACCCACTCGCCGGCCCCGCCCCCTGATCACCTTGCTGCCACCAGTTGCCTCCCTCTGCAGGGTGACTGGTGGGGCAACAGGGGGGCCCCTGCTGGCTCCCGCCCTGGCTGGCCTGGGGCCTGCGGGCTTGGGGAAGCTCCTACATTAAGTGTCTGCCCCTGGTGGTCAGTGCACATCATAGCGACTGGTCGTTCCACTGGTCATCCTCCATTCAGTCGATTTGCATATTAGGCTTTTATTATATGGGGTTTTCTCAAAAGGGATTTAATATATAACCAGGGTACTATTTTCGTATCTTACTGGTGGTTTTTATATGATTATATTTTGCCATTGATCTCTTTTGAGTAGTTTATATATTCTAGTAAACTAACTAACAACTAGCAAAAAGTTGAAAAAAATTGGATTTGAAACATAAATAGCAGCACTCTTATTGGTTTCATGAATTTTTCTCCTGATCTAAATCCTAAAGAAAAAAGAAAAAAATTTTTTGGTCAGGTGAATTCAATAAAATAGTTTTACATTTTGTCCAAAACATTGAGCTCCTTACTCTAGTCACATGTAATTAGTCATATTCAAATGAGACTTAGATCTTTAAAAATAAGAAATGACATAAGTTTATTTAAGCATTTTTATTGCTTACCTATTAAGACACAAGTTTTTTTTTTGTTTGTTTGTTTGTTTTGTTTTTTTTAGTGTGGTTAGTGATTAGTTCCTTGATAATCTAGTTTTCAAGCTTCACAAATCCCCTCTGTTGGAATATAATATTCTGTGTAAAGATAAAAGCTCCTGGAGTAAGCCCAGAAGAATTTGATACATAAAACTTGACACAAACCAGATGTGAATTTCCATCAGGTTGGCACCACATATTTTTGCATAATTGAAAAACTAAACACAATTGTAGATTACCTGTTGTGTGGAGGCACCTTATTGCTCAATTTAGAATTTTCATTTGTTTACATTATGTTGATAGGTTGCCTCAGAGATGGTCAACATTATGAAGAAGGATCAGTAATTAAAGAAAACTGCAACTCCTGGTAATGGATTTAAGTGTCACTGAACTGAATTCTACTGTGCGTTTTCTTCAAATAAAAGGAACATCTGTGAAACAAAGCATACATTCTATCTAGAAAGAATCATAAGTAAAAAGATACCACAAATCTACCATAGTTTGTATAAGCATATTTAATTTTAATGAATGTTAAAAAATTTAATCATGAATATATTTTGTATTGCTTGAGTTTGATGTACATGACAGTGGGCCTTCATAATACAGCAGGCCTGCATTACATATACCTCTTAATTATAAACATTCTGATATAGCATGGATAAACTGTTCTTCTTTGAACACAGTAACTGTATATAAAAACAGGTTTCCTTGACAGGATTATCCTGTAGAAATCTTCCAATTACAAATATATTGAATCTACTGTCTAATTGGATTTGTGTTTTTAAACTTCAGTGACTGTGTGGTCACTTTATTTACCAATTGCCTGGAATAGAAGATGAGAACATATTCAGTAGTAGCTAATGCATATGATATATATATATATATGCAAAATTCAAATAGGCATATGACTAATCAAAATATGTTTTATGACTTAAGAATGGACAACTCTGCTTACTAATTTTATAAACGGATTCCATTAAGGTCAGACCACCTTTGTAATTTTTATGTCTTTGCAGCACATGTTCAGGACAGCAATGGAAATGTTCCCAGCATGTATGCCTCATTGAGCCAGAATTAATTGAACATGTCAATCATGGAGACTATGGGTGAGTGAAATATCGTTTTATAGGCTTTTGGCACTCCCAGTTACCTTTCAGGTTGCAGACAATGTATTTCCTATTATTTACTTTAAAAATAGTCATTTCATGAGAAAGAAATGGGAAGAGAGGTGGAAAGGCATGTAAAATTGGGATGCACAGAGGTGAATATTAAGTAATTAAAAATAAAAATGCACAAAAAAGAAGTATAGAGCATGGTTTTAAATTGTGTAGAAAGAAGCAGTATCAGGGTATGAGCGAGGAGTGTAGGGAGAGCTTTAGTTTGGATAAGTATTCAGGCAAAATCAGGAAGTAGGCATAATTTATTCATGATATCATCTTTCCCTAGGCTGCTGCCCTGTCCCATCTATCACATGCTCAGCTCTCCTGGGAAGTCTAGCCTTATGAAGGCAGCATTATATCTTTTTTGTTTTTAATCCTCACCTGAGAATACTTTTTTTCCATTGCTTTTAGAGAGTTGAGGGAAAAGAGAGGAGGAGAGGGGGAAAGGGAGAGAGAAAAAAATCAGTGTGTGAGAGACACATCTATTGGTTGCCTTCTGCACAATACCTAACTGGGACTGGGGATCAAACTTGCAACCCAGGTTCATGCCTTTGACCAGGAATTGAACCTGAGACCACTGTGTGTGTGGGCTCTATCCACTAAACCACACGGGCCAGGGCTATATCTTGATGATCCCCAAATAATCAATCCATATAGACAATTTCACTGACATGGCTGATATCTAGTTAATTTCACTTACAGTTGAGTCAAAAGACAGATTGAGCCTTTTTACTAAAATGAAAGATAGGGCTGACTGACACTTAAACATGGGAAATAACTGATGCTCTTCAAAAGATTAATAAATTAGGTGGCTTCTCCACTTACGAAGAGGAAATTAAGAAGTAGGTGCTAACATCGGCTTTCTCTATTGAACTGAAAGGAAGAGGGATAGGCTGGTTGGTGTCTGTCTCAGGATTTCTCCACTGCCACTGATCAAATCTTTATATTCCCCTGATAACGTTTTAGATGTTTTGGAAAAGATTTCACATAAGATGATTTATTATCAAGCAACCTTGAAAGTGAAGTAACCCTGAAATGTATTTTTTAAAATTAGCAATATCATTTTTTTCCACACGCAAGACTTGTTTGTCAGCACAATAGGAATGTTATTTCAATGTACCCAAAATATTTTCTTGGAAGGCATGAACTATAGAAAGTCACATTTGTTAACATTAATAATCTTAAATCATTCTCAATTCCTCTGTGTATGTGTGTGTGTGCCTGTGTTTAATCAATACTTTTGGTGGTAATATATTTTAAACATTTCTAGGGAAGACTCATAATTTTGTGTGGCTGAATTACATTCAAATCATTAAGAGAACATAAGAGTATGTGCCATCATGAAACATGATCTGAATTGGGTTTCTAAAAGGACTCATATGCTTAGCCAACAAGCACACACTTCCAAGAAGCATAATTAGCACCCCATCTTTCAATAGACCCATGAGAAACTGCATCTCAGGCAATGCAGAAAGTATACACAGCAGTACAGATGGTGTTGGGAACGCTGCCTTCTTTAGAAGGAACAATTTTCTTTTCATCATTTGTTTATTAACAGAGTACTCTAGGACTGTTTAAGTGACATGGATTTTGCCTTTTAGTAGTAAACATAGATGACTTTAAAAGAATAAAAAATGAAGTGATTAGAGCAAAAGGAAATATACACCAACCAAAGATGGGAACGGCAGTTAAGCAAAAGACACAATACTCAGAAAACTACAGGACATTGAAAAAAGAGATAGAGGATCACATAAACAAATGGAAGAATATACTGTGTCATGGATTGGTAGACTCAACATCATTAAAATGTCCATACTACCCAAAGCAATTTGTAGATTCAATGCAATCCCCATTAAAATACCAATGGCATATTTCACAGACCTAGAACAAACTCTCCAAAAATTTACCTTATATAAAAAAAGACCTCGAATAGCCACAGCAATCACGAGAAAGAAGAACAAAGTTGGAGGGATCATAATACCAGATAACAAGCTATATTACAAAGCCACTGTTCTCAAAGCTGCCTGGTACTGGCACAAGAATAGACATATAGATCAATGGAACAGAACAGAACCCAGAAATCAACCCAAGAGTATACAGTGGAGTCAAGGCAGTCTCTTCAATAAATGGTGCTGAAAAATTGGTCAGATACATGCAAAAAATGAAACTAGATCACCAACTTACACCATACTTAAAAATAAACTAAAAATGGTTAAAGGACTTTAATATAATATGTGAAACCATAAAAATCTTAGAAGACTCCATAGGCACCAAAATAGTAGACATTTGTTATAGCAATATCTTTACCAATACAGCTCCTAGGGCAATGGAAACTAAGGAGAAAATAAACAAATGAGACTACATCAAAATAAAAATCTTCTGCACAGCAAAAGAAACCATCAACAAAACAACAACAAAGCCCACTGCATGGGAGAACATATTTGCCAATGCTATCTCAGATAAGGGTTTAATCTCCAAAATTTACAGGGAACTCATACAACTTAACAAAAGGAAGATAAACAATCCAATCAAAAAATGGGCAAAGGACCTAAATAGACACTTTTCGTAAGAGGACATACAGAAGGCCGAGAGACTTACAAAAACATGCTCAAAGACACTAATCATCTGAGAGATGCAAATCAAAACAACAATGAGGTACCATCTCACACCTGTCAGAATGGCTGTCATCAACAAATCAATAAACAACAAGTGCTGGAGAGGATGTGGAGACAAAGAAACCCTCATGCACTGCTGGTAGGAATGCAGTCTGGTGCAGCCACTGTGGAGAACAGTATGGAGATTCCTCAAAAAACTAAAAATGGAACTCCCATTTGACCCAGTGATCCCACTTCTAGGAATATATCCCAAGAAACCAGAAACACCAATCAGAAAGGATATATGCACCCCTATGTTCATAGCAGCACAATTTATAATAGCTATGATTTGGAAAAAGCCTAAGTACCCATCAACTGATGAGTGGATTAAAAAACTGTGGTACATCTACACAATGGAATACTGTGCTGCTATAAAAAAAAAAAGTAAGAACTTTTACCATTTGCAACAGCATGGATGGGCCTGGAGAGTATTATGCTAAGTGAAATAAGCCAGTCAGAGAAAGATAAATATCACATGAGCTCAGTCATATGTGGGAGATAATGAACAACATAAACTGATAAACAAAAATAGATCCAGAGACAAGTTAACACTGAACAGACCATCCTACCTCAAAGAGAAGGTTGGGAAGGGGAATGGGATAAGAGATCAACCAAAGGACTTGTATGCATGCATATAAGCATATCCAATGGACACGGACACTGGAGGGGTGGGGGCTTGCCCTGGGGGCAGGAGTGGCAGGAGGGGTCATCAACTGGGGAAAAAGGAGACATATGTATACTTTAAACAATTAAAAAAACAATAAACTATGAAGAAAAGGAGTAAAACTAATTATTGGGGGGAATCAGGAGGTGGGGGGAAGGAAGTCTCTGAATTTAAAGGAAAGTTCTAATTTTCTGTTCCTATGTCCAAATTATTTCAAGTGTGAAAATTGCATTATAGCCCTGACTGGTTTGGCTCAGTGGATAGAGCATCGGCCTGCAGACTGAAGGGTCCCGGGTTCGATTCTGGTCAAGGGCATGTACTCTAGGTTTTAAAAAAAATTGCATTATATATCATTCATGATTTATTAAATGCTTTACATACAAATATACACAACCTTTTCCTTAAAATATTTATTTCTTGCATCATGGTAGTATATTGGATCCAAGTCTTTATTCATTTCTACATAACCTACTTCAGTGCTTATGTATTCCCTGTATTGTTTTTAATGCAATCAATTAATATTAACATAATATATTTCTTTTGTGGCACTGCTAAGGATACAAATAAAGTATTTCTGTCTTAAAGAAATTTACAAGCTAGCTGAGGAGTCAACATGCTATATTTTGCAGAAGGATTTCTAGTGATAGGGCAGT
Organism: Myotis daubentonii; assembly: GCF_963259705.1. Lineage (NCBI taxonomy): Eukaryota > Metazoa > Chordata > Mammalia > Chiroptera > Vespertilionidae > Myotis > Myotis daubentonii. Next base: position 76,468,934 of record NC_081845.1, on the reverse strand, counting down.
ATATAAGTGACAGTTTAGTGGCACAAGTAATAATTACCATGTTAGTGGAACAAATGGATATTGATAACTGTTCCAGTTGCCTGTTGCTACACACACACACATGCATACACACACAAAAACAAACAAATAAAACCCTCCAGAATTTAGCAGCTGAAAACCACAAGCTTTTCAGTAGTCCACATCAGCAATTTGGGTGGACCTAGCTGAGGCTCTTTGCTGGCCTATCCTGGGTTTACTCATCTATCTACAGACAGCTGGGACCTCATCTGAGACTGAATTGGCTAAGCTGGCCTCACTCCTCCATCTGGGGGTGGGTAGTGGTTGGTGGCAGACCCACATGTCTGCAGCAGGCTAGCTTTAGCTTTTTTTAAAATGACAGTCTTCTAATAAGACATGAATGGGAGAAGCCAAGGGTCTCTTTTGAGTCATAAGCTTGAATTTTGAAGAGAATCAATAGTGGACAAAGCAAGCACTAAACAAGCCCACATTCAAAGGTTGGGAAAATAGGCTCCACCTCTTAATGGAAAGAGCTGCAAAAACTTTGTGGCATGTTAAATCTATCAGGTCTCTAAACTTGATCTTTTTATGAATTCAAAGTCTAGTCCAGTGATGGCGAACCTATGACACGTGTCAGAGGTGACACGCGAACTCATTTTTTTTGGTTGATTTTTATTTGTCAAGTGGCATTTAAATATATAAAATCAGTATCAAAAATATAAGTCTTTGTTTTACTATGGTTGCAAATATCAAAAAATTTCTATATGTGACACAGCACCAGAGTTAAGTTAGGGTTTTTCAAAATGCTGACACGCCGAGCTCAAAAGGTTCGCCATCACTGGTCTAGTCTGTTGGATAAGTTGGCCTTGATTTTTCTCCTTTTTTTTTCCCAAAACCAGCTTATCCCAAACTTAAAAGATTAGCCTCTTTGGTCTCTTCTTGATTATTGGGATCGTCCTGTACCTTGTTAACCAACCCAGAAAATTTGAAGTTAGTTTGATTCTTCTTTCCTCTTCACTCTCAGTCACCAGGCTCTTATAATTCCCACATACCTATTAATATTTATTTCTCTATTCCTTTGCTATATTCTAGTGCATTTGTTTATGAAACCTAGTTTGAAATGACCCTAGTTTTAGGCTGACCAAACACCAAACAATCCCTGATACTTTCATGGTTATCCTTCTAAAACAAATGTTTGCTGCTCACATTCTAAAAATCCTCAATGACACTCCATTGCTTATAAAATAGAATTATACTCCTTAGTACAAATAACCGTATGAGCCAAATGCTTCTTTACTGCATCACCTTTTATACTTTTTCCAGCCTGTCTCCCTAGTCTCTCTCATAATTTAAGCATTTAATTTATCTGCTATTCCATAAATGTCCCACCCAATTTCAAATCCACATGCTGTGTTCTGGAGTTGCTTCTATCAGAATAAATGCTCTCTTCTTTCACATCCGGCCACCAAACTTATTCGCTGCCTTGCAGACTGAGCACTAGATTCACTTCCTGTAAAAAACTGTACCTACTCCTTCAGGCTGAGCTATCTCTTGAATCCTCTACTCTGGTCACACTTTCACCTACTGCTATTAAAATGACAAATACTGAAATCATTTCTGTCTTTGTTGTCTTTTTAGGTATGCACTCTTTAAGGGTACATGCATTTACCTATTTTAATATTGCCAGTGTTTATGAGGGAATCCGATAGATAAATGAAGAATGCTCAATAAATGCTGAAGTGAATGAGAAGGAATGGAGGAGTCAAGGTCAAAAGAGGATCGTATAGGACAATCGTGTTTCACATATTTTTTGAGCTTAAGTCACATCAAAACATACATTTAACTCAGTGACCTAGTACATACACACACACACACACACACACACACGCACGCACGCACACACGCACACACACCTAGATGTTTATAAACAGTACTTAACCAGTAGACTCATTGTGTGCAGTAAATTCTAATAATTCCTATTATTTCTCCTTTGTTCTATTTTATTTTTTAAAATACTGACCCCTGCTCACTAAACTTAGGGATTAAATAAATGGCCCACAATATCTCTGAATGTATAGAAACTACTAGTGTAGGGCACCAAAAACATACTTTACTGATGTGATTTTGCCTAAGGCTTGTTCTGTTAGTCTCTTAAATAATGCTGCAATTCCTAATATAGTCAGAGGGTTTCTTATTGAAATTCCTTGGGTGATGGAGATTGCACTTCACAATTATGGTTTAAAGTTGTTTAAGGTTTTATGAACTAGCAGATCTTATAAAAGAAAAGCATTAACTTGCTAAGCATATTATTGAAAATTGAGTTTTATCTTCAATCATTCATAATAGCCTATCACATTATAAACAATTTGGTAATAAACACAACAGAAAAAGTTTAGATTTAAGTACTGAAAATATATTGCCCTCAATTTTCAGATTATTCAAACAAGCAATGATTAAATTACTTAAATCTCTCTCATTTTTCATCTCCTAACATTCAGGAATTTTTGTTGTCTTCAAATATCAATATTAGAACTTAAAAACAAAGCTTCTTTTTCTATGTAAGGGCACCAAATACGTCTCTAGAAAGAGATTCACTTTTCTTGTTATTTAATTTCACACCAATTGAATTTATATTATAAATATTAATTACTAATAATAACTAATATTGAGCACTTAACACAAATTAACTCAACATGATAATCTTAATATTTAAATAAAATATTTCAATAAAACTAACATTGATGTAATCTTTTAAAGAATACCTATTTTATCAATTTTTATGGGTACTACTTTTTATGTGTTCAACTTCTTTTCAAGTCTAAATTATAAATAAAATAGATTGCTGCATTTAACCTATATTTTTTACACATTCAAACTTCGATTTAAAATCCACTAAAGACATTTTTTCAAAACTGCACATATTGGCCTTATTACCACTTAATCCCTATACAGTTTATAAATATTTTATATTCTTAAATTTAGTCTATATTGTTATAGCCTTAGGTTTCTCATATTGAAATATGCCTAATTTAGGAAGAGTGTAGCAAATACTTCACTACTAGAGTAAGCAATATTGCATCACTTATATAAAAATAAATCTAGCTTGCAATAATAGTTGCAACTTTGTGAGCTTTGCATTTATATAATTTCTGAAATATAAATGAACATGCACTTATAAAAGTGTTATTATATAACCTGTACATATTATTCTCTTTCATTTGTAAGGCAGATGGACAGCCCAGAACTATAGTCAATTCTGGGGAATGACTTTAGAAGAAGGTTTCAAATATCGTCTTGGCACCTTCCCACCCAGCCCCAAGCTTCTGAGCATGAATGAAGTGACAGTAAGTGTTTACTCTCTTGGAGTGTGTGTGTGTGTGTGTGTGTGTGTGTGTGCAGGTGCATTTGTATGTGCATTTAAAGCTATTTTAAATAATAAAAATAGTGAGTTCTGAGCTTTCAGTTATAATTTGCATAAAAACAAAAAACCTTTCCCCAAATGGAATGGTTGTTACATTCCTCAAAATCTCATTTAAAGTTTACTAATATCAATTAGATATAGTCTCCTATCTTCAAGAGCAACTGTGCATTCATTTGCATTGCTAATGATTTCACAGAAAGTCATGTTTCTGATTATTGGCTGTTCAGTGATTCAGTGCTTAAGAAAGGCATTAGTTGTCCTTATTTCCTTTTTAAAAACAAACATAGTTATTTTGTGGATTTGTCTCTTGAACTATCCATTATCACATGCGGATAAATAAGTGCCAATAACAGCAGACATGTATGCTATGATGATTAATAAAGGGTTAGCCTCAAAAATCCTTAACATTTCCCTTGAAAACACATCTTCAAATTTTTGCTGATGCCTGGCAAACTTCTTGAGATTTCTGCTTTTTCTAATACTCATGTTTTGTACTATTGTATTGATCTTCTCTTACATCTTTAAGAGGTGTTATCATCTGATAATGGGTATCTTGCATAAATATGCTTCCACCTCTATATTTGTCACAGATTTCTAACTCCCAGAACTATAGTTTTACCACCCCGAGATATGGGATGTCTTTCAGGCACATACACTTTGCAGCTGAGATGTTGATTGTATTAAAGGCCCCTGGACAACTGCCCAGGACAGCGTTGGGCTCCCAGGCTGCTGGACTGCAGCCTCCTCACTCAGCAGTAAAAGTACCAGGCCCTGGTTGCCTGGAAACTCTCAGCATCTCAGAGACTGCTGTTTGCTGTTGGATAAATTGTAAATCCACAGGTTTCTCATTAAACATTTAATGTGCTTTGCTTTTGAGAAATGTAATCCCCTGAGTTGTTATTTCAATTCAAATTCCACTAGCAGGGCCTTCTAAATTATAACTAGTATCAGAAAAGATAGTAATAGCTGCCATTTATTGAATAGTTGTGTGTTAAGCACTCTTATAAGCACTTTCACACATCATCTCATCTAATTCCCTCAGCAGTTTGATGTAGTGGGTACTATAATTACCCACATTGTAAAGACAAGAAAATTGAGATTGAGAGTGGTTAAGTCACACTGAGATTGAGAGAAGTGAAAAGCCACCGAAAAATTACTTAAATTACAGAACCAAGGCATCTTAAAAGATCTGCCCTCAAAATTGTCCGTAGAGTTCCAGTAGAATCTGTAAGCTTTGGCCCATTGAAGTTCAAAATAGCAAAAAGCCTTTTAATCTTTGATCCAGAACTAACTTTATGCAATGGTCAGCTTAGGTGTATTTTTGGATTTTTCCTGTAACTGGTAAGGTATCAAATCTTTAGAGATGTGTCTCAGATTCATTAATTTTAGTGACCAAACAGTGTCATGGATTATAAGAGGTGTTCTCTGCCCCCCCCCCCCCGGCTCTTTTATTTCTTTTCATTTTTATCATCATCAGGAAAAAAAAGAAGCAGAATCATTTAGGAAAATAATAAATTTCTATCTTTATAAGGATTGCTCTTTCCCCTGCTTTTATTGAGGTCCCCAGGCAGCCACACACTGGGTATCTATGTACATTTCTCTGTATTATTTCTAACATTTCCTTTTTTAAGTGTTAATTTTTGCAACTTGGAATATTTTATATTCTAGAGAAAATGAGGTGCATTTCTTTCCTAAGTTGCCTCTCACCATAGCATAGAAAAAGAAATTTAACTCTAAATCATTATTAGCTGCAGAGATTTGTTTGCATAAAAGTCACTGTGGTGATACATACATTTTCTAATTTATCTTTATTGTTGACTCCCTCTACCCCATACCCTACGCCCCCACCAGGCCTTCACCACACTGTTGTCTGTGTCCCTGGGTTATGCATATAACTGTGGTGATATTTAAATGCAAAACCTTAATGATTAGTAGTTTGGGAGAATGTAACTTACCTAATGCTATGAATTAATGTAATACAGTGGCCTAGTAATTCTAGGAAAGCAATAAGGAAAATTTGAATGGTCTGTAAGATTTCTATTTCCCGCTTATGATGTAAGGTAAGGAAGGAGCTTTTCATTTCTAGGGCACAGTAGTTTGAAGACTGAGGGTCTTTCAAAAATTTTAAGGGTTGGCAGTGTCCTGATATCTGGTCAGATATAAGATGATTAGAAATATAATAAGAACTCCTAGGAAGAACATGAGGTTAATATGAACTGAAGAACACTGGTAACTACAGGAAGAGCTAAAAAAATTGGTTAATTCTTAGCTTGGTGACTAAATGGAAAATATCCTCAATATATCAAATTGCCTCTGAGTAAATTGAAAGTGAATTATTTTTTTGTATGGTTTTGGATAATTTCCCTCCACCCCCAACTTTTCTCCAAATTTTTATACCACTTTCAACATAAGAGGGTCTATATGTATAGTTAGGGTAAGCGGTTGATAACAGTGGTAATGATTTTGCCAAGAAACTCCTTTGCATCCTCACCCTAAAACATCTCCCTTTCCTTGACCATATTACATAGATGCAAGTTGTGTTTCATATAATTCTCTTTTTATGCCGGGTGGGAAAGATAAGCCATGAGTCAGCCCTGGTTCCTGTGAAAGCTCTTCTGTTTCCTGCCTGGTTTCCTGGATTCATTCCTTGGCTTATGTCACTATTCCCAGAATGTGTTTGCTGAAGATGAGTAAGAGGAATACCAATAGATGTACAAAGAGTTTCACAATCATATACATATGGAAAGTCTGTTTAATCTATAGGAATTAGTTGAATTGAAATGAATTTTTGTAGAGTGTGATTAGTAATAATGAGGAATAGAAATATATTGATTGTAGTGGATTGGAAACAGGTAATTTAAGGATTTGGGGAAGCCTTTCCTGGGTGGTGTTCCTAAATGAGGGCAGATAAAAGGCAACATAGACTCCTATTTTCTCTGGATGGAAGCAGAGTGGATGAAAGAAAGTAGAAAAAGGGAAAGAAAGAAGCCCTAAAGCAGCAGTTCTCAACCTGTGGGTCGCCTCAGACCATCAGAAAACACATATATAATTACATATTGTTTTTGTGATTAATCACTATGCTTTAATTATGTTCAATTTGTAACAATGAAAATACATCCTGCATATCAGATATTTATATTATGACTCATAATAGTAGCAAAATTACAGAAGTAGCAATGGAAATAATTTTATGGTTGGGGTCACCACAACATGAGGAACTGTATTAAAGGGTCGCGGCATTAGGAAGGTTGAGAACAGCTGCCCTAGAGGGACCTGACCTAGACCACATAGCTTCTTGCCGTGTACAGAGGATCCCTTCACCCACTTTAGGATTATGTCTCATGTCAGGTCAACAAATCCTGGCTGATCAATTCCTGGTTAAGTTTTCCTAAAAGGGTTATCTTGAGATTGTTCAAAGTCATGGCTTGATTGTACAGCTCTGTTTGACATTGTCTACACTATGAATGTTAAGAACAATGGAATGAATCAGCATTCTATGCCAGTCCATTGAAACTTTGATTGTTGAATGGATAGACTCACATAGGGATTGACTGGGAGCAGGCCTTCAGAAGAAGGATAGCTCCTCAGAAGAACTTGAAATTCTGCTCACTGAGCCTTTTGTCTCCTTATGGTACAAAGCAGGTTTACCACTATATCTTCCTTCTGAAGAGTCACACTATTCATTAGTATGTTGAACACACTGAGAACCCTTATTCCAACATTTTTTTTTATCTAGTGTTTCCTAAATTCATGAGATCAGGAAACCTTTTTTTCTGTTTGTTTGGTTTGTTCATAATAATTATTAATATTCCCCAAGGTTTTGTCTCCATAGCACACACTTTAGGAAATGCTCATTTAAACTAAAATATTGAAATCAGAATGCTGAAGGGAGCAGAAGTGTATTCATATAAAATAGGATGCTCTCTGTGTTTCAGAAATAAAAGAATGGAGTCAACTAATTATTATAGCTATATGCAAAACTGGCATTGATGGATGTCTTCTTGAGCCAGCAGACATATCATAGTTGAAGTAGGTTAATAGGCAGGCATAGGCCAGTGTGTATACCCGTATGGAACCATTCCATATACTGTACAGCCAATGTGCTTGGGTCTCAGTCTGGCTCCTCCACTTATTGCCTCAGGTTCCTCCTATGTGAAATGGTGATAGCAGTAGTTCCTAACTCTTATGATAGTAAGAATTCCATGAAACACTGAATGAGAAGTGCTCAGCACAGTACTTAATAGTAAAGCACTAAGGAAATATTATATAATATATAAATAGTTCTTTCTTTCTTGAATTAAACTGAGAAGAATACAGGGTTCTGAAATAGGTCAATTCTCTAAGGATTAAATGATCCACAGTTTCATCATTTGGAACATTTTATTTCATAAAGAAAGGTGTAGTTCTGGATTTATTGGCCCTGATGGGGTTTACATATTTCTGGTAAACCTGAAGTTCTATGCCTCCAAATCAAATCAAATCATATCAAAGCAAATCTAATCAATTTGTATTTGATTGTTTTTGCAGACAATATTCAAGTGCTTTTTTAATTATTAAATTTTAGAGAGAGAGAAGAAGGGAGAGAGAGACAGAGGAGGGAGGAGAGAGAGAAGCATTGATATGAGAGTGAAACATCCATCAGCTGCCTCCTGTATGCTCCCTACTGGAAATTGAACTAGCAACCTTTTGGTGCATGGGATGATACCCAACCAACTGAGCCACACCAGCCAGGGTTCAAGTGCTTTTGAATTTGGGAAATAACTTCAAAAAGCTTCACTGTGTTATATTCTATTATAAATATTATGAGTATTTGAATGAAAAATACTATTTTCCAACAGAAGTGGGGAAATTAAGAGTTTATTTTTATACTCAGCTGTTAAAAAACTTTTTAAATAGTTTTATTGTTGCTGATTCCCCAGAGAGAACAATAAAAATTAACAAAAGCTATTACAGATAAGTGATTTTGACACTATTAAAAAATTAAGAAGCTACCTGGATACTATTAAAACCTGTAGCTGTACTACATTATATAGTATGAGGTTGATCTATGTAAAAATGTTCTAAAATCATTTGTTAACCTCATAGCTTACTGGTATATCTTTTCTCCCTTACTCAATATAAAGGACTTTAATGTGTGTGTTAGTTGACATTACTAACAAAGGAAAAATAATATATTTTAAATAGTTTGTTGGAAGTTAAAGTAAAATCATATTTTATGTATTATATAATAACTTTTGAAGCCATTGAGCATGGAAGTTAGAAATAAAAATTTATTCAATAAGCTGGATACGTTATCATTGTCTAGATAGCATGTCGTATTTGATTGACTGTATTTATTTCTCTAGTCTTTAGTTTTAACAGGAAAATCTGTTTTTTACCTTTCTCAAATACATTTCAATGACAGCAAAAACCGAGGGATGAGAAGCACCTTTGGAAAAAGTCAAAGTAAATTATTACCAAGTTTAGTTTTCACCCTTCATTGGATATTGAAATTTTAATTTGATTAGGAATAACCCTGCCTGAACAAACATCTTTCACTTGATTCTAATAATGTTTGTCACCTATGTAAACAAAAGCCTGTGTAGAAACTAGAACACTGAAAGTGAGAAAACACAGTTATATTATTACATTTTTTAGATAATATTGAACATAAATATTGAATAAAATTGTTTAGTTCCCACATACATGAGGCAAATGACATAAAGCTTTTATAATAGTTTTATAAAGTACAGTAGGTGCCCGTAATGCTGCAGTTCAAAGGCATGACCAGAAGTCATGGTAGAGCCTCTTAGAGAATGTATTTCTGTCAGCTCATCTCAGAATCATCTCACCTGTGTAGGCAAAGGGTGAGAGACACAGTAGGATGTCAGTTCTTGTCGTAATTCAAAGAGCATCAAAGGATTACTTATGTCTTCTCAAATCTCTGTCTTCTCTTTCTTTCCTTCCTTCTCAGAATGGAAGCCCAAATCCTTCAGTAAATTTTACAAAATATATCCCCAGCCTCACTTGTTATTCAGCTGAACATGTGGCAGAATGAATGTCTTATCTCTCAAATCAGTTTCTGAGTTTTCAGTTTTACTTTTCTATATTAGTCACAGTCTGATGCATAACACTGTGGTATAATTGAACATGACATGAGCAACACCAAGGGCTGAATTGGTCACCACAAGATACATTTTAAAAAAGGGTGAAAATTATATTTTCCCTCTCTAGTAACAAATATTTGGAGCTATTAAAAAGTAGACTCCAGAGCTGATTTGTTGTGTTGATATTACAGGGGCCTACTCTCTGTCCTCCCCAAACCTTGGTCTCTCTAGTCCATACTATAGTTCTTCTCAAAGTTTATTCCATAAAATACTAATCCTTTGATCTGCTGTACAATAAGAATGGTGTGAAATAAAATACTTTGCATTGGATTACAAACATTTACAATCATAAACATTTCATTTCTTTTAGCCTCACAAATCTTAGTTATAAAACATATTATAGCCCTAGATGGTTTGGCTCAGTGGATAGAGTGTCAGCCTGTGGCCTAAAAGGTCCCAGATTCGATTCCTGGTCAGGGGCACATGCCTAGGTTGTGGGATCAATTCTCAATGGGGGGCAGGCAGGAGGCAGCCGATCCAAAATTCTCTCTCATCATGGATGTTTCTATCTCTCTTTCCCTCTCTCTTTCTCTCTGAAATCAATAAAAATATATATATATATTTTTAAAAAAACACATATTACAGTGAAGACAAAATTTATTTAATTTTCAATTTATTTAAATTTAAAATCAGTGTTTCTCAGAACTGTTGGATTAAATAACTCCTTATTTTCAAATTATTGATTACAATAACTCAACACTAGTATTCTAAGAAACAAATTTTAGGGAATATCATTGTTCATCAATTTCTAAATGAATATTTTTTTCACTTTTACCCTCTGAAATTGGGATGTGTCTTACATTTGAGGATGTCCTGGATTCAGTGAATATAGCATTGTCCTGGCAGCTTTCACATAAGTTATTTATCAGTTAAGATAAATAAAAAGGTGTAAAAGTAAAGTGCCAGATGTCTGTTAAGGAAAGTTCTCAGACACTTCCAGTGGCACTTGGTGTTACAACCCTTAGGCCAGAAGTTAATAATGTGGCCACACCTAGTAGCCAAGGGGGGCTAGAGAATGGAGTAATTTTTCTAAGCTTTCATGCGTGGAGCTAAAATTGTTATTGCTCTGAATGAAAGGAAAACCTATGAAGCGGGGAGGACTGGGGAACTAGCACTACCTGCTATAGTGTGATCCCTAAATATCGATATTTATAAGAAGTAGATAATTTAAAAACCACTCTACAAATAGAAACTAGAGAAATATCAAAGCACAACTCTTTCAGAAGGCAACTATTGTTAAAGATGAAAACTTCATTTTGCCATTAGCAGCCAGAATGTTAGCTCTTTCCTCTCCAACATCATATAGTTTAGAAGAAATGTCTTGGTATGCATGGCTTTGGATTGTGAAGGTCAGAACAGAATGATATTCCCTGTTTCCTTCTTTTGATTCTCGGGCCACTCTGATTATCCAAATTTCAGTGGGGGAAAGTGCAACTAGAGCTACAGGGAATGATTCACATAGTCAATACTGTGTAGATATGGGCTCATAGAAAGAGCTTCTGGAATGTCCTGAATTTGATTAGTTTGCTCTCAGGCTGCTCTGTGACTGTTTCCATTATTCTTTCAGAGATTTTGATTGAATTAAATGCAGGAACTACTGTAAAAAAGTTCTCCAGTGTTAACCATTGAATTTAGCTTTTATATTTGTTCACAATATCTTTGATCACTAATTTCTAAATGGAAATATTGAAGTAGGGAGACTGTTCAAATTTAGACTTAAATTTGACTACTGTTCAATTGGAAATATAATTAGATTATGACTGAATTTTTTTCAACATTATAATTAAAAGAATTAAAATGCCCGTATGTAATAGTGTTAGTCTTGTTAAAATATATTATCTATTTATACTACTGTCATTTTGGAATTTTTTTCACTCCTAGCTGAATCTCTTGATTCTATCCTTTGACAAAAAACAAACATATCATTCATTGAAGCTAGACCTGTATTACCAATACCTGAAAGTTGTTATTCTGTAACACTTACCTTTATTTATAAGGTCTTAAAATGATTCACTTTGCAGAGAAATTATGTAATAATTTAATGTAAACATAGCAATTATATAATGAGATATAAAATTTTCTCTGTGTTCATTATATCAGATGATAGACCCAATGCAAGGATTCATGCACATTGAAAGGACATTAATTAGAAGGTGGCTGGCAGGGTGGGACTGGGTGAGATGGGCCGGACATACCCTAGAGCAGTGATGGCGAACCTATAACACATGTGTCAGAGGTGACACGTGAACTCATTTTTTTGGTTGATTTTTCTTTGTTAAATGGCATTTAAATATATAAAATAAATATCAAAAATATAAATCTTTGTTTTACTATGGTTGCAAATATCGAAAAATTTCGATATGTGACATGGCACCAGAGTTAAGTTAGGGTTTTTCAAAATGCTGATACGCCGAGCTCAAAAGGTTCGCCATCACCCTAGAGCCAACCTCCTGTGGTCCCTCCTCAACCGGCTGCACCTGGGGTGGCGCCATGGCTCGAAGGGCATCTGTGGATTGCGCGGGGTCCCTCCAGGGGTTCCCAGAGTGCAAGAGGGCACTCAGCAAAGTTGCTGTTGTACAGGATGTGGAACACAAATGTAATTGTGTAGTAAACCAGATTCAGGGCCCACAGTGCCCCAGCAACAACATAACCCACTGCTGAAGATGAAATCAGGCAGCTCCGCGAGGAATTGGGCTCCCTCCAGTCTGGTTTCAGGGTGCGTTACCCGAGAACCACAGCTGCCAAGTCACTGCAACTTAAGCAGCTCCTGTGTTGAGCACCTGCCCCCTGGTGCTCAGTGCATGGCATAGCTACCAGTTGGATGGACACTTAGCATATTAGCCTTTTATACATAGATTTTCTGATATCATAAGGCAAATAACAATGTAAGGTAATATATGCCTATTGGACCTCAAATTGTATGGGCTTATATTTTAGGAAAATATTAAATAAGTAGTAAAAAATCTTCAAAGATCTAAGAGGTGATCCTGATAAGTTGATCTGGCTTAGTGGGTTGGTAAAAATGTTTTAAATAAAAATGTTATTTTGCTTATTGTTTCTCTATTGCTTAGTGTATTGAGAAGGGTTAGTCATTTAGATTTTTTTTATTTTTGAACAATAATTAATAAAAGCAAAAAAATGCATCTGGTTTATTATTATTATTATTATTATTATTATTATTAATATGCCCACAGAAGAAAACTGATTTTTTTTTAAAGGGATGAAATCTACTAGATAGATAGGTGGGTATCTTATTATTATTACCAGGTATGTATTGAATACATCTCATACACAAAGCTCTCTGATAGGCTTTAGAATGTAAAAGTCAAATTCTAAATGACTCAATCCTGCTGAAGTATGTTTGAAGTAATGTTTATATTTTTATTGCTTCAGCAGAGAAGGGAAATATCCTAGCTGTTATTAAATAGGGATTATAAAGTGATAAATCAAAACAACTGACATCTATTTTTTTGAAACTTGAGGCTACATAGTATTATGCTAGTAAATGCTTAAAAGCCCACTATAAGCCAATAATAACATTGGAAGGTATGAGGATTGAATAAGAAATGTGTACAGTAGTCCCCCTTTATCCATGGGGAATATGTTCTGTGACCCCCAGTGGATGCCTGAAACTATAACTATACCAACAATAATTTATAAATTAGGCAGAGCAAGAGATTAACAAAAATAACTAACAATAAAATAGAACAATTTATGACAATATCTAATCTAATAAAAGAGAAACATGCAAATTGACTGTAACTTTGCTACACCCCAAGCTACGCCCACCAGCCAATCAGAGCGGCTATATGCAAATTAACCCAACCAAGATGGTGGCCAACAGCCAGGGAGCTGGAGCAAGCAGAAGGCTTGGTTGCCCCGGCGATGGAGGAAGCCAAGCTTCCCTCCAGCCCTGGCTGGCTGTGGCCTCCACTAAAGGCAACAAAGTTTCAATTATAGAATATAAATAAATCCCAGATACCTGAAAGCTGTGAGCTTGGATGGCTGGGGGCTGTGGCCAGTCTGCAAACAGCCATCAGCCCCTCACTCAGGCTGGCCACACCCTGAAGTGAGGGTCCCTGCTGGGGGGCTTGACCAGCCTGAAAACAGCCCTCAGCCCCTCACCCAGGCTGACCAGGCACCCTAGGGGACCCCCACCCTGAAGGGGGTGTGGCCAGTCTGAAAACGGCCCTCAGCCCCTCACCCAGGCTGACCAGGCACCTTCGGGGACCCCCACCCTGAAGGGGGTGTGGCCAGTCTGAAAATGGCCCTCAGCCCCTCACCCAGGCTGGCCAGGCACTCCAGTAGGGACCCCAACCCTGAAGGGGGTGTGGCCAGTCTGAAAACGGTCCTCAGCCCCTCACCCAGGCTGACCAGGCACCCCAGCAGGACCCCCACCCTAATCTGGAACACCCTTCAGGGAAAACCAGCCAGCCTCTACTCATGCACCAGGCATATAATAAAAGAGTAATATGCAAATTGACCCTAACAGCAGAACAGCTGGGAATGACTGGTCACTATGACACACACTGACCACCAGGGGGCAGACGTTCAATGCAGGAGCTGTCCCATGGTGTTCAGTGCGCTCCCACAGAGGCAGCCCTGCTCAGCCACAAGCCAGGCTGCCAGCTGCAGGCACAGCAGTGATGGCGGGAGCCTCTCCCGCCTCCTCAGCAGCACTAAGGGTGTCCGACTGCAGCTTAGGCCTGGTCCCCGCTGGCAAGTGGACATCCCCCGAGGGCTCCTGGGCTGCCAGAGGGATGTCTGACTGCCAGCTTAGGCCCGATCCCCCAGGGAGTGGGCCTAAGCCAGCAGGTGGACATCCCCCCAGGGGTCCCAGACTCTGAGAGGGCACAGGCTGGGCTGAGGGACCCACTCCCCCGAGTGCACAAATTTTTGTGCACTGGGCCTCTAGTACTCTAATAAAAGTTATGTGAATGTCGTCTCTCTATCACTAATAACTGATCTGATTACCAAGATAGCTACTAAGTGACTAATGGGAGGGGCAAGTATACAGCATGGATATATTAGATAAAGGGGTGATACACAGCACAGTTAGAATGGAGCAGGACAATGCAGGATTTCATGGCTCTACTCAGAACAGCATGCAATTTAAAACTTATGAGTTGATTATTTCTGGAATTTTCCATGTAATATTTTCCCACCATGGTTGACCTTGGGTGACCAGAATTGCAAAAAGCAAAACAACTGATAAGGATGGACTACTGTATTTCTGTCCATAAAAAGACTCCCTTGGAGAGTGGTTCAATATCTCTGAAACTATCTACTCAAAGCAATAAATTTATTCTCAAACTATAAGTTTTTGCAGTGTGGTTAATCTACTGGCTTAGTATGCTAAAATCAGCTGGATATCTGTGATACTGCTCTTCTAGTTACTATGCAGGCACTCCACTGTGATCTGTTCAATGTTTTCTGTCCTTTTCTTCCATCATCTAAACAGCAGTGTTTGTAGTAATGGAAATCAATATTTAATAACTCTTTTTATCAGGTAATAACAATTCTTTAAATAAAAACTGAACTTTCTCATTAAATTTTACATTTATAAATATTTTGTGGGATACATTTTTAAGCAGACGTGCCTTTTCAATTTTACTGTAGTCTTTTAAAAAATATATTATTGATTTCAGAGAGGAAGGGAGAGAGAGAGAGGAGAGAGAGAGAGAGAGAATCATCAATGATGAGAGAGAATCATAGATTGCTGCCTGCACGCCCCCTACTGGGGATTCAGCCTGCAACCTTGGCATGTGCCCTTGACCAGGAATCAACATGGGAACCTTTCAGTTCGCAGGCCGGCGCTCTATCCATTGAGCCAAACTGGCTAGGACTACTGTAGTCTGTAAAGGTATTATATATTTATCAGAAGTAATTTTGTTTGCAAGATGTTGGATCAATGCACAATTACAAAACGTTTAAATATAGACATGTTACGTCTTTGCAAAGTTTCTGTGTATTCCTAATATAGTAGGGAAATGCTAGATGGGGCATAGTGTTAAGAATTCTAGAACCTGGGTCTAGTTTCAGGGTTATCTCTTTTTTTAAAACAAATATTTTATTGGTTTTTTACAGAGAGGAAGGGAGAGGGATAGAGAGTTAGAAACAATGATGAGAGAGAACATCGATCAGCTGCCTCCTGCACATCCCCAGAACTCCTACTGGGAATGTGCCCACAACCAAGGTACATGCCCTTGACTGGAATCGAACCTGGGACCCTTCAGTCCGCAGGCCGACACTCTATCCACTAAGCCAAACCAGTTAGGGCAGGGTTATCTCTTCTTTAACTGAGAGGCCTTAGCATGGCATTTAATTTTTAAAAATATATTTCCTCATTCATGAAATAGAATGAATAATATTTGCTCTGCTGTTAGAGCTAATGAGAAGACAAAAGAAAACATTGAGTATTAAAATACTTTAAAAAATTTAAAGCAGTCTCAAAAATGATGCATGAGTCTGCATCATTGACTCTGGATCTTGGGACAGTACTTATGTATGTATGCATAACTGATGAAAAAAATAATAGGCAAATCCTTATTTGGATTGAGTTCTGATTATTTATGGAAGCGAAACATCACTCTTTAGAAAATTTTGGCAAAGAACAGGGCATTGTGTTTTAGATTTTCTTTGAATGACATGAACAGAGCAAGGCCTATAAAATTTAATTTGCTTTCTTGGAAAGGTAGCAGCTGAAAATTGACTCTGTCAGGACTTTAACATGTGCTCTTAAGACATAATGGTATTGTATGTTTGGCATTAGACACTTCCCAAAGTCCTTTTAATCTTCAAAGGTTTTATAAATGTCAACCAATTTGTCCCACTTTTGTTTCTTAATAACTGGTGTAAAAATCATGTTCCTTTGGGTTCCAAGCGTGTTAATGAATAGTTGCCACAAATTCATTGTTTCAAAATTAATTTCATGTAGTATCATACACATTCTCCAACATAGGAGAGACATAAAATTTAACATAATTTATGAGCTCAAATTTAAATAGCACCATACAATCTTTCACAAGGATGACCAAAGCTCTGATTTAAGATGACAAACATAATTATTGTACTGTGTGGTAACCCAGAAAAAGCATTCTGTGTATTATTGTTAGAATTTTGTACTGTTATGATTCCCCACATGGAATTTCCATTTTAAACATATGTGGATTAGAAATTGTACATAACTAATGCTTTTCAGGGATGTCATTGAGAAAACTTGAATGTACAAAATAAATACAATAACAAATGTTATAAAAGGACATGGAATTTTATTATAATGATTACCGGGGTACATTTGAAACAGCCTGACACTTCTGCCTCTTCTTCTTCCCTAGGCTCCCTTAGCGGCAATAACGGATCTTCCAGAGTTTTTTGTTGCTTCTTACAAATGGCCTGGATGGACTCATGGCCCATTGGATCAAAAAAATTGTGCTGCATCATGGGCTTTTTCCACTGCAAGTAATGAAGTCATTTTAATTAATTCCTTATAAATTCTCCCTTTGACTCTAGATCCTGGGACAGTAATTAAAAGGTTTTAAAATTTAGAATGCTTAAATATTAATATTTGGTGAATTAAAATAAAATCTTATTCTTCAGAGAAAGCATCCTGAACATTATATAAAAGTCCATTTTACTCTGAAAATTGGTCTGTAGGGTTTATCTTAAATAGAGAGTAAATCAAAAGAGCAACAAAAAAAAGTTGCCTATTTGTTTGTCCTTTGATTTAAGGACAGATAGTAAGAGGAGTGTAAGGTTCCTTTTCATTCATAATATAATACTAATATATTTATATATATGTGCATATCCTTATCATTTTAAAATTCTTTTAAAAATATTTTCAAAAATATATTAAATTGGTAAACTAATTTGATATAAAGCAACAACAGAATGAACTGATAGTGGATTGAATGAGTTTGATTTCATTTTAGATAAAAACAAATATATAGGTTCTGAGTCCAAAGTAATATAACTGGTCTTTTAATAAGAATAACTCTCACTTACGAGAGAACCAAGATGGCGGCATAGGTTAACGCCAAGATGGCGGCATAGGTTAACGCCGGAGTTTGCTGCTTTGAACAACTACTTCAAAAGTGAAACCAAAAAACGGAAGGGACATCACGCAGAACCACAGGAACGCTGGTTGAGTGGAAGTCCTACAACTAGGAGGAAAGAGAAACGCATACGGACACTCAGAGGAGGCGCAGTGCTGAAGTCAAATTCTGAGGTGCGGAGCGTGCGGAGCCGGCTGGCGGTGGAGGGCACGGTTGTTGTTTTCAATTGGGAGGGAGTCGCAGACTCTGAGCTCCAGATCCGGGCGAGTCTTTAGGGACCCAGACTCAAACGGGAGAAGCGGGACTGTCTGGCTTGGGTCAGAGCGAGTGCAGCTTTCTCTCCGAGCTTTGCAGCGGGTGCTGGGACTCAGAGAGGCAGAGCCCCTGGGGACAGGACTGAGAGCCGCCATAACTGCTCTCTCCGGCCCACCCTATTGATCCTGTGCGACCCGCCCTGCCCAAGCCCTGCACAGAGGCATTTGCCGGATAGCCTCAGGCAAAGGCTAGATTAGCACCTCCCTAGAGGACAGAAGTTCTCTCACTGCTGACACAGCTGATTCTCATAGCCACTTGGCCTGGAGGTCAAACCCTCCCTGGAATTAGCTACAACAATCAAGATTTAACTATAAGACTGCGAACAAAGACCACTAGGGGGTGCACCAAGGAAGCATAACAAAATGTGGAGATAAAGAAACAGGACAAAATTGTCAAAGGAAGATATAGAGTTCAGAACCACACTTTTAAGGTCTCTCAAGAACTATTTAGAAGCTGCCGATAAACTTAATGAGATCTTCAAGAAAACTAATGAGACCCTCGATCTTATATTGGGGAACCAACTAGAAATTAAGCATACACAGACTGAAATAACGAATATTATACAGACTCCCAACAGCAGACCAGAGGAGCGCAAGAATCAAGTCAATGATTTGAAATGCGAGGAAGCAAAAAACACCCAACCGGAAAAGCAAAATGAAAAAATAATCCAAAAATGCGAGGATAGTGTAAGGAGCCTCTGGGACAGCTTCAAGCGTACCAACATCAGAATTATAGGGGTGCCAGAAGATGAGAGAGAGCAAGATATTGAAAACCTATTTGAAGAAATAATGACAGAAAACTTCCCCCACCTGGTGAAAGAAATAGACCTACAGGTCCAGGAAGCGCAGAGAACCCCAAACAAAAGGAATCCAAAGAGGGCCACACCAAGACACATCATAATTAAAATGCCAAGAGCAAAAGATAAAGAGAGAATCTTAAAAACAGCAAGAGAAAGAAACTCAGTTACCTACAAGGGAATACCCATACGACTGTCAGCTGATTTCTCAACAGAAACTTTGCAGGCCAGAAGGGAGTGGCAAGAAATATTCAAAGTGATGAATACCAAGAACCTACAACCAAGATTACTTTATCCAGCAAAGCTATCATTCAGAATTGAAGGTCAGATAAAGAGCTTCACAGATAAGGAAAAGCTAAAGGAGTTCATCACCACCAAACCAGGATTATATGAAATGCTGAAAGGTATCCTTTAAGAAGAGGAAGAGGAAGAAAAAGGTAAAGATACAAATTATGAACAACAAATATGCATCTATCAACAAGTGAATCTAAGAATCAAGTGAATAAATAATCTGATGAACAGAATGAACTGGTGATTATAATAGAATCAGGGACATAGAAAGGGAATGGACTGACTATTCTTGGGGGCGAAAGGGGTGTGGGAGATGCGGGAAGAGACTGGACAAAAATCGTGCACCTATGGATGAGGACAGTGGGTGGGGAGTGAGGGCGGAGGGTGGGGCGGGAACTGGGAGGAGGGGAATTATGGGGGGGGGGGAAAGAGGAACAAATGTAATAATCTGAACAATAAAGATTTAATTTAAAAAAAAAAAAAGAATAACTCTCAAATTAGTGTTGCTGATCATTCAAAAGTGTAACAATACATCTTTTGTAGCGAGTTTCCTATAAGCTCAGAAGTCCAGTAAATCAACACTCAAGTTAATGCCAAGATTTGGTGTCCAAATTATCCTCAAAGGAGTGTTTGCTGTACTCCAGCAATTAAATACACTGACATAATACTTATTGGCTGCTATCAAGAAACTATGTTCTAAGCTTTAAAGGTAATTACAAAAGAGTACTCGAAAGCAGGCTAAGCACCGAGAGCATTGTGAAATAAGTACCTAGGCTCTTAGAGGAGCCAGCTCTGAAGAGGGGCATTTTTTTAGGACAGGAAAGTGCTGATATTTTTGTGTGAATAACATTGCTTCATTGTGTAGGTATCAGCTAGTTTGTTCTAGAAATAATGCCAGTAGCCAAGGGCACCTCTGGAGTGGCTCCCTTTGTTTATGCTACTGACTACTAGCTCCCTGACTATCTAATGTTGGTCCTCACTGCAGTAGGGATCCACATGGGGATCTCTTTAAGCCCTGTTCCTGATGGATGGGAGAGATTTAATCAGATAAATCATTTGTCATTTTGTATTCATGTGGTTAATGTAGTACACCTCCTAGGTGATATCTAAGCATTCTACTTTAACTTTAGGTTAGACCAGTATTTCTGAAGATGTCTTAGGACAGATGTTGGTGGTGAAATGCTGAGAGTAAACATGCTGGGCTGATTTAGACAGTGTGTTTTGGGGTCCCTAGGTCACAGACCCACAGAAGGCCTCAGTGCAGGACTAAGTCTGCATTTGTCCCCAAAACAGTGGAGAGAGGGTTTTCAACACATTCTGGATTTTAGAGGACACAGTTTTGTGTCCTGTGTGTTCCGCATGGAAAACCAGGCTGATGATATAATTTTTTTAATGTGTTAAGAAAAGAAAAGAAGAAACTAGGTTCTTGTGAAGATCTAGAAAATTCTATCAGAAAGTAGTAGTTAAAATGACAAAAATTGTGTTTAAAAGAGGCTGTAAAATGGAATAAATAAGACATTAAAATATTTACATATATAAATCAGTAGTTATTTAGTCAAATAAAATTCTAGCAAGATGTCAGAGGCTGAAGATGTGAAGGAGTTGGAAATGGTGGGGATGATACAAGTCAAATATGGAGACAGAATAAAATAAGTAGAGAAAATAATAGTGTGTGTCTCAAAGGTAAAGCCCAATAAAAGTCTTCAAACAGAGTGAAAAACAATTTGTTGAACTGAGTCATTCTTTAATCTTCTGACCTTTTCTAAGTATTTCTAGTGAATTTGGATTAAACCTTCACTGAGATTCAGAAATGTCTACATAAGAGCAACATATTGCATACCATCTGAATTTAAAATGTTTGTCCTTTAGTTGAAATCTCCAGATTCATGGGGCTAGAAGGAATCTTATAGGTCAACTTTTTTAAGTCTTTGGTTTTATAAGAGGCACATATAGATAAAGTGATTCACCCAGAGCCGAAAGCCAAGCAAAAATTACCATTGAAGTCAAGTTTCTGGCTCCTTGAATATTCTTTTCTCTACATTTCAAAAAATTATATTTGATTCTGAACCCTTGTACTGAAAGTCAAAGCATCAAAGGATTTCTAGTTTCTTTTACGAAGTAGGGAACTATTTTCTTGAGGATAGCAGAGAAGGTAGTATAATGTCATTTGTTCCTATGAAATATATCCTAACACAATAATAGTTGGGAACACATATTGAGCAACTGAAATGTGCCAGCAATTTTACTATGGAGATGTACATATGCTGTAGTTACATAAAAGCCATGTATGTACAGAAATGCATATGTAAATGAATCATTTCAAAATAAATTATTTTAGAATAATTCTAAGTTAGCATTTTGAAGGGTTCTAGTACCAAGACAGTTTTAATGAGCAGAAATGATAACTTTTTCTGAGAAAATTAGATGGTTAGAAGAAAGGTTATGGCTCTGCTGCCTTCTATTAAAAGTAAGAGATTAAACATCTAGACTGAGACTATACCAGGCAACAACAAACAATGTGTACCAAAATGGCATCCTCCCCAATTATTTTCATGATCTCATTACTTATATTAGTTTATCATGGTAGCATGATCAAAATGAAAACATGTATAGTTTTCTGGTACTGGTTAATTAGTTATGACTCTCTGTGTCTTATCATATATTACATCTGTCATTTAGTAGGTGGTCAATAAATATGTATTGGGAAAAGGGATACATTGATTCATGATGGCCAAGCTAGGAAATTATTTAAACAGAAGACTGTAAGTTTCAATAATAAAAGGCATTTATATATATAACTATATATATATATATATGTATATATATATATCTAAATATATATATATATATATATATATATATATATTTATGAATTCCACATCTACTGAAATAAGATTAGGATCATAATTTTTGAGACTATTATAAGCATAAAAGTGTGCTGTGTAACTTTTAGATATTTTATCAGATAGAGTCATATTAATCTGGATTAATTTAAGAATGGTCTTACAAGCAGTTAAACTAGATACCAGTTAAAAAACCCAGAAATTTGATTTATTCCACTATATCAGATTAACATAGATGAATTTCCAATTAATATATCTATAATCAGTTTTTCTGATTTCCTTAGTTTAGTTACATTCATTTAAAAAATATATAATTATCCATAACTATATTTAAGATACTGTTCTAGGTGCAGGGTATACAAATGTCATTAACATACAGCCTTGGTCCATGAGGAGTTTCATTTGACAGATTTCTTAATGAAGAATTCAGAAGTATATAGAACATGCAAGAAACAAGGAACTAGAAAAGTCTTTGAAGTTGATAAGACAATGGGGCAATACCAAAATCACATAAAACTTATGGCTGAAATTATGACACAGTGAACTTATTGGAATATATAAATATATTAATACAATTTTGCCTTAATTTTAAATTACATAAATTTTAGAAGACTAGTTTAGTCTTCAAATTAAAAAGGGTATGTAAATTATTAGAAATTCCATGTGCCATTTGAATATTAATCAATGTTTTATTTGAAACAGGTGTGGCTGCTGACCGAATAGCAATTCAGTCTAAGGGTCGATACACAGCCAATCTGTCTCCTCAGAATTTGATTTCTTGCTGTCCCAAGAATCGCCATGGATGCAACAGTGGAAGCATCGATAGGGCTTGGTGGTACCTGAGAAAACGTGGGTAAATAGCTGCCCAACATATATTTCTAGAATTCTTATGAGGGCTACTTAAGGTTAGAATAAGAAAAAAAAATATGGTTCAAATTTTTACCCAAAATGTACAAATATATATGATACATCTATATAAATGTATGCTATATTTGGTATCTGCTGAGTTTATAAACTATTAGAAACAATTATTTGAAGAATGTATGCTTTCTAGCTAAATTAGTAGAAAGACTCAAATAAGCATTGCCTTCTTTGTTGCTCTGAGCCAAATGGAGAGAGAGAGAGTAATTGATATCACTGATACATCTGTTGAACCTTTCAGTTACCAAGGTAGATGAATAGATGTCAGATAAATCAGGTTTAGAATCAGATGAATAAAATAAAGAAGTAATTTACAATTGCCTCTATTCATCAATATCATTAATTGTCTCCATTCCATTTGATGAAGAAAGACAGTTTGCATTTTTACTCTCATGTACCCTGATAACCTACTTTGAGAGCTCATCTACTTAAGAGCTGAATTATTTGGCTATGCAAACTGCAGGTGATATCTAGTAGTAGACATATGTACTGCTCACCTTTTTTTTCCCCTCACTCACTGAGTACTCTGGACCTGCTATACAACATATACAATATACGATCTGAAAGAGTGGGTGTCAGATATTGAGCAGTGGCAAAAAATTTCTTTTAAAAATTTCTTTTCACATGTTTTGCCTAATAAGATAGTGCTTAGAATGGACTAATGGACTACTTAGGCTGATACTCGTCTGATGTATGAGTGTTTGTTTGGCTTCTGTTTTGTATTATAATAAAAATTACAGTCCTTTAGGGGGTTAAAAATATAAATGATCATTGAGATCCAATTAAATCTCATTGTGTTAGTCTGCTTAGGTTAACATAACAAAATACCATAGACTGGGTATCTTAGACAATAAGCATTAATTTCTCAGAGTTCTGGAGACTGAGAAGCCCAAGATCAAAGTGTAGCCAATTCAGTTTTTGGAGAGAGCCCTCCTCCTGGCTTACCTTCTCACTATGTTTTCAAAGGGCAGAGAGAGAGAGAGAGAGTTCTCCTGTCTGCTCCTCTTATATAAACACTAATCCCATTATGAACCCCACTCTGTTCACCTCTTTTATAGCTGATTATATCTGGAAGGTCCCATCTCCAAATACCATCAAATTGGGGATTAGGGCTTTAATAGGTGAATTTGGGGGAACACAATTCAGTGGATTGCACTCATTATCCCATTTAATGCAAGTTGTCCTTTTGAAGTGGTTAGGTTTTTAATGGCTTTGCTTTCATTACTCTCTTTGCCCATATTTCCTTAATCTATTGAACACTATTGAATTTTCTTGAACTAAACCGATTTATACTTATATGGCCAATTCAACATTGAATAACTATAAAACCAATTGTTTTATTTTTCTTACCATCTGTTTCTCTAATCAATGAATTATGTTAGATTTGGAGCCAAATAATTTGTACTTTTTTATGTTCAGTTTCAAAATTAGAGATGATTAAAATTGTTTTCTTTATCTTTTGTGTAATTCAGATAACTTTCTACTTTATTAACTTTAAAAATTATATTAGCATATACTATTTCTTCAAAGTATCATGAGCCACAAATAATAGTTGAAGTCTTATGAGAAGTTACCTATAACTTAATAAAAATGTAAAAATACCCTTACATAAACATATACTTTATCAGACTACCCCATCTAAATATAATAAAATTTATTGTCTTTTTTACATTAAACTTGGCTCTTCTGCATTATAATTATAGATGCAGAATGAAGTAATTCCCCTATTAATATCACCACAGATTTTATTGACAGTCACTTTTCATCCTTGGGAAATTCTATAATGTAGATAGAGTTATTTATTAAAGTGGTTTGAAGCAAGATTTTAAAAAGTATGATGAAGAAAAAAGGGGGCAGGGGAGAGTGTAATGCCAGTGAACTGCTCTTTTAGAATCAGTCAACATTTTGAAAGTTACACATGTAAGCATCAGAACGTTTATTTCAGTAAAGTTGCACATAGATAGGGTGTTACGGCATTTTCTAAGTATTACATTTACTTCTTTGCTTGTTCCTAATAGACTGGTATCCCATGCATGCTATCCGCTTTTCAAGGACCAAAATGCTACCAATAATGCCTGTGCCATGGCAAGTAGGTCTGATGGGCGGGGAAAACGGCATGCCACAAAGCCATGTCCCAACAACATTGAGAAATCTAATAGGATCTACCAATGTTCTCCTCCATACAGAGTCTCTTCTAATGTAAGTCTGAATGTCAAGAATTAACAGTGGTTTACTTGCTCAAAAAAATATATAGCTCTACTGTTATTAAAGCTATTTAAAATCTATTTAAACCTATACATTTTAAGATAATGTTATGTTTTCCGGTATAATTTCTGATATTCTTAAGGTGACCATTAAAAATTTCCAGTTTGGGTATGATTTCTGATCTTTATAATGTGAGCAGTATAGATGATTGACTTACATTTAAAAATGCCCATGGAAATAGAGTTTTTAAATTATGTTTTAATTACTTAATATACATCACAAGCAAAAACTAAATTAAACCTTTATTACTGACTTTTTATTTATGGTCGTAGCTCATTTTATCAATTCTTTGCCTTACTCCACAAAGTAATTAAAGTAGACATAGCTGTAATGAGCAAAATATGCCCTTGGATTCTAGTTTTCCTGATAATAGCACTGGCAAACTTTATTCTATTGTATCAGTGTTATCCAGACCTTCTCACTTTCAGAATATCTCACCTTCACTGTCTTTCAGTTACCTGTGAAATACAGTCCAATATTCTTACCACGACATACAGGCTTTCATGATTTGGTTCTGACCTGCTGCTTTTACAGCCTTTTGTCTGGCCAGCATCTACCCCTCCACCCACTCCTGATACTGCTCCTGATATAAGGTCTACTGTCTGCTTCCTAGATACACCATGCACATTTATGCTTCTCTACTTAGCCAAGTGGCTATTCCTCTTACTCAAATGGTTTTCCCACCTATTTCCATTTGGTAAAATCCCACATACTAGGTATGTGTCAAGGTCCAGGTCAAAACTTTACCTTTTCTGTGAGGTTTTCTTGACTCCTAGGTAGGATTAATTTCCCTTTCTTGTTTGCATCTATAGCACTTTGAGCTTCTCTGTAACAGAACTTATCATTTATGTTGCTGTCTGTCTCATCTACCAAAATTTAAATGCATTGGGGATAGATTCAGGGTCAATATTTGTTTCTATCCTGGGTTTTGGTGCTATGTGCTCTGTGATATTTGTGAATCGATCAACGGATGAATAAATAACCTGGCTCTTTACTGAGGGCTGCATTACACAGTGGGTAGCAAGATTTGTATGTTAAATCTGCACTGAGGAACTCCACTGAACATGCATCTGGAATCGCTCCTGTGATCAAAAGAATGGAAATAGCATTAAAAGCCAATGATTAAACATGGTTTTAACTTAATTTTTGTGACCATAAAAAATAATTATTTTCTCTCTATTCCAACATTTTTGTCAGTGTTACAGTCAATGAAATCAATGGGTGCATGTTGTTTTTAGCAACTTTATCAATGGGGCATCTCACATGTGAGTATTTCAAAGCCTGATTAATGGCAGGTGGTCAAGGCACATTGGATTGTATAATTCCTAGATTGATTGTACAACACCTGACATTATATACCAGACAATGGGGATAGAATGCTCTGATAACAATAACAATGCTCATTGATAATTCTCCTTCTAGGAAACTGAAATAATGAAAGAAATCATACACAATGGACCAGTTCAAGGTATGCTTGGATGAAATATGGTTGTGTGTTATTTATTCCTTTAATAAAGAACATTACAGTTTAGCTCATGCAAAAAGAGCTTAATAAAAGGAAGAAAATTTTTACTTTTAGAGTGTTCATAAGGCTTCATCAGTTCTAAGGTCAGGGCAATCATGGGAAATATGCTCATATAATAACTTCATTAGTTGTCATTTTATTTAAAAAATAGACTCATCCATAAATTTAATTCTTAAATATTAATGACACATTTGATGAAAGTCTGATAAATCTTTCCAACATGATTATGAACCAAGCAGACAGTCAAACATAAAATGCTAAGTAATGGAGCTCATTCAATTGTTCAGTCCTATTTAAAATTCATACATAGTGTTAGAAATTTTCTCACCTTCAGCTTAAATGGGTCAGGAAATGGATTAAAAAAATCAAGGTTTAGCAGTAGAACTAAAGTAGATACACTTATTTTTCTATAAACTCAAAACAAATCAAATAAGCCAGTAGGATTTTGTGTTTTATAAAAGGCTTTCTATTTTGATCAATTTGTATTACAGATAGTAAGCAGTAAATAAAATTACTGTACATTGACTTTAGTTTTAAGATATCATCTCTGATACATAGTTTCTCTGCTTACCTATTGAGTTTTATTTTTCACCAATGGCATAGCTAAAGGTACATTCACAGTGTATATTCTCTGTAATAAATTGCTTTGAAAGGCATGAAGAGCATATCTAGTGAGATCTGAAGTGGAAATATAGGTTGTGAACAATAAAAGGCCCAAAATATATTATCAATGTTCTGGGATGAACCAAATACATTAAACCAAAGCTTAAATTTAAAATATTTGATATACACCTAAGGAACTGTTGGCCAGTTCTTGTTTTTGTTAATGGTGACCTGATTAGTATTGATTCAATATCTAGCAGGCACCATGGATTTTAAAATTATGTTGGAGTAACTTGTATTGATTGGTATCACCACTTACTACTTATTGAGAAACTGAAGCTTCCACTAAACATATCCTGGGACATGTTTTAGTTTTTAAAATCCTTGGGTCTTAAGCAAAACCTGAAACAAATGAATAGAAAAAATTTTTTTCTTTACAATTGTGTCATTTTGGTTGGCTCTTCTAAGAGAAGGGCAATACATGTACAATTTAAATATATTAAGTAAGTGGAGTTTGTGTGACAAATTTGAAGAGCAGAGGCATTTAAAATCAAGGATGAATTTAAAAATTGGCTACTTAACAATTGACATTGGCTACTTAAATGACCTTAGGCAAGTTACTTAACCATCTCCGAATCTTCAGATCTAGTTACCGTCATAAGTTCTCTCTCTATGTCAAAAAAAAAAAATTGGGATCATAATTATTTAAAACAGAACACCTTAGGTTTCTTATATGGTCATACAGTTAAATGTTTATAAATTTCACACAACAAATCAAAAGTAAAGAGGTAAAATTTCAAAATAATAAAATTGAAAGGCAAAGTATTCAACCCCCATTGAACAAATGTTTGTTGAGAAGCTATCTCCTGCCAGCCTGAGCCGGGAGTGAAAGAGCACAGTGAAGGCAAGCTTCATCCTGCCCTCAAGCATATGATAATTCTGCATAAGTTTGCTGCAGGTTCAAAATAAAATCGTACTACAGTAGCTTATATAGTTAGATGTTTGTGGGTTCATCAAATCTGTTTTGGTGTCAGGAATGGAAGAAAGGAGCTGCCTCCATGTTCATTTTGATGGCTTTCTGTAGTTGGCTGTGTTTTTTCTGCAATGAAGAATATTTTATTCATGATGGTTAACAGAGTTTGGAAAAGCTACAGAAGCTAATCTTATATCCTATATAATAAAAACCTAATATGCTAAATGTTCAACCTTTCAACCAGTTGCTATGATGTGCACTGACCACCAGGGGGCAGATGCTCTGACTGGTAGGTTAGCTTGCTGCTGGGGTCTGGCAGATTGAGACTAGGCAAGATGAGCCTGATACGTCCTAGAGCCCTCCCACAGTCCCTTCCCAGCTGGCCAATCTCCCACGGTCCCTCCCTGGCCTCTAAAATATTTCTTCTAATTAATTTCCTTCCAATGTGCACAAATCCATGCACTGGGCCTCTAGTGGTTTTATAAAAAAGGAAAAAAGTTTACAATATCTTCCCATTTTTATAAATGCTGATTGACTCATCTTGCTATAGATGCAAAGTGATGTCTACCCATTGTTGCATTTCCCCCCAGTCTCAATAAAACAGGCTATAAAAGGCAACAGAATGCTGACTAAATAACACTGTGTGCATTTTTCTACAATATGTAGAATGAAAAATAAGTTTAGGTTATGGAAATAGAACAAAAGCAAAAATCTGCATAGAGCACAGTTATATAAATTCTTAAAAACTTATGGGAATGTTTTTTAAAGTCGATAAAGAAAATTTAACATCTTTTGAGAATATTTGAACGGCATCAGAAAAGGCATGGAACATTAAAAATAAAATAAAAATGGAACATTAAAAAGTGATATTTGACCTTGGAATAGAAGCTTCATGTTAGTAGCTATCAAATGCTTATGTTATGTAAAATGCATGTCAAACTAAGATAGACAAGCAGGGTACATAGTTATGAAGGGGCTTACCAATTTTCCCCAACTAAAAATATTTTCAGTTCACATCTTCTAGAAGTTTAAAGTCTTCATTCTGAATTTCCCAAGCCCTTCAACAAAGCCCACAGTACAGAAAAGAAGTAATCTAGGTGAGGAAATGAAGGAGAGCTTTATAAAGCATAAGCTCTCACTTTCTAAAGAATACAACATTGGCTCAGCTCTCCAGAGCTGGGACGCTGGGATCTTGTCAGAATATTCTTTTGCCAAGGGTTTGCTTTCTATTCAAGCTCACCAAGGAAAGATGTGTATTTATTTCTAAGGATTAAGGACAATTACTTTAAGCCCGGTTTGCTGGGCTCACTCGGTGCTGCTAGCTTAATTAGAGTTGTAAGAGGCTTGTGGTAAAGCATAAGGTTAATGGAGAAATCGCAAATCACTAGCCAAGTGCCAAGGTCCTCCACTGCAAAGACTCAATTCCTCGTAATAGTGCCTCTGTCAATTAAGAATACCTGGTGTTTTAAAGGTATAATGTGAATTTAAGTAACACTCAAACAGCTAAAAGTTGTTCTTAGAAGAAGAAAATATTGCAGCCACATGTAAGTGAAATCATAGGACACTTGTCTTTCTCTGACTGGCTTATTTCACTTCCCATAATATTCTCCAGATTAACTAACAAACAAAATAGAAACAGACTCATAGATACAGAGAACAGACTGACTACTGTCAGAGGGGAGGCGGAGAGGGTTGCCTCGTGAAAAAGGTGAAGGGATTAAGCAAAAAAACAAAATGAGCAAACTAAAAACCAAACTCATGGACAATCCACAGAATGGTGATACCAGAAGGAAAGGGAGTTGCAGGGAGGCAAATTAAGATAAAAGGAGGATAAATGGTGATGGAGGGAGACTTGAATTGGGTTGGTGAACACACAGTACAATATACAGATGATATATTATGGAATTGTGCACCTGAAACCTATAAAATAATTTTATTAACCAATGTCATCCCAATAAGTTCAACAATAACAAAAAAATATATTGCAACCAATTAAATTAAGCAGGAATCAAAATTAGCCTGTATTACAAGATTGCTTCTTAAATTCTATTCCTGGCAATTTACCCGTTGGTTGTTTTGTGAGAATTTCTGGAGGTTTATAAAGTTAATGTTTTTAACTGTGTCATTTTTTCCTATTGGGTTTTATTTTAGCCATAATGCAAGTCCATGAGGACTTCTTCCATTATAAGTCGGGGATATATAGACATGTGACCAGTGCAAATGAAGAATCAGAAAAATATCGAAAGCTTCGGACACATGCAGTCAAACTCACTGGGTAAGGCAATTCTTAAAAATCTTTATTTAACACTTTTAAAAAACGAAACTAAAAGAAAGTGTTTGTAGTGCATTTTGGTACCAAAATTCTGCTTTGTATTGAGACAGTCTGATATAAATTAAAAATTATCTAAGCCTTAATAATCCTCAGTTACTATTTTAAAATTCAGTGAAAAGGTAACTTAAAATTCTGTTAAAAAATAAAATGGCCATTTCCTGTCTCTAACCTATTAGCAGTGTGTCTTAAGAATCTGTTCCAAGGGCAAGGGAGATATATTATTGCAAGTCTGTTCTCATAATGTCTCACTCCAATTCAAATGAAATGCTACTGATAAGATTTTGGGAATTATTTTGTTTTGTTTCCATCCCAAACCCTCACTTTTCTCATCTGATTGAACCCACACACAAGCAACCTCTGCTGCAACCAAATCATTACTTTCTCCTTACTGATCTTTGAAACTCTCTGAGTCAATTCCAAGGTATGTAGAACAGTTATCCTCTATGATGTCTCTTTAAACATCATACCTCCCTTATTTGAAATACTCTGGTATTTCCACTATAAAATTACATTTTATTGAATGTAAGAAACTACTGATTATGGCTTTTCTTGATTTCATGGATGTGAAAATATGTGCATCTTAGAATTGAAATACATTTCAAGTTAATGTAGAATAGGTAATTTCATTATTCAGTGATAACGTGGCTCAAGAATTTGGAGTAATTTTATATGTCTCCTAATTATATAGCTGTAGAGAAAGATGGCTAGATAAATCACTAGATGTATTTAACAGGAAAATGAGATACTAAAGTATTTAAAATTTTATGACAACAAAAAGTTTGCTAAATTTTTCATCAGCGGTATATAAGAATACCAATTTTTCAATATTCTTTTAATTACTGAATATTTACTTTTACTTTAAGTCATATTAAATTCCCCCAAAATCCTTATTAACAGGTGGTGAAATCATATCATGTAACTCTCTCTCTCTTTCTCTCTCTCCTCCTGAAAAGTTAGAGAGACAAACAAAAAATAGAAAGATAATATGGGATAGTAGAATTTTAAAATACTAATATTCAGATTTATTTTACTTGAATTTAAGACAAGAGATCCTAGTTTCTAAAAGAACATTTTATTCTTAAGAGAAAATTATAGTAAAAATTAGTGGTTGGAGTAATAATCCATTTTTAACTTCATATTTCAATTTCAGGTTATATTGATTTATTAACAGACAAGATATTCCTTATTCTTCCACTTTTTCTACCTCACCTCCTCTCATATACCTTATATGTGTTAGTAATATTATTTTTACATATCAAAGGATTACAAAATTTGCATTCTTCTCTGAAACCATAATATACATAGTTTATAATTTCTTATATATTAATAAAGTCAATGATAAGCAAATACTGATGCTCGCTTTTCTGTTCTTGAATTTAATTTTCATTATTTATTTTATTTTTAATCAAGACAGGATCTTATGCCTGTGGTACCTAATTTCTTTCACATTTGTGAAAGTATTTGTTTTATTTTTATTCAGGAATAACTTTAATAAGTATAAAATCCTGGGATTTTAGAACCTTTAAAACTTTCTAAATAGTGCTCCAGAGTTTCTGGCATTTAGTTTTCCTGCAGAAAAATCTCTGGCCATCCAGATGTTTTGTCTCCTTATAAGTGACATAATCTTTTCTACTCAAATACATATATTAATCTTTCTTTTTTCTTGAATTAGCTTTATTCACTTTTTTTAAAAAAAGTATATATTATACATATGCTGGATCATCTATATCTGCTTTAATATTTTAATATTACTTATAATTCTTTATTATTTCATTGTGTATGATTTTCTCTACTTGGTCCCATCTATCTCTGAATATTTATTGTAGTATTTGGCATTCATTCTCCAAAGGGCTTTTGCCTCTGAAATGTTTTTTTTTCATTTTTTCTCTTCCCTTTCTTTTGGTTGTCTTTTAAGGTCTTCTTTGAGTCTATGTCTGACTTCTCCAGTTTCCCTGAATAGTTCCTTTTGAGCTGTATAGTATTCATGTGTCTTTTGCCTGACTTTAAAAAAACAAAACAAAACACTTTTACCCTAGTGCAGTGGTTCTCAACCTTCCTAATGCCACGACCCTTTAATACAGTTCCTCATGTTGTGGTGACATCCAACCATAATATTATTTTCGTTGCTACTTCATAACTGTAATTTTGCTACTGTTATGAATCATAATGTAAATATCTGATATGCAGGATGTATTTTCATTGTTACAAATTGAACATAATTAAAGCATAGTGATTAATCACACAAAAAATATGTAATTATATATGTGTTTTCCAATGGTCTTAGGCGACCCCTGTGAAAGGGTTGTTCGACACCAAAGGGGTCGCGACCCACAGCTTGGCAACCCACAGGTTGAGAACTGCTGCCCTAGTGGGTTTTGCTCAGTGGATAGAGCATTGGCCTGGCGACCTAAGGGCCCCAGGTTCAATTTTGGTCAAGGGCATGTACCTAGGTTGCAGGCTCCTGGTCTGAGCATGTGCAGGAGGCAACCAATTGGACTGTTTCTCTCACATCTATATTTCTCCCTGTCTTTCACTTTCTCTTCCATTCTCTCTAAAAATCAATGGGAAAATATCCTCCAATGAGGATTGAAAAACATAAAAAGAAATTTAATCTCTAATCTATGCATTTTACTCTCTATCACTTCCTCCTTCCAGTCCACTCCCTCTACTACTTTGACCTCAACTGTCCTTCAGTCACATACATACTTTCAAT
The DNA here is from genome assembly GCF_963259705.1 of Myotis daubentonii. Classification (NCBI taxonomy): domain Eukaryota; kingdom Metazoa; phylum Chordata; class Mammalia; order Chiroptera; family Vespertilionidae; genus Myotis; species Myotis daubentonii. The sequence continues at coordinate 76,435,739 of NC_081845.1, read as the reverse complement.
AAATCAATCCATTCAATCTGACCACCAGTTAACTGTCTCTCTTCTGCTTGATGGCCACTCCCTTTGTTATTTAGTTAAAAATCTGTGGTGATTCATTATAATCACTTACACACGCCCTGGACTCCTCTGCCCTTGCTTGATTCATCATATTGGCTTAGCAAAATCTCAAATCTGGTTAAATTAAAATCAGCCTGTTTCATACCTGTAGTTGTGCATCTGAACACAGCCAGAAAAAGTAGTAAGTGTGCTGGTTTCACTTTTATTTATAACCACAAATTTCAAGTAGTTGCTTAATACTGCCAGGCAATTATATTCTGGATTTTTATTCTGTTTACTGTCCCATTCCAGGTGATTATCTCAAAACCTTTTCTTTTGTCTTGAATCCCCAATACCTCTACCCCCATGCTCTTAGTTGATAATCTTGAATCCTATTTTACCAAAATAATTTAAAGCCATCAGAAATAACTCCAAGTATCATTCATGCCACCTCGCAGCATGCACTCTCTCATATTCTTCCTTCTACTTGTTACATATGTGAAGCACCATGCTCCTACCTAAATCCCCCCTTCTGTAGTGTGGACACCAACCTTCTTCACTATTTAAGAATGTGCAGAAGCAATTTCCCTTTCTCTACTTTATAATCAGCCTTTTCTACCAACATACATGCATGCCATTATATCTCAGCTATTATGATGATAAAAACTTTCCCTTGACTCTGCTTCTCCACACTCCATTCATGGTCTTTTCTTACAGCAAACTCCTCGCACGATTTGTCTGTCCTTACTTTCTTCAATGTTTTTCCACCCATTTTTTCTTAAACCTCTCCAAACACTTTTATTTCCCTGCTCCTGTTCATAAAAATATTTATCTCAAGGTTATTAATGACCTCCACATTGCAATAGTCATCTGTCAGAATGCACACCTGCCCATCATTTCCTGCTGGTTTTTCTTTTCTGGCTGTGACTTTTCAGTGTTCTTTGCTAGTTTTTTCCCCTCCCTGTACTTGTATACTTCTTAATGTTAGAGTGTCCATATTCAGTTTTAGGTCTTTTCTCCCTTCTATTCTCACTCATTCTCTGATGAACTCATCAGTCTCTGAGCTCATCTCAGCTTTGAGAACCATCTAAACCTGACACAAACTGGATTTACTAGTTTATCTGCCGCCTAGACCTCTCTACTGAACTCTAGACTTATGCATCCCATGGCCTTCTTGACATCCCCATGTAGGTACCTAATAAATGAATCAAATTCAGCACTTCCAAACTCAGCTCCTGATTCCTGCCTTTATACCTGCTGAACAATACCGACTTTCTCCATCTTAGTTGATGACAACATCCTTCCATATGCTCTGGCTGAAAACCTGAAAATTATCCTCAAAATTCCTTTCCTTGAAACTCACTTTCAATGTGTGAGAAACTGTTATTTCAACTTATATCCAGAATCTAACCATTTTTTACTGTTCAAACTACCACAACTCTTGCCTGACCTGCCATTACCCAATATTATGTATATGGACTGCTTAAGTAGCTTCTAACTGGTCTTCCTTCATTTATATTTTCCCTCAAAAGTCTATTCCCAACAGAGAAATGAGAGTGTTCCTTTATAACACTAGTCAGATCTTGTTACTTCTTTACTCAGAACCATGCACTACTTCCCCAGTTCCATGGGAGCAAAACCCAAAGTCTTTACAATGGCCTACAAAGGCCTGCATGGTCTGAGGACTCCCCCACCTGCACCTACCTGCACCCTCAGCAATGTTCTGATCTCAATTTCTGTTCATCTATGCCTGTTCTTCCTACTTTAGTTCCTTTAATGTTTCAGGAACCCACACATCTGGGTCTTCCTCTGTGGTTAAAATGCTCTTTCAGACATCTGATTTCTTAGTTTCTGTGCTTTCATTGAGTATTTATTCAGATCTAATCTGTTCAGTGTAGCTACCCTGACTGTCTTATTTAATACTGCTAACTATCCTCTCTTCCAGCATGTCTGATCCCTCTTACATGATCTATTAATTTTATAATAATTATTACTTTCTAACACATGCTTAATTTATTAGCTTTGTAGTATGTTAGTAGTATATTGTCTTTTCTCCCTACTAGATTGAAGCTCCATGAGAGCAGGCATCTGTAATATTCACTGATGTAGCCACACCACCTAATACAATGCTGATCTATAAAATACTTACTGCTTTCTCTAGTCAAAGAATAAACTTTTTAGCACATGTTCTATGCTAGTTCTCATTTGGTACTCTTCTTTAAATGGGTCAGCTCTTTTGGTGAAAAATAGAGTAAGCAGAAGTTGGAGGAGAGAGCTGAAGCACTCCTCAGCTTTGATTGAAGTGTGCAATTCTTGGACCCATTCTGGCCAAATCAACTCTTCCCTTCGTGCATAGCTGGAGCATTTGGTGGGACTCATAATACAGCCCTTGCAGGTATCTTTGCTGTCATATGCGATTCTTTGCCTTTCCTCTCTGCTTCACTTTGCTTTATCTTTCAACCATTGCCCCCGGATGGTTGGCCAGGACTCTGGCAGTCTAGTGGACTTCCAGTGTGATTTCTTCCTCAGCAGAATTCCGATGGGTTGTGTGGGAACAGACCGACATAGTTTGATTGCTGTGTACCTGTATTGGCCCTCATTAGGGGATATTCCTGGACTGTCATATACTTTTAAGGGCAAACTTCTCCTATTCAGGTTGGTGATAGAGGGGAAGGATTTTACTGTTGTTTCTCAGCATCTACTCTTGCTTTGGTAGAGAACAAACTGTATTTTCCTGTTATTCCTCTGTTATTTGGGATTACAGATGTTTGCTTGGTTTACTGATGATAGAAAGTATTGAGGTTTTACATTTGGGGTTTTATTTTTTAAATTCTTTTTTAAATATATTTTATTGATTTTTTACAGAGAGGAAGAGAGAGGGATAGAGCGTTAGAAACATCAATGAGAGAGAAACATCGATCAGCTGCCTCCTGCACATCTCCTACTGGGGATGTGCCCGCAACCAAGATACATGCCCTTGACAGGAATTGAACCTGGGACCTTTCAGTTTGCAGGCCGATGCTCTATCCACTGGGCCAACCCGGTTAGGGCTATTTTTTAAATTTTTAATAGTTTAGTTACTTTTCAGGAAGATGAATGGAACAAATATGCTTTTATGCTGCCACTGTAACTGGAAATTCATCTTTTTTTAATTTTCCTTCACTTTGAAAGTCCAATTCCTTCTAAACCTCTCCTTCTTATGTATATTTCAGGATCAGTTTTTGTCTTCTCTAGTGATGTCCTTGATTGGAAATTTTTTTCCACCGCATTCTTGATGATTGAAATAAATTTTCTATCATTCAGAGAACACTGAAAGTGCCAATATTGATGTGGAGTCTTTCTTTCTTCATTTATTAGAACTGATCATTTATCATCTCTATCACCTACTTAGCTATGCTGGTTGTGTTACCTTCAGTCTACTCCTGAATTTGTTCATGCTGGTGTTGTACAAGATATGGATGTGTTTACATTTAATCACTCTGACACCATCTGTTTTCCATGTTCAATGTGTCAGTTGCAGTAGTGTGTTCGTTTTTATAAACATTTAGAAAATTGAGACCTTTATAAATATATATCACATGTGTGACAATTAACAAGGCTAATTCTGACAAATTACTCTTGGAGCACATGTTTATTTTTCAGAAATATTTTAGGTCCCCTGGGCATTGTTAGGTGCCCTGGAGAAGTAGATTTTTAATTCATGTCTTCATTAGTAATTCCTGATTTGGTAATTACTACATGCAGAAAATTAATGCATCAGTGAATTAGAGAGTAATCAAATAGCCCAAGTAAGTTAATGTTTCTTATCAGAGAGCTGAATATACTCCTATCAAGTACCTTACAAATTTATTGCAATACATACATTCTATTTGCTGCTCTTTCTGTAGAAAACAACGCTGTTAGACTGCACTTACTTGAACAAATGAATTTAAAGTTCTATCACATGCCAAGCACTGGGAAATAGAAGGAGGATAACTACATAGTCCTACTCTTAAGGACTTTAGGGAATGAGGCAGACACATTCACAACTGACACCAGCATAAGGTAATACATGCTATATATTCCCATATATGTAAAGGACAGGATTGTGATAGGCAGATAACAACTTATAAAAACAAAGATTTCTTTGCTTCTAGTAAATAATTTTATTTTAGTCCTCCCTCTTCTCCTTCTAAAACATCTGTTTATCCCCATTATGGATACTAGAATTATAAAAGCATTTAATTGAATAAAAAATGTCATATTATGAGACTGGCATTATTTTACACAACAATAATAAGGAAACATTACCCATTAAACTAAGAAACTCCATTGATTTTTAGATGGTTCTCAATTTTAGAGATATTAAAATATGCAGAAAAAAAGTATATTGAAATAAAAACAATATGGTTGGTATTTGAGATATTTATCCCGGTTAGTGTTCTCTATACTATGGTTCTATTCCATAAGTATCTCTCTCCATATCTATTACAGTTTACCCAGTGTCCCTGTTCAGAAAGGGTTCTGAGCTTTTTAAAATCCTTAAGTCAGAAGTTGAGAATGTAGTGCATTAATGCCATTTACTTTTTGCATATGATTTTAATATGCAAATCATATGAATAAAAAGTCCTGAATAAAACAATCTATCAGGTATAAATTTTGGAAACTTGACGAGTCAGTGTGACTCTGTGGTTGAGTGTCGACATTTGAACCAGGAGATCACTGTTCGATTCCTGGTCAGGGTACATGCGGACTTGATCCCCAGTGTGGGCATGCAGGAGGCAGCTAATCAATAATTCTGTCTCATCATTAATGTTGCTATCTCTCTATCCCTCTCCCTCCCTCTCTGAAATCAATAAAAATATATTTTTTTTAAAAAAAATTTAGACAATTAAAATAAATAATTGGGGTAAACATTGAATTTTCTTCATATTGTTACCCCTGCTTATGGGACAGCATTTTACTGATGATATAGTCAAAAGAGAATAATAAAATAATTTCAGGACATATTTTTCCATTGTTTAATAATATTTTATGTTAAATTTTATTTATTTAACAAGTTTTCATAGAGTACCTATAAGTGCCAGGTGCTGTTTTAGGTACTGGAGATGTATCAGTGAACAAAATAGACACAAATCCTGGTCCTCATTAAACTTATATTCTACTAATTGATGCATAGCTGCACAATTAAAATTGTGTTATATAAAGGACCCGAGCTTGGGTGCTAATTTTTGTGTCTGTGCTCCATGTCAACAATATCAACTTTTTCACATTACCTAAATATTGTGTAGTGACTCAGACAGAAGGCAGACCATTGTGAAATGGAAGCTGAAAGGAAAGCAAACATGAAAAGAATCCAGGAAGAACCAATTACAAAATAACAAAGATGTTTTTCAAATACATAGTGAATGATAGAGAATGCCAGTTTTTAAAATTAAATTGAACACCCCAAAATACATTTTAAAATGCTGCAAAATTATAGAAATTAAACAAGTTTCCAATAAGTGACTGTGAAGGCATCTGCTTTAGTGAATCATCCAAAAATCAAGGAAGAGATTTCTGTAAACCTTGGTGCATAGCTACCATGATGACTTAAATTTGGGCACAGATAGAATGATTTCTAAGTTTGTTTTTTTCTGTGTTTTCAACAAAAATAGAACTCATGTTGCTCCTAGAGCTGTGGTAATAGGCAATGTGTGGCAAATAAAACAATAGTCCTTGACTTCACAATGCAATTAGATATCAAACAAAAACACACAAAAAATGTAAAGTTATTATACATTTTACAAAAGCAGGGTTGAAAGTGGTAAGAGGGTATACAATATTTGATCTAGACTTTAGAATCTGAGAAATGTCCCTGAGGAAGAAAGTCTGAGCTGAGATTTATGGGTTTTTTAAGAACAGGCAAAGGGAACAGCTTGCATAAAAAAAAACAAAAACCTATGGTCAGAAGGATACAAAACATTGTATGAACACAGTGCTATGATTGCTGAACCTCAGATGGCAGGGACTTGTAGGCCATTTTACAGAATTCAGTGAAGCATGTTACGCATTTAGTTAAGCATTTTAAGAGCAAAGGGAAGTCACTGAAGTTACTTATTTATTTTTCTTTTTTCAATATATCTTTATTGATTTCAGAGAAGAAGGGAGAAGGAGAGAGAAATAGAAACATTAGGGTTGAGAGAGAATCAGTGATCAGTTGCTTTCTTCCTGATTGGGGATTGAGCCCGCAATTTAGGCATATGCCCTGACTGGGAATCTAACTGTGACCTCCTAGGTCAATGCTCAACCACTGAGCCACCGCAGCCAGGCTCACTGAAGTTTTTTTAAATAGAAAGGTGACATGATCTTTGAAAGATTGTTTTACTATAAAAATGTTATGTAAAAAGGCAAATTGTAGTACCTAAGTAAAAGATAACAGTCTAGACTTGGTAAGATGGTGGGAGAGTTGGGGAGACATGAATGGATCAAAAATATTGAAGGAGAAAAGCTGGCAGACATGATGTAGATTTGGAATAGAACATGTACAATGAGATGGGAAAGTTCAATATTGGGTGTGATGATTTTTGAGGTGTCTTTAAGACATAAGATTGCAGATAGGTGTCAGAGAAGATAGATATACTAACCTCAAGGTCATAAGAGATAAGTGCTGAAGATGGATAGGACTGAGCAGAGTAAGAAAAACAGAAAGATTGATTGAGACTAAGCCATGAAAAAAAAATCCAATATTTAAAGACTGGCTAAAAAACGATGAGCCTACAAAAAGAGAGAAGAGGCCAGGAGATTTTACTTTAAAAGTTGCTATTGTAAGATTTTTCAGAAAGCTGGAAGGATTGGGGATTGGTCTTAGAGAGAGATTGTCAACTCTATTGTATCAGGAGAAAAGGCAGAGAGGACAAGTTTCAATGAATCTGTTTTAACATTCAAGATAGTGGTAAGTTGAGGAAAAGTCCTACCAGATACCTTCATTTTTTATCTTCAGATAGTAGAAGGTAAGGTTATCTATAGAGGGAAAAGATGGTAGGAGGGATGCTTTTATCAGAAATTAGAGGAGAATTGAGATGGTTTGCAATGGTTCTCTAGATGTTTAGGAGAGAGAGCTGCCCAGAGGAACCCAAAGAGATTGCCATGCATTGCTAATGCTACCATTCTGCCCTCTTGTGTGTAGTAGTCAGTTGCTTGTGTGTACACAAAGAGCATTGGGTAGTTGAATTTACCCAATTGAGTTTTCCAGATGGGTGCAATGAAGAGTCAGAAAAATCAAAAGGTTTAGGATATGAATATTAATGTAAGTATTGCTGAATGACAGAAAGCTTTAATAAGAGTGATGAAAAGAGGACTGATGGATTTGGAGAAAAATCATTGGAGTAGAGGCTGTGCTAATTCTAATCTCAGTGATTTTATGATTCTCTAATTTATTTGTACCTTTCAGATTTTTTTATTGAGAAAAAATTAATCATGTAATAATGATATTATGTGAACTGATATTTTAAATATTATAAATACAGTGTTATAGAACCATAATTTTCTATATTAAGGCCTAATTATATTAACAACTGATTTTCTACTTTATAGTCATAAATCTTTGATATTCATCTACCTATCTATACCTATGTGAAGGTACTTGTCCTCTAGGAGAATATAAAAATAATGCTTCAGAGTTAAATTTCTAATACACTTTTCCTATATTTTCTATACATTACCATAAGTATCAAGTATTCCAGGAGCACAGATTCTTATGTAGTGCTATTTACAAAGCTTTATTGGGGTCACCACTTGTATTTTCTCGTTCATCTTTATTCCCCCCTCTTTCTTTCTGAATAACCACTGAATGTTAAGCCTGAGTTTTCATGCTATGTTATGTTTAACCCCTGGCAAATTGATCAATTCCAAGCAGATGTTTTAATTAGAGGTTTTGAATGCATGACAAGGTCTAAGACAGTTTAATAAACATTTCAACTACACTTATTTATAAAATGAAAATAAATGTGTGATAATTGGTATAAGTAATACAAAAACATTTAATTTGGGTCTTGGGAGATGTTTCAACTTCACAATGTTTAGCTTTTTCTTTTTTGGGGGTGATGTGGGTGCCCTGGTTTGAGTAGCTGCGATAACAGATAGATTCAAAATAATTAATACTTCAAATATATTAATAGAAGTTTATTTCTTGTTTACATAATAGTTCAAGGTGGGTGATTCTAATTTTAGGGTAGTTCTTCTTCATATGGTTTCAGGGACCTCAAACTTTTTCTACTGTGTTGATCTGCCACCTTTTAGGATTACATATTGTGACCTCATTCAGCCTATTGAAAATGAAGAGGATCATGAGGAGGGTTTCTTTTAATGTAGTGCTTTTATTTTTATTTTTTAAAATATATTTTTTATTGATTCAGAGAGGAAGGCAGAGGCAGAGAGAGATAGAAACATCAATGATGGGAGAGAATCACTGGCTGGCTGTCTCCTGCCCTCCCCGCACTGGGGATTGAGGCTGTAACCCAGGCATGTGCCCTTGACTCCAATTGAAGCCAGGACCCTTGCTCTATTCATTGAGCCAAACCAGCTAAGGAAGAGGGTTTCCTACACTCACTTCTTTTAAAGCCTTCACTCAGAAATGGTTCTTCTCACTCCATTCACATTCCTTTGGCTAGAACCCATTCACATGGCTCTGGCCCAGTTGCAAAGGTGACAGGGAAATGTAAACGATTTGGCAAGAACATTTTAATTTAATATCAGAACAAACAGAGCTAAATAGTGGGGTAGAATTTCAAATTTGCATATATTTTAAAGGAAAAGAACCAAAGACTCAAATTTGTGAAATGCTGACTTGGTTGACATCTCCCAGGCCCTCTGTGATTGTGTGTTCTGCTTTTAGAGAAATTTTGAGAATTACTGCTCTATGAGATTGATTAAATTAATAATATATTTTATAATAACATCCATAGACACTGAGGTAGCACTACAGTCCTCATATTTACCAGGTAAAATCCTTATGTAATGGAAATTATTCTATTTTACCAGATATAAGAAACTGAGAGTGTTTTAGAAAACTTTTTAAATCCTTCTGACTTCAAAATTGATATTCTTCCAATGCTACATTCACATATATGTGAAAAAGGAAGGTCAGTGTCACAGTCCACTCAGTGTCTGTTTACTACATAGATTTTCTCAAGCAATTGCTATATTTTTTCTTTTTATAAAGATTTTCTTAGGGAAGAAATAAACATTCTTGTATTCTATCTAAAATTCTATTCTCACTTGCTTTGACCATACATCTTTAATCTTTATATAAAGACTTTTGCGCCCGACTGCTGTGGCTCAGTGGTTGATTTTCAATCCAGGGATCAAAAGGTCCCTGTTTCAATTCCTGGTCAGGACAGATGCCTGAGTTGTGGGCTTGATCAGTAGGGGGTGAGAAGGAGGCAAACTATTGATAATGTTTTTCTCTTCTCCAGGTTTCTTTCTATATATTTCTCTCGCTTCCTCTCTAAAATTCAATAAACATGTATTTTAAAAAAGACTTTTGCTTAATTTTTCAAAAAGAAACTTTAAATACATAATAGGTATGAAGTGTTGTGCTAAACGTTAAGAATACAAATGCCAATAATATAATAATATACTTCTCCTGTTCTCAAACAAGGAGGGCAGGGAAGAGGCTGGAAAGAGAAAGAAGCAGATGCTAATACACAGTGTCTTAAGTGTGGAGATGGAAATAGGACAGGAATGTATACTGACTAGTGAGGATGTACTTCATATAGGAAGGCACATGACCCCAATTCTGGGGCCAGAGAAGACTGGAAAGAGGTGGCACCTGCTTTGTAGTTTAGTTTAGCAAGTAGGAATTATAGAAGGTCTCTGGAAAGAGAAAAGTATACTGCAGGAAGAATGGGCAGCAAATGCAAAATCTCACAGTGAGAGAGAATATGGCATCCTTAAGGAACTGGAAGGAACTTCATATGGATTGAGTATAGAAGGAGGAATCTAATGAAAAATGAATCTAAGAAGTAGGCCAAGTCAGAGGGGCATTCTTCTATTGAATGACTTATCCTGGAGCTTAGCCTAACTCTGACTATTTCACTGTCTCTGAGTTGCTTAACATCCCTCTGTTATCTCTATATTAATTTGTGTGTCTTTGCCTCAACATAATTTGCTTTATAGTGAGAGTACCAGGAAGTATCTGTTTGACATCCCTCTACCTCTCATCCTGTGAAGTGATGTTCCCAATAAAGAGACCAAATAATCTTTCACATTTTCACACAGTTCAGTTCAGCATCCTAGTTCTGAATCCTTCTATTTTCAGATGAGACATATCTGAAATAAGAAATTGTCATTAAAAAAAAGAAATGGTATTTCAATAAACTGAAATTCAGTTTCTGCTACAAGGCAAGTAGCAGAAACTAAATAACTTTCAAAATGGAAAAAGAATCTTTCTTCCCCTGACACATTGGCAGATCTGAGCTCTGAGAAATACATACAAATACTTGCCTCCACTTGAAGGGTTTAAAATGTAGTAGTAGGAGAGACATCCTCTTAAACATATAATGTAAGTCAGTGGTTTTGAAATGAATAAGGTGAAACTGTATAGAAGCAGAGAGAAGGGGAACCTCACCTAAGAGTGTATTGGTGCATTAGAGATTAAATAAGTGGGGAGTAGGGAAGGAAATGACCCTAGGAAAAAAAAGCCGAATTTTCAATTATTTCTTTGCATTTTCTTCTACTGTAAACTCTTTATTCTTTTCTCTTATTCATTCTCCTAATAGAGTCTTAGTTTTTAAATTTTGGATGTCTATGAGCTCATAATGCATTGGAAGCATTAAACCTTTCATAATATTGACTAAATCCCAGGTTGTGGTTGGCTTTTATAAATTTATCTGTAATGATTTTGACCTGAACAATACTTTAACTTTTAATGGAGGTATTAATGTTCTATTTTTAAAATAATTAAGTCAACAATCTACCTGAAAGATATTTGGGTGAATGATGTATAGTGACTACCTAATTTTTCCTCCCAACTCTGAGCTTAAAAGCACCAGGTTCACATAATGGGATAATCCACCCTTTCCTTACTCTTTATAATACATTTTTGTGGCTTATTAAATTTTTAATTTCTTGATTCTGGTGTGTATTGTTCAAAATAGTCTCAATCTATTATTCAATTTCTACCACTTTATCTTAATGCTAGATGGTGTTTACATTGCTTCATTGCTTTCATTTTTTCACTGTTTATCCAATTATTTTTACTATTTATTTTCCCAGTAATACTAAAAAGTCAGAAAATAACTTAAATTGGAGTCAGTATGTTTTGTTTATAAAAGATAAAATAACCTTTTTAGCCTTTTGAAGACTATTATTTAGTAGTCTGTACTTATTTTTTAAGGATTCTACTTTTGTAATCCTTTCCCCCCTCTTCTCTATACCCTCAGATCTTTATATCTTTCTGAAATGCAACTTTCAAAGTTGAAACTATTTGAATGCTAAACTATTTTATTTCACTTTTGTTACCAGTTTTAAGTATTTTGATAGTAAATAATATTAAATATAAAAGAAGCATTAAAATAATAATTTGTTCAATGTCTAAAAATTTACCATTTTCCAAACTTGAAATATTTTATTATCTAAGATCTAAAAAGGACCATGGATTTTATCAACCCAGTAACCTACTGTAAAAGATAACACAGGCATAGAGTTTTTCCTGAGATTAAGATTACACACTGGTTAGTTGTAGAATCAATACTAAGCTCAAGGCACTTCACCACTAATCTTTTTTGTAAAACCACTGGAACACAACACAGCATTAAGAATATGTGTACTGAAGTCAGACACATCTATATCAAAAACCTATTGCTACTATTTAGTTAGCTGTGTTTAGCCTTTTGTAAGTTGGACATGGAAGGGTGTTTGTAAGAAACAAGTGAGGTCTCCTGGCTGGTGTCACTCAGTGGTTGAGCACTGACCCATGAACCAGGATGATCACGGTAAAAGTAGTAGCAATTGTTGCTAACTCCTCTGTTTAGTGTTTAAATTGCTTGACGCTATTTTAAGTGCTTCACATCCATGAACTCAACACCATACTCCTATTCCTGATAGGATATTCTTTAAAGTGTATAAATTTTAAAACGCATTTTAACAAAAGGCTTCTGATGTTTTAAATAAAAAACTGAGGATGATATCCATTTATATTTATATACATATTTAATTATATAATACATATGTGGATATTATTCTATGTATGTGTGATGTTGTGGCAGAATGTTCAGGGGACACGATCAGCCAGCACTCTGAGGGAGGAAAGTTTAACCTTTATTTCTCAGATCTGCTAGCCCAAGGGAATTCTGGATCCAAAGCCTGAACTGAACTCGTGGGGAGGCTCTGACCTATAGATCTCCTCCTGTGGCTGGCCCCTGAGGGACCCCACAGCTCCACCCAAGTCAGTTTTGTTTCGGCCTTGGGGGCATGCTCCTCAGCTCCGCCCAAGTCAGCTGGCAGGACCCTGGGGTTAGGCTCCACAACTCCGCCCAAATCAGTCAGAGTAGGGAAGTAAGACTACAGTTTTCACCAGATACTAAACTAGGTTGCAAGCCCCCCCACCCCCCATTTTCCTTTTCATGTGTATTGTTTTTTACAAAGTTGTATGTGGGAATGTACAAGGGATAAAAATACAATATATAAAAGTGTTCATCTTGCATTGCAAGATAATATTTTTGTATTTCCTTTTTTACTTTGAGAATATTAAATTAGGTAATATTAAAATACTTGGCATATTTACTATTATTGTAATAACAGATGTAATGGTTTTCTGATGCATAAATATTCTTACCAAAAATCAAATTAAAAAGTGGTTCCCTCTTTTATCTCCTCCATGAACAGAAAGAAATCTATCCAGACTTTGTAGTTGTCAAGAGACAGAATTATAGATTGTTCTTAGCATCACCTATTATCTCCTTGGTCTCTGGTACAACCCCCAGCCTACATTTTGAATTCAAGTTCACAATGATGTGTACAGCTGCTAGCTCCATTACCATGATATATTGACTGTTTCACTCAAGCTCTGCTGCACTGAGATAGGCCCGTGATGCCAAGTGCCAATCAGCATTCGTCATTACTGGACAAATATTCCTATTCCACAGTAAATTATTATGCTCTTCTTAGAACAGTTATGTTGCCCCAAATATTATGCTTCACTCTTGCCTCTCAGGTACTGTTTTGGTGTGTTCTGGGAGTTATTGGAAAGCTGAGAAACAGGTATGAATAATGTGGTTGAAAACCAAGAAATGAAGTAGGCATAGGACAAAGCTTGCAGGGACTTGTTAGTTACAGTTAGGGTTTTGAACCTCATCCCAAGTGTTAGGGAAGTTATTTTCAAGGAACTTCAGCAGAAAAATTGCCTATTTTGCATTTTTTAAAAAGATCACTTTATGTGATCCTTAGAGAATGAAATGATGGAGATGAAAGTGGAAGGGGAAGAACAATTAGGAAAGTAATGTGGGAGGTCCTAATAAAAAAAATAATGGTAGCTGGGACTAGGTTGCACGTTTTGAATATGAATAAACAACCATGAGGTATACTTTTTGGTAGAATTGACAGGATTTGGTAATTTGTTGGAAGGGATAGTGATTGGAGAGGAAGGTGTCAAGGGTAGGTTCCACATATCTTTTCTGAGTAACACATTGAACAGGCGTCAAGGGTAGGTACTAAGTATCTTTTCTGAGTAACACCTTACACAGATGCTCTGAGTAACACATTGTACAATTGGAGAACAATGGGAGAGGTGCAGATGGAGGTAGAAGGGAAAGCAAGAGTTTAATCTAGATATATTGAGTTTGAGATTTCTGGAGACTTCCCAATGGAAATGTAAAATACACACACACACACACATTTATGGAGTGAAACCATAGAATTTTGTAGGTCCAAAGAGAAGCCACTGAAAATGATTACCACTTAGATGGGCTAAAGCCATGGAAGTAGACAGGAAGATTACAGACTGAAACCTGAAGAACCCCAACATTTAAAGATCAAATATGAAGGAGAGGATAGTAAAGGGAACAAAAATTGGTGAGAGAGGGAGAACCAGCCTTGGTGTCACACAGACCTGGAAGAGAGAGGGTTCCAAGAAGTGGTAATGGTTAGTGTGAAATGTTGCTTAGAGGTCACATAAAACACATATCCCAGTCTGTAGAAAAAGAAAGACTAATAGGAAGTTGTTTCTTCTTGCTCAGTCTTTGTGTTTGTATCTGTTATTATAATTGTAGATGCAAATTACTTTAGAATATTCTTTTATCTTCATCTTAAGTCCTGTTGAATTTTATTTCTCTTATGTGAGTTTACGTGCCATTCATATATTTTCATATTGTGTATGTATTAAATTTGATGAAAATTTTTCCAAAAGTCATTATGATTATATGAAGGCAAAGAAAATCCTTTGGCTATTATATTGAACTAGTGGCCCAGTGCACAGGATTTGTGCCTGGTGGCGGGTGTGGCCTGCTAGGATCTGCCTGCTGCGGGAGCAGCCACTCATCCCGGTCAGCCAAGTGGCTGTGGACCTGCCCTCTGAGCAGCAGCTCCCACTGCAGGAGCAGCACTTATCCCAGTCAACTGAGTGGTGCTTCCACTGTGGGAGCACACTGACCACCATGGGGCAGCTCCTGCATTGAGCACCTGCCCCCTGGTGGTCAGTGCACATCATAGTGACTGGTTAACCGGTCATTCTGGTCATTCCACCATTCGATTGCTGGGCTTTTATTGTATAGGATGACTTCCAAAAATATTTGAACCTTAATTAGATAGTGAACAATGCAATTATTCAGTTGACATAGATGCTCCCCAAATTTACTCTCAACTCAAACTTTCAAACAAATTTTATTGAGCAATGATCATGTACTAGGCACCTTGCTAGGTGCTGGAGTTACTGAGATGAATAGCATGGAGAGTCTTTACAAATAAAATAAAATAGGAGTCACTGATTTGACACAACGATGGAAAGCTATTAATCTGTCATCCAGTAAGCCACTGAGAGGTTCTAGAGACTTTTGGGATCCTTTGACCTGAACTCATTGACAGAGAGTGGAGGTGGAGAGGGACCTGGGGACAGTGAAACTGATAAATGGCTTTTATTTTTCTTGTATTCTCAGTGCTGATTGAATTGTGTTGCCTTCTCTGTCAGCACTGAATCATATTGACAGGACACTTTGTGCTCCATTTGTCTTCTCTTGTTTGACATTGGTCTTTCATTGATTTGTCATCTCAAACACTGACCAGGTCCGTTCTACCCTGTAATTGCCATTCATACAAAACAGAGCAACAATGGCAAAAAAGAAAAGCTTTATTTTTCTTTAAGTGAAGGCATGGTACACATGTTCTTTTAAAAGGAATTCTTAGAAAATCTTAACATTCATAAAAACGTGGCTTATAAACATGCTTATAACATGCATAAAACATGTACATATGTGTACACACACAAAGGTCTCTAAGATTGGTTTGCTTCCAGGCAGTGCAGGACTCACCTTGGTTTGGAGGTCATGCTGTGGAGTTTTGGAGTCAAACTCAAGTTCAGATTCTAGTTCTGCCCTTCTCCCTGTGTGATCTCAGGAAGGCTATTTAATCCCTCTCTATCTGTTTTCTCATTTATTACATTGGGATAATAAATAGTTTCCTCACTGATTTGTGAGGATAAAATGAAACACTGTATCTGCCACCTAGTAGGCTACTTGATTTACACTTCCTTTAATTTTACAAAAATTCATACTTAATATTTTTTTCTTTATCACTCTGAATCTGCTTTCAGAATTATTTTTGTAAGTATAACTTGGAGCTGATTCTAATTATGGCATTAATGAGTACTATCTATGATATAATATATGTACTATTCCAATTTATTGTTATTTAATTTTTTTTCATCCAAATTACTCTGAGAACACAAGTAGATGAATTTGGATGAAAAGGAAAGGAGAAATGTGACTGTAGGAGGAAATGATTAATTTCTTTGGTAAATGTGACAAAATTTTCATGAAATTAGATAATGATTCTACTTTTACCAAGAAAGCTACGTAAGTCATAGGAGTTTGGTCTTTTACTCTAGCCCATTGTGTGAAATAAGTGGGGTTGGAAATAACAATTTCCTAGTTGATAAACATCAAGGAAGGATGTGGTACATCAACAAATGGTCCAATTGAAGACAGAGAGTATAGGCAAATCCCTTAGATTTATATAGAGAGAGATCAATGGGTTCTAGTAAGGCTGAGAACTGAGAAAGTATATTTTTATTGAGAAAGTATACTTTTACTGAGAAAGTATACTTTACCTCTTGCTGAGACGAGTTGTAATGTCTGTGGATATTTCATATTTCGGGGGCCTGTGTGATGAAGTTTTATTAGCTCCTGATACAGTGCTACCTTCCAAATTAGCTTAATAAATTCTTTCTGGAGGTTTTATTTTGTAATCTAATAGCTTCTATGGTAGATGTTGCTCTCAAAATGCCAAATATGATAGAATTGACATGGAGATCAGATAAAATGTATGTTTGTGACTTTCCAGAGATGTTGATTGGGGGAGGGGCCCTCAGGAGTAGGAAGTACCATATAGTAGCTTCTGACTTCATTCTGTCAGATGAGTGTGACAAGAGAGCGTGCTTTCAGGGTAATCGCTGTACATTTTTAAAAGCATATGATACAAGCTTACCATTTCAGAATCTTGTATTGGGATATTATCCTGTATTCCAGGAATGTGACATATATGACAATTCTGATGAATGAATGAACTGGGAAATTTTAAAAGGCATGTGTGGCTAAAGCTATTTATAATGTCTTCTCTGAACAAAAAGCATGTAGAATATTACTGACTACTTCAATAAGATCAAAGAGAAGGTCAGGTCAAGTTTATGTTGCAATAAAAAGGGAAAGGTTGCAGGAAAACAAATTTTGCAGATGATGGATCAGTACTATTTGTGATATTGATGCACTTAATATTATTCTTGCTAATACCATCACTGTAATAATTATGTTCATTATTTTACAAATGAGATGGTTGGATGAATGCAACCCTAGTTGGAATATTGCTATAATGACCAAGCTGTTCTTCCTGCCTCCAACCTCACACTTTTCCATTTTAGTTCCTCTTGTTAACCATTACCAGATTAATTTTTCTATGGCTGCCTACAGTTCTACTCCCTCCAAACTTTCATGATTTCTCTATGAATGCACAAAGGCTGACTCCTGGCATTAGGTCATGCTCTTCTCTCAGGTATGTCCTCATTTCCTCTTGGGATGACTACAAATCCTTCAAGGCTCACCATGCCTCCCCATTTCTGCCTCCTCCTCGTCTCACTTTTTATCACTTTTGTTATTAATTGCTCCTTAGACACTAGTGACAATTTATCCACTTACCATATAATTTTGAAGTGTTACTTAGCCTCTTTTAGCCTCAGTTGTCTTATTTATGAAGCAAATAAGTTGGATAAGAGTTAAGATTAATTTTGGGAACCATATGGTCTTGGCTGTTTGACTCTGCCATTAGAAGACATAGGTGATGCAGAAATGAATGAGCTTGACTGTTCCATAAAACCTCATTTACAAAAATAGGCAGTGGGCCAAATTTCACCTGTGAGTCATAGTTGGCCAACCCCAGGAGTATACTATAATCTCTGAGTCTCCTTCCAATGCTAAGATTTTATGAGACGATAAAAAGCCATTTCTATTTCTAACATCGAAGGACTGAAGGGTTTCCTCAAAGTATAGCCTCAGAGATATTACCCCATTAATTGTCATTGATGATAATGACTGGTTTTCGCCTTGTCCTCTTTCCCCTGTACATTTCCCATGGTTGTGGAATGTATGTTCTGTCAATATAGTAAATGCAGTTCAACAGCAGATCATTTTGACTAGAGCATAAACTGGGTACAACCTTGTTGTCAATTTCCTCCATACTTTATTTATTGGTCAAATTACATGGGATATTATACTTATAATATACTAGGGGCCCGGTGCACGAAATTCGTGCACTGGGTGTGTGTGTGGGGGGGGGGGAGTGTCCTTCAGCCCAGCCTGCCCCCTCTCACATACTGGGAGCCCTCAGGCGTTGACCCCCATCACCCTCCAATCGCAGGATCGGCCCCTTGCCCAGGCCTGATGCCTCTGACAGAGGTGACAGGCCTGGGCAGGGGACCCTCATTTCCCCCCATCACTGGTTCTGCCCCCAGCCCAGGCCTGATGCCTCTGGCCCAGGCATCAGGCCTGGGCAGGGGACCCCCAGACCCCTCCGATTGCTGGCTCTGCCCCTTGCCCAGGCCTGATGCCTCAGCCAGAGGCGTAGACCCCCATCACCCTCTGATCACCTGATCGGCCCCTTGCCCAGGCCTGACGCCTCCGCCAGAGGTGTCAGGCTTGGACAGGGGACCCACATCTCCCCCCGATCACTGGCTCTGGCCCCCACCCAGGCCTGAGGCCTCTGGCCCAGGAATCATGCCTGGGCAGGGGACTCCCATCTCCCTCTGATCGCTTGCTCCACCCCCCGCCCAAGCCTGATGCCTCTGACCCAGGCTTCAGGCCTGGGCAAGGGGATCATCATATCCCCTCAATCCCCGGCTCCGCCCCCCACCCAGGCCTGATACCTCGGCCAGAGGAGTTGACCCTCATCACCCTCCGATCACCAATCACCGGATCGGCCCCTTGACCAGGCCTGAGGCCTCTGGCAGAGGTGTCAGGCCTGGGCAGGGGACCCCCAGCTCCCCGCGGTTGCAGGCTCTGCCCCTGCCCAGGCCTAACGCCTCTGGCCTAGGCGTCCGGCTTGGGCAGCGGGGACCCGCAGCTGCAGCGACCCCGCGATCGTGGGCTCCGCTTTAGGCCCAGGCAAGGCACCCCTAGCTCCCGGGACTGCCAGTTTCGACCGTGCCCAGCTCCCATCGCTGGCTCCACCCCTACTTCTTGCTATCACTGGCCAGGGTGGCAAAGGCGCCTGATTCTCCGATCATGGCTAGGGGGCAGGGCAAAGGCGGCCCAAGGCCGCCTTTGCCCTGCCCCCCAGCTCTTAGCTCCCCGCTGGGTTTCCGATCACTGTCAGTGGCAGGGGGCTTCTTCCTGCTTTCCCTTTTGCCTCCCTGCATTGTGCCTACATATGCAAATTAACCGCCATCTTGTTGGCAGTTAACTGCCAATCTTAGTTGGCAGTTAACTGCCAATCTTAGTTGGCAGTTAACTGCCAATCATAGTTGGCAGTTAATTTGCATATAGCCCTGATTAGCCAATGAAAAGGGCAGCTCGTACACCAATTACCATTTTTCTCTTTTATTAGTGTTGATTTGCTTCCTGAATTTTAGGATACAGTAGGATTAGAGATATGTCAGCAACTCAATAAGTATCATTGATTGGATGATTAATTTATATTAGGAGTACACAATTACCTCTGACATTGTCATACAAAAATTATCTTTTGGAAATCTCCCTCTGCTTCTCCAATCTTTGATAAAATTTGTAGTTCCTATGCAGAACATATCAATAAAAGTACCTGATCTTAGCCCTGGCCAGTGTGGCTCAGTTGGTTGGGTGTCGTCCCGTGCACATATTTCTCTTTCTCTCTTCCTCTCTCTAAAAATCAATTTAAAAATCTTTTTTTAAAAAAATGAAATTGGAGGGGAGAATGCTCTCATTTTATGGTGCTTTCCTAGGCAGTCTATTTTCATTCACCTTTGATCTATTAATTCACACATTCTGATAGCTCTCAATTATATTCAATATCACCACACTTACTAGGTGTGAGTATCTATTTTTTTATGACATTACTAAGTGTCCCTGGTAGAACTTTCATAAAGCAGCCACAACCTGCATATCTTTGCCTCACTGTTACTGCAGTTATCTTTCAAATTTTTGTGTAAAGAGAGCTGAGAATGTATCTGCCGTCACCTTTGAACAAAAAATCCTATACCCAGAGTAGTCATATCATTATTATTGACTGGAGGCTTATCTGGTGACTTCTTTATGCTTATATCCTATCTGACTTTCATTTCCTTCATAAGAAAGTTAGGAGTTCTGTATCAGACTTTCTTATGCATTTGTACTTTGTTTTCCTTTGAAATTTCCTGTTCTAGTCGGCTGTACTACATACACTTTTTTAAGAAACTTTGTTTTTATCTGTCTGGATCTATATTCACTAACAGAGAATTGGTCTGCCCAGAAAACAGGAGTTAGAATTCCTATCCTCAAATCTATGGGGCACATGCGGGGACCTGAGAAGCAGTAAATCATCAGAAGCATCATAGCTTTTGAGCCCAGTCGATTCTGCTACAGTGCAATACACCTACCATCAGTATAAACTAAACATGATATTGTTCTTGTAACTCCAGATTCTTAGATGGATGTGAGACCTGCTTTAAGGAACTTGATTCCTAAGCCCCTGGGACCTTGACACATGAGTTAGGAAATAATTATTCTCATCACAGAAGACTTCCTAGCTGTGCAGATAGGCTCTTCCACAATTTCTTTTAATAATCAGCTTTCCTTGGTTCTTACAGTGTTTTAACTGTCAGAAACCCTGAAAAGCCATGAATTTAAAGGTCAATATGCAGAACCACTATCAGTAGAGAGAACTCAACGAAGATGAAGCCCCTCTGTTATTACTGTCTTTGGTGATGATAAATCAACTTGATCGTCGGGAACACATCTCTGTGCAGCGTGCAGTGCACCTCAAGTAATAACACATTTGATATGCCTACTCATTCAACCTTGAAATCCCGGAGTTAACCTTGACTCTGTCTTCTCCCTTTCTGTCGGTATAAATTGGCCCAGAAATTCCATTACCTTTATCTCCAAAGTAGATCTCAAATCTGTGCTCTCCTGTCCATGCCCACTGCAAGTGTACTTCAATGCCCTTGCTCAGCAAATATCTAATTAGGGTTGACTGTGCAGTAGTCTCAGTTCTAGGTGTTGGAGAGTCAGCTGTTAAAAGAATTAACAGTATTTGCTTTGTGGGTCTTACATTCTTACTCAGGATTTCATTGTTTCTTGATTTAACTCTAGCACTCATCTCATGTCTTCAGCCTCCTGCCCCTGGAATCTATCCGTCACAGGAACACCAGAGCTGTCTCTCTGAAGGAAAAACTGGATTATGTCACCTCCTGTAGTCAAATGTCTCTCACCAGCTTTGTGAAGGCCAAGCTTGCTAGGCTTGTACACTCTTGACAGCCAAATCTGCTTTCCCCACTTGATTTCCTGTCTCCCATCGCTGTCCTCCAGTCACACTGGACCAAGGGCTGCTCTTAGATGAGGCAGAGATAAGCTTTTCATGGCTCTCTTTTGACTTTACACTAATTGATTGGGCCTAACATTCCATACTCCTGTTTCTAGCTGAAGAATTTCAGCTCAGTTACGTGAAGGAAGTTGTCTTTGCCTTCCACAGACAGTTAATTTCTTCATCTGTAGCCTATAGACATATTTAAAACATGCCTTTATAAAAGTAGCAACTAAAGAATTCAATTTATTTCATACGTTGTTTTTCATTTCCCAACATCACTCCTATTAGATTGTCAGCTTCTGAAGACAAAAGATATATCTTCTTTATACTAAACAGTAGTTTGCTGAATAAAATCAGAGATAAATGGAGTATTTATTCTGTGTTCTCCTTTAAAAACGAGATATTAATGGGAGTATGAATATTACTTTAAGAAAGGCTTACCTTAATTTTCTTTTTTTACCATGTCAAATATGATAATCACTGGATATATTGAACTCATTGGGAAAAATCAAAACCAAGTGAGGAAAAAATTATCACTTAAAATCTTATGCAAAGTAGTTATTTGGTTCCAATAATTTTACTATCTAGACATAGTTTAAAATAGGGCTTTAAGAAATATAGTATTGTTTATCATGGTGATCTGAAAAGAACAACATTCTTTTAAAATGGAACATGTACAAAGATATTTATAACCTGTTTGGTGATTATCAGAAGGAAAGAAGGATAGGGGGAGGAAAAAGAGGGTTAAAGGGGGATAAATGGTAATGGAAGGAGACTTGAATTGGGATGATGAACACACAATACAATATACAGATTATGTTTTATAGAACTGTACACCTGAAACTTATATAACTTCATTAACCAATGTCATCCCAATAAATTCAATAAAATTTTAAAAAATATTCATAACCTTAGCAATATAAAATCTTACCTTATTTTTTAATGAGTTTTCAGGATTTATTCTACAGAATTTATGGTTTCTCCACTAAGACCTTTGATATTATGCAAAAAGGTATTTCCAGAACTATCTAAAAGTGAGCATATAAAATGAATACAGAAGGAAGAGATTAAATGATCATGTGCTTGAAGTGAGAGTAAACTCAATGTAGGGAACCTTCAGTTCTCGGGCATCCTTGGGAAATATGTTACATGAGCTAAGACTTGCCCAGATTTTTAAAAAAAACATTGGCATTTACCTGGATGTCACTAAATTTTAAGAGAAAATAAGCATTTAAGGATCTTAACAAATAATTGAAACAATTTAATGAGGTAGAAAAATGTTCAAAAGAGCAGTATAAATTTCACATGAAGTACAGTCACTTGCAGCTAAAAAAGCCACTATTAAGATCTCTCAAGCTCATGAACCTATTGTACAACTTGCTTTAGAGCATCAAGTTTAAAGATGCAATCAGAGAAGAGTAAGATTAAGGTTTCAGTCTGTCTAAATAAATGCTAGTCTTATAAGGAAGAGATATAAATGGAGGAAAGAAGAGCAGAAATAGTGATGTTTAGAGAAAATATGAATGTATTTTATGTTAGGTGACTAGTAGCCAAAGCATCTAAAAGCAAGTTTGATTGAGTGGTAAAACTTCTGAAATTGTTTTGATAGCCATGATAAAAAAGAGAGTAGAAATGAGTGACGAAGTTTCAGATATGATCTACTCCTTGAAGTACATAATGTCCTTTAAAGATTTGGACACACATATAGGACTGGTCATTTTTATCAATAATGACGGCATTTTAGAAAAATGAAAAGGATGTAAATGCAATTGCAAAAGTACAAAAATGATTTTGGAAATTGAACTAGTTTAAACTTACCCATTACACTGCCCAGATATTTGAAACCTTAAAGTGTCCCCTTTTGTGCAGCAGAGAACTAAAAGAGAGATGACAATCAGTGTAATTGCACTCAGCCTCTGTCAGGAACAAGAGAAAGAAACATTGTTCTTTAGTGTTTTTCTATCCCAAATCACCTTTATCCTTTCATTCTCATGCAAAAGGAACCAATTGCATTAGTATATTTTCCTAAATGCCTCAAGATCTCTGCCATAAGCCTGTCATCTTTAATGTGCCATGGCCCCATTATTCTATTCTGTACCCCACGAAAAATAACTTTCTGCAAACTGACATGTTGAAAATATTTGAACAAGAAATGTGTGTCTCTTCCAGGAATGTGCGTTATGTTATGGCATGCCACGATTTAGCTCACAGGAGCACTGATGTTGAGATCTGGGTGTTAGGGATGGGTTGATGGGGTGATATGTGGGCAGAACTGTGTTCTCACAATCCGTTAAGTCCCATGAAAGTCATAGTCAGTATGGTTTCTCAACAGGAAACTGATGCTGTTCAGGACACATTGCAGTTGGGGAATCTATAAGAAAAGCAGCTTATTAAAAAGAGCATGGGATTAGAGGTCCTGGTTCAACATTTCTCACTCTAGGATCTTGGACAAGTCTTGTTGTTATTTTATTAGGAAATAGAACATATTAGTAACATTTGCCTCACTGGTTTTAGTCAAGAGAAAAAAAATGAGATATTGTAGGTTTGAGTTCTTTATGAACTGTTATACTGAAAATGGGCCATTACTGGGAATATAGGATTTTATTTCCATACATACACATGTATAGAGAAACTCCACATTAGATGTATAAAATACTATATACATATGAATACTTTTACATAAATTCTTTTATGTATAACAATGATCCATATTTACATTGTTTTTTATCATTAGTCTTGGAGATTTGTAATTTATGCTATTATGTAGAGTTTCAGAGGGCTAGATATAAAGAAAGGAGGAATCTTTAAATACATTAAAACCTCGTGAAATTATAGAGCATTTGTCTTTCTCTGTATGATTTATTTCACTAGCATAATACTGTTTAGATTTATCCATGTTGTCACAAAGAGTGAGCTTTTTCTATGGCTGAATAATATTTATTGTATATATGCATCACATATTCTTTATCCATTTATCTACCAAATCCCTGTTTTAAATCTGAAATTGACATACTATTTTATGCCAAGTGTACTTTAATAAACATTAATAAATAAAATAGAAACAAAAAATAAACCTCCGTAACCCAGTTGTCTTAAAACTTATCTCCTTTAGTCAGTGAGTTTAATTTCAAACTTTGGGCTATAAATGAACATATTCTGAGCAAGTAAGTAATGATATAGTAAAAAAAAACTATACAAGCATATTTCTGTTTGCCAATATTTATTATTATTATTATTATTACCATTATTATTATTTGTAGATGGGGCACACTGAGAGGAGCCCAGGGGCGAAAAGAAAAATTTTGGGTATGTAACTCTACTTGAATTTCTACTGTGAAGTGAACATTTTAGAATCATCTGTGTCTGTATCCCCTGCTTTGTATTATTTCATCACATCTTAAGTCACCAAATTATTGTTTGTAATACTGGTATTTTTCTCCAATGCAAAACTCATTGCAATAATTAATGTTATAGTGATAGTTTTCCTAAATGATTATTATTTCAAATTGTAAAAAAAGATTTCAAAATGAGAATCAGAAATTTTTTTTCTATTATCATCTCTATTAAAAGTAAAGTAATGGTTAGACTTCTCTCATATATGTCAATCAATTTTGTCTTCTTACAGAATTTTTGCTATGTATTATGCTTTTGTAACATTTGCATCAATTATTTATATATTGGGGTAAAGTGCTTTAATTTTGATTTTGCCAATTATAACATACACAGGTTTCTTTATGGAAAAAGAGAAAATGTCTAGTATGAAAAATAATAGAAAGTTACATATAAGAAACAGTTTTGAAATATTAAAATATATTATCTAAAATATTCAGTTGATTCCAATAAACTCTGATGAATTGTCTCAAGTCCTTATACACTTTTTGTTTTTTTAGAAATAGTATAAAAGGTGATAATATTTATTTGAATGCATACAATAGAGGGCTTATTATAACTTATAAAACACTATGTATTAGGACTTGTACTTACCAGAGTGACATGTTATTTAGGTTTCTCCACAAATTACTCACAAAATCAACCACCCAAGTATGTATCTGTATCTGTCTTCATATATGGGAGCTTAAAGTAGAATGATGCATCTTGGTACATACTTAGCGTTCTTAGATATCATTTTTCTCATTAAAATTAACTTTGAAGTAGCCAATAATATTAATGTTAAAGAGTTAAAATTAATTTGCTATGTTATTTGAATACCTACTATTAAGTTTCTGAATGAGATTTTTATTAATTGAATTTGAATAGCTATTCAATTGTATAATAATATAGTATTTAAAGAAAAAACAAGTATTTTGATTAATATATTTATCTCACAACAGTTCTTAGCATATAGTGTCTGATAGCAATTTGTTGAGTAAATATGAATATGAATGTTAAGTGCAAAGGAAAACTGTGATTCTCTTATCTTTAACCTCACCATTTCCATCCTAGAGCCCCATGGGTAGTACACACACACACACACACACACACACACACACACACACAAAGCATACACACTCACTCACACTCATATATTCAAAACATGCACACTATCCTTTTAAACTTCTTTTGTTGTTGTTACTACCAATTCTGAACTTACTACTTATCAAAAAATTTTAAAGAAAAGTTTATTCCATGGGGATAAGGGCAGGATTTCCTTTTAATATGATTCTTTGGGATAAATTGTTTAACATAAGTTGTAAGGATACAAGAATCAGGCTGAAAATTTATCATATTTTGTTTTATTAAAAATTCTCTGACTTTTTCCTCTACTAAACTGTATATATATATTTATTTTGGGCCGAATCATACCTGCCTTATTTACCAATGTATCCAAAAAACAAAGCAAAGTTACTAGTACATAGTAGGAACATAAACAATATTTGTTTAATGAGTGAATGAATAACATTAATCTATGCATTCAATCAAGTCACTGAAATTATTTACTTTTGCATAAAATTTAACATTGCTTTAATTAAGCTATAACATATTTAAGTACTGTTGAACTGTTTTGGCAAGAATTGTGAAGAGCCTGAGATGTCCTAGTGGTATTAGGCATTTGGGTCAGAAGAAAAGAGTTCCTATTGGTACAACAAAATCAGCAGCCAGATGTCACAGCATTAGTTCCCCACCCTTGAGTCTTGCAGGTGCTGTGTGTGATAGAGGCTAAGAGCCAATGGGATTTTTCTATAGAGGTAGCAGTTTACACTCCATAAATGAGCGACAGAAAACAATGGATTTTCTCCATTTATATAGAGGAGAGAGACAAGCAACCTCCTCCTTTCCTAGAAGGAAAGGAAACACACACACACATATCCTTTTATTCCATTAAGATGAGCTGAAAAAAGTACCTTGTTCTTACCTTTGCCCTTAGGAATATAAATATGTCTTTTCAAGGGCCAGATAAATACCAGATAATGTCTTCAAAAGATGGGTTTCATCCTTTTTGGCAGGTAAACGCCAAGGGAGATAATGTTCTAATACTCTCGGCACCCTGGCTCTTAATTTAGGACCTTGTCTGGTCTCTAACATGTTGGCCCTCTTGGGGAGATAAGAGAAATTTTATTACCCTTTGGGATCAGATCACTTACCTAGACAAATGTCTACAGTCTAATTCTCAGTGTATGTGAATATAAAGTATTTCTGGGAGAAATGAAAGTAAACATCACCCATCTTTATGTCATATGTATAATTTGTGTGTCAGGAGACTAAGTTTGAAGTAAATTTAATGTGCATAAAGTGATGATTTTGTATACATTAAGTATTGGAAAAGCTTACCAAAATAAGGTTTGTTAACACATCCATTACCTTATATAGTTATCATTTTTTGTGTGTATGGTGAGATGATTTAAGATAAATTCTCTTGCCATCTTTCAAGGTTTCAATTCATTACTTTTAACTATAATCATGCTGTATATTAAATCCTCAGGATTTATTCATCTTATAACTAGAAGTTTGTACCTATTGACTAACATTTCCCCAACAAATTGGATAACCTAGATGAAATAGATAAGCTCCTAGAAACATACAATATAGCAACACTGAATCATGAAGAAATAGAAAATCTTAACAGAACAGTGAATAAGAACTTGAGTCAGTATTCAAAAGCTTCCTAATAAAGAAAAGCCCAAGTTGAAATAGTTTCACTGGTAAATTCTACCACAAACATTAAATGAATAATTAATGCCAACTCTTCTCAAATTCTTCCCCCAAAAATTGAAGAGCAGGGCACACTCTAAAATTTCTTTTATAAGGCCGGTATTACCCTCATACAAGGCTAGATAAGAATACTATAAAAAAAAGAAAACTATAGGCCATCATCCCTGATGAACATAGATGTAAAAATTATCAGCAAAATACTAGCAAATTGACTTCAACAGTACATTAAAAGGATCATATATCATGATCAAGTTAGATTTATCTGTGAAATACAAAGATAGTTCAAATGCAAATCAATGAATGTAATACACCATACTAACAAAACAAAAGATAAAATTCATATAAATTCATATGATCATTTCATTTGGTACAACAAAGCATTCGACAAAATTCAACAAACATCCTTTATGATAAAAATACTCAGAAAATTGGGTCTAGAAAAAACATACCTTCACATAATAAAGCCCATATGTGACAAACCCACAGTAAACATTGGATTCAATGATGAAAGGTTGAAAGCTTTCATGCTAAGATCAGGAACAAAGCAAGGATGTCTACTCTTACTTCGAGTCAATATAGGGCTGGAAGTCCTAACAGAGCAATCAGCCAAGGAAAAGAAATTAAAAGCATCCAAATTGGAAAAGGAAGAAGGGAAGCTGTCTCTGTTTGCAAATAATATGATCTTATATATAGGAAACCCTAAAGACTTCATTGAAATCTATTAGTACTAATAAATAAGTTCAGTAAAGTTGCAGGATACAAAATAAACACAAAAATCAGTTGCATTTCTACACATTAAGAACAAACTATCTAAAAAAGAGACACCAAAAAGTCCTATGACAATAGTATAAAATGATACTTAGGCTCTGTGGATACTTAGATATTTTCCACAGAAATTGATAAAACAATCCTAAAATTCATACAAAAGAGTCCAGGCAAAAGAGTCCAATCTTAAAAGAAATTGTGAAAATCAGATTTTTTTTAAAGTCGACAATTTTGATGCTGAGTAAACCTGCCCTCTCTTACGTGGTAGTAAACAGTAAAAAACTCACTGCAACAATATATGCCTTGAGAATATCACTGTAGATCACATCCAAGACAATTTTCCATCTTAGGCTCAGTGTAGGGTGAATGTGAGGCAAGTGTAGAGGCTCTTGTTGTGAAATCTCTAATTTACCAGCCCATGAACAATTGCAGCTATTATCCGACTGGGCTTTTCTGTTGCATTCCGTTGTGGTCAGCTGACTCCCTTCTGTGTGCCCTTTTGGCCTTCATGTTGCTCTTTATACACCGCGTTGATGTGTTTTGCTTTCCTATGCATGTACTCCCTCAAGCTCTAAACCCAAGAGTCATTCTGTACCTATCCCAACTCCCTTGCTAACATCCTCATATTTTAAAAATTAAAAAAAAAGAAAGAAAATTTCTAATTCCTAATGGCTTCACTTTCTGAACATTTCTCTTTCTCTTCCTCTTTTCCCTGCCTCTGCTAAGCCTTCCAACTTAATTATGACAAGTTTACTAGCTAGTTTCCCTTCCTCTTGTGTCTACCTCCTTAAATCCATCCATCTCATTTCCTACAAACTATTGCAAGGAAAATTTTAATCCAGCTTGCTCTCATGCTGGAAGAAACTAAAATACTTGACATTATCTTCACTATTATTTTCTCAGTATGGAATTCTTTACCTCACATGCCAGCCTCATAACCTACCACCTGCTTGTGTTTTATGATCTAATTTTATAACAATTTCATTGCTTAATTTCAGTTTCATGCTGCTTCATGCTTAGGTGTTTCTGCTCTTCCTTTTTTCCTTTTACCTGAATCTCCCTCCTTCTCTTTATATCTGGCTAATTTATGCTCAAGCTCTAACCTGCATCTCATGTGGCATGTTCCGCATGACAACTTCCCTGAACCATCCAGATAGGCGAGATGCCCCTCTGCTGACTTCCAGAGCACATCTGCACATTTCTACCTCAGCACTTGCCTTCTGATGATTGCAATTCATTAGAATATAAGCTCCCTAAACACAGCATAATGCATAATTTATCTTTGCTCACATGCCTAGCACTGGGCCAGTCACATAGTAGATAACTGTAGCTTGTATGTCCCCTGAGGCCACCAGTTCTGGCTGTTGCCAACATAAATGTGCATGTATAGTCATCTAACTGATGAATGGTATAACCATTTTATTATTATTTAGAAAATATTTAGGTTTTTAATAATTACAATTTATAATAAGTCTAAAGATATGTAAAGCTATCTATGAGTTCCCTTTGTTTTTTACAGGCAGGATTTAAAAATATCAAAGTGTGACACTCAACTTTTTCATTTTGTTGTTGTTGTTTTTGTGCAGATTGCTGCCAATTCCTGGGGAAAGTCATGGGGAGAGAACGGCTATTTCAGGATTCTTCGAGGAGTAAATGAGTCTGACATTGAAAAGTTGATTATCGCAGCATGGGGCCAGCTGACAAGTTCAGATGAACCATAACGTATCATTAAATTTCCATAGGCCATGCATTGCAGTAACCCCTTAAATTGAAATTAAGTGGCGCGAGGCTCTCTGTGACAGCGCACTCTTCACCTTGTTATTGTGATCAGCCTGTTTTCTTGTTTTCTCCCAGGCTCCCTGCTCCTGCTTTCTTTACATTCCCAAGCAGATGAAAACAGAGGGAACAGCGGAGTGGCCACATGCCTTTCAAGTTCCCTGCTTGTCTTTACTTTTATCTCATGACCACGTTCTTTTTGACTTTGATAGTTCACAGTGTGATGGCACTTGTCCGAAAAGTCCATTGCATTTGTTTGTAAACAAAATGGTTTCTCTCTTTGACCAACGAGGACTTTAGACAACAAAAGCAATGGAAATGCCAATTTAACATCTTTCCAATTTTTTTTCCCAACCAAATAATGCCTTCTTAATTCAGAGCTTGTTTATGTTTAGTCAAAAGCAATGGAAATAGATTATTGTTTCTCTCAATAAGCTAACGTTCTGTTTCTTTTCATTTGTCTAAAACCAATTTTCAATCTGAACACAAAAGTAAAGTAACTCTCCACAGCAAATAACTACTCTTTGTGGTTCTATTTAATAGCACATAATGTGGATAAGATGGTGAGTAATGGAAAACCTTAGAGGCCAACAATAGAAGTACAGTCTTGACACATAGACACCCCTATTTTTGGAAGCCAGTGCACTTTGTGTAGAGGCAATAAAAATCAGCTGCAAGACTGTGTTTGGAAAGGTAACATATTTACCTCCCCCCAAACAACAACATGATGCCGTGAGTCAGATGGAATAAAGGCACTTTATCACAATCCTTTCATAATTCACTGCTTGAGATTCTAAAGTCAGCTAAGTTGGCACCAATTTGCATCTAACTTTTAGTTTTCTATAGACAGAAAGCAAAAAATAATGGTCGGGAAAGGATATTATGTTTTCATAATTCACTGGCATCTTAAATGGCAAACTAATAGATGAAGAAGCAAAGCTGATCAATAAGTGAGCATGGCCGGTTATGACCACAGTGGTGGGATATGCATGGTCTTTGTTTCTGGGTACTTTTTCATCTTCATTTTCAGCATGGGGTTTTCTATTTCATTGTGCCCAAAGATGCCCTGATTAAATAAGCCAGGTGTGCTGAACGTGGGAGGAAGCGGAGCACAGAAAGGTGGAGTGTTGCCATAACTCTTGTTTTCTCCATCAATCACTGCAGCTTTATTCACATGGTTCCCTCCTGGAAAATACACAAGGCTGATTCACTTTATTGAGACTGGCTGATGAGCCCCACAGAGATGAGAAATGATTTGGTTTTATTTCAGTTTGGGTTTCTTTAGATGCAGCCCCTGAGAAAAGATTTTGAATGCAAATTGTGGGTGAAGGGAACACTGAGAAGGGAGGGGGCAGTGATGCAGGGTAGTGAGGATGGACAATAAAGGTGCATTAACAACAAAGTACCACCAGAGGTAACTAGTTCTAATCCCTCTGTTGGGGATTAGACTGTTGATACATTCCTCAGGTATATGCCACAGGACAAAGAAGTTCTTTGGTTGAGAGCTGTTCCTGGGGTCCATGAATTCCCTGTCTGTTCTGATCTGGCATACTGTCAGGAAAAGCAGGTTCCAGTGTCAAGAAAAAGAGCCACAGCCAAAGAAAAGCAGGTGCTGGGATTTGGATATCAGGTTGATGTCCACTGAAATGGCAGAGGTGAGGTGACATGGGCAGGACACCAGCAGTGTCTCTGCTAAAGGTGTCAAAACACTTTCGGAACCTTCCTTAGATGCTGAAGACTGAAGAAGTAATAAGTAATAACGTACTGTCAGATGACTAACATTTCGTTTAAAAACACTTAATGAGATTAGGTTGACCCAACCTGTCCTTCTTATGTAAATGGACAAGAGTTGTTGGACTTCATTTTCACATTGTGGTGTGAGATTCTAGATTGTAGACTTAGGTTCTACTGTTTTAAAATTCCCTACCCTTCTATCTCTCCCAACTGGTGAAGAAACTGATCCCAATGATTTGAGGGGAAAAAAAAGAAAAAAATATAATAATAGTAAGCCCCATGGGAAGGTACAAGATATGTTAATTCAGCAATTATGGACTAAGAGCTAAAAGAGAGACAGAGACTAGTTGGGACAGAAGTATAAGGGAATAAGAAAATTATGTGAGTCAGTGTCTTACTTTGAATGATGTTGCTTTTTATTTTTACAGCTTTAAAGAGCATGTTTGGTTCTATTTACTATCCAAAGGCCCTGAGTTGTCAACCTTCAAAAATACTAATTGGCCTATTCCTTTGCCCACTCTAGGGACTAAGTCACTATTTGTAGAATTGATTTGACTGATGACTAGATGGTCTCTTCCTACTGTGGCTTTTCTTAGTTACATCTGGTGTGTATATCTTTAGAGTTCCTGTCTCTGTTTGCATGTATGTAGTTTTAGTATTTTGTGTTAAGAATATACAACTGAAAGGAATTCTAGTGACAAAATAGGCTGGTTTAGGGAGTAAAGAGGGTCCATGGGGAAGGAATGCATATGTGAAGGACAGAGCTATCTCTGGCCTGAGCAATTAAAGCAATTATAACATAGATCAAAAGCAGCCCTGCCCTGAGTAGCTTGGAGACACCAAAATGCTTGTCTTACTTGTACAAAGGATAGAAAAAGGCCATAGGATGGGGGGGGGGGATGGGGGGAGGAGGAAGACATACATTCACAGGTTAAAGAAAAGTCACAGGATAATGGAAAGAAGGAAACATATTTTCACAGAGAATAGAGGAATGTTATAAGGGGAGATGGGGGGCCATCACATGGACTTTGGCTTTTGAAACTGATACTATGTAACAAA
The DNA here is from genome assembly GCF_963259705.1 of Myotis daubentonii. NCBI lineage: Eukaryota > Metazoa > Chordata > Mammalia > Chiroptera > Vespertilionidae > Myotis > Myotis daubentonii. Next base: position 76,403,021 of record NC_081845.1, on the reverse strand, counting down.
ATAATCAATGAGGAGAGCATGGGGGTCCTAAGTTAATGAAAAGTCCAATTAGAAAGGGTCAGGTTCAAACAAAGAACAGCATATATAAACCAAGACAAAGGGACATGAGGCAGGATTTTTAAAATTTTTCCCATTAGAGAGAGACCAGGCCTTTCCCATTTGGAGAATTCTCCCCAGGGGGTCCCCTTTGGGGTAACCCCCTGCAAAGATGGAGTTTGTATATGCTTCCAATAAACTTCTGCATTTTTATTAAAGAAATCTGTTAGTCTACAAATTTATTCTTCATCTTCGTTGGACAAGAACCCACAAGAAGAAGTCTGTACCATGAACCCATGTTTCACTAACTGTGGCTTTTCTTAGTTACATCTGGTGCGTATGATTTAAGAGTTCCTGTCTTTGTTTGCATGTACGTAGTTTTAGTACTTTGTGTTAAGAATATACAACAAGAAAAAAAATGTCCATAAAGATCATCTAGCCCAGCCAGGAACATGTATCTGAAATTGGGTAATACTGTAAGCACTGAGATCTGGTTTTCTTCCTGTTCAACCAGAAGTCTGTGCCCTTTGTGTGTTTTTGATGGGTTCCAGTTTAAACTGGTTATTGTGTGTAGTTTTTTTCTGGAGAAAGAGAAAATAGTCCCAATGTAGCTCATTGAATCACAGTTTGACCCCTCCCCTCCCTTGAAAAATGCTTCTTTCTTTGGGTGTCTTTAGGGAATGTACATAAGGAAGGAACAGGAAAGACCTTGAAGATAGGGCTGGTGCCCTTTCCTGCTTCCCAATGTTTGTCTTTCTCATTCTATTCTAACCAATGAAAAGGCTTCCCCAGGCTTTACAATGCATAGTTACAAGGTCTCTTCAAAATGCATACTATAGAATTGTCAGTTGGTATTCAGTTAAATAATAATAAAAAATACTGTTTTATGTGTTTTCAAAAGAAAGACTGTAGTGAAAGGAATTGGTTACTTGGGTGATGGAGGAGCAGAGAAGGCAACGGAGGGTAGTCAGTTGGTCCAGAGATAAGCAATAGTAGGAAGCTGTCCTCATCTGGAGACTGAAGGGACAGAGTGAAAATGTGGGTCACTGGAATGTCCTAGTTGGTGTTTGCCTGGTGGTAGCTGGAAGCATGACTGGCCTGTGAGGTAGAGGATATTATTACAAAAAGACATGGTGCTGCCAGATTTGCCAACTGAGTCACAGAGAGAAGGGAAGAGACATTGAGGCTTCCGCTTTCCTCATGCCTTACAAGCTCTCATCAATGCCTCTCTTTGGCTGATCTACTGAATGACCCGGATTCAGGAGATTATGAAATTAAGCTGTTGCGGTCAGCTCCCACCCTTTATCTGATAGAAAGGAGAATAGGATAGGGACAAGGAATAAACAAGAGGGAACACATTGAAAATAAATTTTTTATTCATCCCATATAGATATTAGAAATTAAGCTTATGTAAATGAATAGTTTCTCAATGATTGATTAGCTCATGAACTCAGTCCATGGGTTAATAAACTGCAAAGTTTACTATTACATGTCCTTTTGGGGGAGGGTGTTAAAATCTTTTGATCTTTGGAGAATACATTATACTTTACATAAAAAAGACATTTTTACACTTTATTCACAGGGATTTCTAGAGACTCTGATATCTTACCACCATTGTCTATCAAAAAGATTGTGATGATCTGATCTCAGGACTTTTATGGGTTTTTTTTTGGGGGGGGGATGAAAGTTGATTCTATTTAAAAAGAGAAAAGGGTGAAAAAGAGGGCAGTATGTCACAAACAACTGTTTTATAGAATGTTTTAAGAGAGAAAAAACATCAGTTCATCAGATACTATTGTATGTGAAAACACTCCTCTAAAAACCTCATAGCCTTCTTTCCGAGAAGTCAATGAAGGAGGGAAGACTCTAACACCATCAAAGTGGGGTGACTGAATGAAGGGGAAAGCTCCGTCCTCAGCCATGAACACTATTGCATGTCATTTTGCTACCATATCTGATAGACATGCTTAAAAAATTATTGACAGCTATATCCAGTACAGTGGATATACTTTCTCCTCAGAGACACCATCACTAAGAATCTCATTAGTTAGAAAAAGAATTGGCAAAGCACTGTCACTTCTACGACCTGTGAGGCCAGCTGCTAATTCTGTTTCTTCTGAGGTTATAAGGGAAAAGGTGTCTAGTTAAATAGGATTTAAGATCTCTCTGGCATGACAACCACCATTTAAAATATCCACAATTCACAGGCGGCTGAGAAGTCCTGCAATGAAGTTTAGCAAAGCACTTCCTGGATCTCAGCCCTCACTCACCTTGAGCAGGTACTATTTTGCGGTGATCAACAAGTACGATTATATACAACTAGAGGCCTGGTGCACGAAATTCATGCACTTGGAGGGGTCCCTCAGCCTGGCCTTCTCCCTCTCGCAGCCCCGAGAGCCCTCCGGGAATATATGACGGCCAATGAGGCGGGAGAGGCTCCTGCCACAACCACTGCGCTTGCCAGCCATGAGCCCGGCTCAGGGCTTCTGGCAGAGTGGCACGCCCCCTGTGAGAGTGCACTAACCACCAGGGGGCAGCTCCTGCATTGAGCGTCTGCCCCCTGGTGGTCAGTGCACATGATCGTGACTGGTCATTTGGCCATTTGGTCAATTTTCAGATTAACCTTTTATTATATCGGATGGGTTCACATATGACCAAAGACCATTTTCTCTAAAAAATCCCATTAAAGCACATATTATCTATTTAGTATTTATTATGTACACTTAGCCGTTGTGCTAGGTACTGGGTAAATAGCAAGGGGACCCATAGGAGAGACAGTGCTTGCCTTGTCTTATCTCACAAATTATTCTTTTGTAAAACACACTTTGGAAGATACTGACCTAGATACAGTTTTGAATAATAAGGCCCATAATAAGTTCTTAGGGAGAAATTGGCATGCCCTAACCTCTGACTTCTGATATTGCAGGGAACATTTATCTTTTTGTACAAAATTGACTTTGGTGCCACTCTCAGAATTCAGCCACAGGCTGGATGTCTCTGGAGCCAGTCTTAAGTGCCTTATGACGGTGCCCTGGGGTACGAAGTCCCAGACTGTTGTGTGTGAGTGGCATTGAAGTATGTGAGGGTACTGTGCTTTAATGCTTCAGTGAAGTGTGTTTTAAAGAGAGCCCAAGGTTTTAGTGATTCTTATTTCAAAGACATTCTAAACTTACTCTGTGAAGGACAAATATTACCATCTGTGAAGGATACATCTCAAGAATTATGTGAGTGTCCAACCATTCATAATAGGACTCATTTGATAGTATAGTGCAGAGCCCCAAGACAAACTAGCTTAACCTAGAAAGGAATGACATTGACCTATAAATTAGGAGGGATCAAAAAGGGGATCTAGCTTTAAGCACAGCTGGCTCAGGGGTTAAACAATTTCATCAGTTCAGTGACTTTTTCTCAAGGTCTCAGCTCTTTTTGACACCATATGGCCTCTTTCCAGGTACATTTTCTGTATGTGGCAAGAAATTGGCTACTGGAAGTTTCATGTCAAGAAATTATAATCATGCCGAAGCCGGTTTGGCTCAGAGGATAGAGCGTCGGCCTTCGGACTGAGGGGTCCCAGGTTCGATTCCGGTCAAGGGCATGTACCTGGGTTGCGGGCACATCCCCAGTGGGAGATGTGCAGGAGGCGGCTGGTCGATGTTTCTCTCCCATCGATGTTTCTAACTCTCTATCTCTCTCCCTCTCTGTAAAAAATCAATAAAATATATTTTTTAAAAAAAGAAATTATAATCATGATGCTCAGTTTTGGAATCTGTAAATTAGAGTTATAAATACTTATAACCCTTACTATGGTGAGTAACAATTGGGAGTATGCAAAATTTTTACATGATTCTTGGCAAGGAGTAAGCTGTCAATAGATGACAGCTATTATTATCACCAATATCATCCCTGCCTTCATGATCATAATGTTGGAAAGATTCTTGTCATGTGGCTAAGCTACCAATAATTCCAATCCTTGGTTGTATAAGTTATAGACACTTTTTGATTAATGGCTAAGAGCTGTCATCTTTCTACACTGGTCCCTTTTCCTTTAGGGCAGTTATTCCTCCATCACCCCATTTTATAGGTGAGCATCAGTAAGTGGCTTTCTTTCAGTATAGAAGTGACAGTTACCCCTACAGAATGCTCACTGAGTCACACAGGCCAGGGTGAGGAAGCTTTTTCTTAAATTACAAAATACGACATTAATGTTTTTCTCTTTGGAAGTGTATAGCTTTCATGTCATGAGCCACAAATGATTTGCTGAAGTCAAATGTAGAGAAGCTTTTTAAAATTAGTGGAATTTAGTTCCTATTTACTCAGTTTATTGAATTAATTGCCTTGTCTGTTCACTTTCCTTATTGTGTCTTTGTGTACTATATATACAATTTATATATTGTCCATGTTTATATTCACATTAGTATAATATGTAAATATGTTATTTATAAAATACATAATATCTATATTTATAAAAGGATAATGTGCTAAGCGTCTGACCATCCAACTGGTTGCTATGATGTGCACTGACCACCAGAAGGCAGATGCTCAATGCGGGAGCTGCTGAGCTGCAGTGACTTGGCAGGGGCGGTTCTCAGGTGATGCACCCAGAAACCAGAGAGGAGGGAGCCTGATTTCTTGCGGGGCTGCACGATTCCACCTTCAGCCATGTGTTATGTTGTTGCTGGGGCACTGTTGGCCCTGAATCTGGTTTACTGCACACTTGCATTTGCATTCTACACCCTATATGACAGCAACTTTGCAGAGTGCCTTCTTGCACTCCGGGACTCCTCAGGGGATGTTGGAGAGCAGGTTTTGGCCCAGTCCCCGCAGGCCAGGCCGAGGGACCCCACCTTCTGGAGGGATCCCACTCACTCTGCAAACACCAGGGAGGGACCACAGGAGGTTGGCTCCAGTGCGTGCTTGGACCATTTCACGTAGTCCTGTCCCACCGGCCACCTTCTAATTTATTTCCTTTCAATGTGCACAAATTCATGCACTGGGTCACTAGTATAATATAATTATATACATTCTATGCTACATAAATATATATAATTATATACAAACTAGAGGCCTGGTGCACGAAATTCGTGCATGGGAGTGGGAAGGGTCCCTCAGCCCAGCCTGCACCCTCTTCAATCCAGGACATCCCTTTCGCAATCTGAGACCGCTGGCTCCTAACCACTCTGCCTGCCTGCCTACCTGATTGCCCCTAACTGCTCTCCCCTGCAGGCCTGATTGCCCCTAACCACTCTGTCTGCCTGCCTGATCGCCCCTAACCACTCTGCCTGCCTGCCTGATCACCCAACCCCTCTGACTGACTGCCTGATGCCCCTAACTGCTCTCCCCTACAGGACTGATTGCCCTTAACCTCTCTGCCTGCCTGCCAGATTGCCCCTAACCGCCTCTGCCACCGTGGCTTTGTCTGGAAGGATGTCCAGAAGACATCCAGTCTATCTGGTCTAATTAGCATATTACCCTTTTATTAGTATAGATTATATATATGTAAAGTGACCCAAGAATAGTAAGACACAGAAAGCATTAACCATGAAACAAATGGTTGCTAAATTTTGCTACATGGAATTTAGAACATTGCTCATCAACAACCACAATAAGAAAAGTGAACTTATAGGGCAAATGAGACGAAAAGTTTTGTAGCATATATAGCAAGATATATATAAATTTGCTCATTTCATTTATTATCATGATTAAAATATATATATTATTCATTTTATTACTAATGTTTTAGTTTAATCGTTCTGAATCTGCATTTACTAGTATTTATCACTTTTTCTTCTTAATATTATTTATTTTTAATTTATGCTTTTCTTTTTTACTTTCTTGAGAAAGGTGACCAGAGATTTGTCTATTTCATTTTCCTTTCAAAGAAGCAAATTTTGATTTTATTTTTATTCTCTATTATACTTTTGTTTTCTCTTTAATTAATAACTACTCTCATCTTAATTATTTACTTCTTTCTAATTTCTTTGAATTTATTCTGATATTTTTCTAACTGCTTAAATTGTACCCGTAGCTCATTAATTTTGAGCTTTTCTTTTGTTCTAATTTAAGCATTTATGTAGGGTACCTTCTAAATGATGTTTCTCAGTATAATGATTGCTTCCTTTAACTCATTATAATTGTAATTACTTAAATGTTTTAAAAGAAAACATTTCCTAAATAGTCAAAACTGAAGAAAAGTTGTGTTGATTCTAATATATTTTATTTCTCATGCCCAGTAGTCCGCTTTGTTTCGGAGGAGGTCTATTCAAGACCCCCATGGATGTCTGGAACCTCAGATGGTTCCAAACCTCATGTACGCGTTTGTTTTTTTCTAGTTTTACTGAGATATAATTGTCATATAACACTGTAATAATTTATGGTGTACAACTATTGATTTGGTATATGTATATGCTATGAAATGATTACCATAATAAGTTTAGTTAACATTCATCATGTTACGTAGTTAAATATTTTTTTCCTTGTGATGAGAACTTTTAAAATCTACTCTCTTAGCAACTTCAAAATACAATATACTAATAGTATTAATGACTATAGTCAGAACTTATTGATATTATACCTGGAAGTTTGTACACACATTCCCCACCTCTGTTTGAAATGAATAATTTACTGGTATATATTATTCAGCCATGAGAAAGAAGGAAATTCTGTTTGCAACAACATGAATGGACCTTGAGAGCATTATGCTAAGTGAAATAAGTCAAGCAAAGAAAGACAAATACTGTATAATCTCACATATGAAATCTAAAAAACAGAGAAACTCATTGATGCAGGGAATAGATAGGTACTATATAAACTATGTTTCTTTATATATATACTAAAGGCCTGGTGCACAAAAATTTGTGCACTCGGGGGCGGGGGGTGGGGGTGTTCCTCAGCCCAGCCTGCGCCCATTCACAGTCCAGGACCCCTTGGGGGATATCCATCTGTCGACTTAGGCCCACTCCATAGGGGATCAGGCCTAAGCTTGCAGTCAGACATCCTTCTGGCAGCCAGGGAGCCCTTGGTGATGTCTGACTAAAGGCTTCAGCCCCCAAGGGATCAGGTCTAAACCGTTAGTTGGACATTCTTACTGCTGCCACCGAGGTGGGAGAGGCTCCTGGCACCACCACTGCGCTGGCCAGCCATGAGCCAGCTTCTGGCTGAGTGGCACTCCCCATATGGAAGTGCACTGACCAGCAGGGGGCAGCTCCTGCATTGAGCGTCTGCCCCCTGGTGGCCAGTGCGCATCATAGCAACTGGTCATTCTGCCATTCAGTCAATGTGCATATTAGCCTTTTATTATTATTATATAGGATGTCCCTATTTCCCCCCTTCTGCCCCCTCTATCCAGCTCTTGCCCCCCACTTCTCTCTGGACATCACCATACTGTTGTCTGTGTCCATGGGTTGTGCATATATTTTCTTTGGCTAATCCCTTCTTTAAATTCACTTCTTTAAATTTTTATTTTTAGATAAGTACTTATAACTGCACTATTATATATTTTCTATTATATCATTTAGAATTAAGATGTTTTTTAATTGAACCCTTGTAAATTTTAGCACAATTTAATAAATTATGCTAGAAGCAATTAGGAGGTTTTTCATGTAATGCAGATACATTTCAATTAATATTTTATTATTTTTTTAATATTTTAATTTGAAATAATATCATACATCTAAAAAAACTATAAAATACTACAGCATATTATATGTACCCTTCACCCAATTTCTTAGGTGTTGGTAATTTAAACATAACCATTATACAAATAACAGAATTTAGAATATATTTTTCTTATAATCTCTTTAATGTTACTTAATCCATTTACTTTGTTTTTGTTAATCTTCACCCAAGGATATTTTTCCATTGAATTTTAGAGAGAGTGAAGGGAAAGAGAGAGACACATTGATTGGTTGCCTCCTGCACATGCTTTGATAGGGACTGGGGATCAAGCCAGCAACTGAGGTACATGCCCTTGACTGGAATTGAACCTGGGATCCTTCAGTCCACGGGCTAATGCTCTATACACTGAGCAAATCAGGCTGCAGCTTAATTCATTTACTTTTAATCTATATGTGTCTTTATATTTAAAGTGGGTTTTGTTTTTGATTCACCCTCACAATCTGTCCTTTAATTGGTGCATTTATGCCACTGACTTTCAGAGTGCTTACTGGTAGAGTTACTATCATATCAGGCAGCTTCTGGGTCTTCTGGGACCCACCCTGCCTTGCCTTTTTTTTTTTTCTAAGACATTTCAATTTATTTAAAAGAAGCCAATATACAGGATATAAAGGGTATGATATTTACAACAGTACAGTAAACAGGTTGGTTTCCCAGTAGGATCAGTAGTCTTTCAGTGAGTATTAACCCCCTTTCCCCTTGATGCTCGACCCAGCTGGCAGACAAACAGCAACAGTGGGGTGGGATGGGCCTACAGGATAGAAAGTCTCCCTGAAGGGATTAAACATCACGTAGATGCTAAAATGTCCAGGAAGGGGTCTTGGGGGAGAGGGGTGCCTCTGCCTCATTCCTTTGATGGCTTGGCAGCAGGAATACTGAGGGATTTGCCCAAACTAACACACGGCCCACCTTGAGCCTGTAAATCTTTCACCCATGGAATATTCCCTTCCTGAGAGAATCAGCCCTAATCCCTCAGCCAGTGACTGGAGGAGCTGCCCACGGCGTGGGCACAGCCAGGACTGTGGACATTTCAAGGCATTTCCACTCCCACTCCAGCTGCCTAACAACTCTGCACTGCTCCCCTCGCCCACCTCCCCCGTCACCCCATCAGGAAGCCGTGCACAGGAGGGGACACTGGTTTACCCATGCCCATTGGGAACTGGCTGTTCCTGTTTTCTGGAGTAAAAAGGTTCCTGTGGGTTGGGTAAGGTCTCTGCTTGGCAAGAAGTTCTGTAACAGAGCCACTGACCACACCCACCTCCTCTGGGCATGGAGCAGCTCCGGCCCTCAGAGCTCATCTCTCCAGCAGAACTGAAGGGAAGACCATGTGTAGCCTTCTGTCCCTCGCCCTTCACATGCCCAGAACCATCAGTGTCACACTTCCTAATTCCTATCACTGTATTTCATTAGTTCCATACTGTTTTACTAATCATGAATCTAAAAAGATTGGTTCAAAAGGAGATCTTTCTATTTTTAAAGTAGCTGGGGCTTCTGGGGGAAGGCCTTGCCTTGCAGCCTGGACCCGCTGATGAGCGGATCCCAGGCCCCAAGGCAAGACTCACTGCAGGGGCTTCTGGGGGCGGGCCTTGCCTTGCAGCCCGACCCACTGATTTGCGGTTCCCAGGGTGCAAGGCAAGACCAGCTGCTGAGGCTTCTGGGGTTGGTCCCCACTGGGGTACCTGGCCAGTCTGGGAGAGGGTCTGAGGGCTGTTTTTAGGCTGTCCGCACCCCCTTTAGGGTGGGGGTCCCCACTGGGGTGCCTGGCCAGCCTGGATGAGGGGCTGAGGGCCGTTTTCAGGCTGGCAGGTGACTGAAGCTCCCAGCCTCTCCTTTTTTCTTTTTTTTTATTCTGGGATTTATTTACCTTCTATAGCTGGCACTGGAGCTGAGAGCCGGCTCCAGCTCTGAGGGCTGAAAGCAGGTTTCTGGGTCTGTTTGGCTTCTGTAATTGAAACTCTGTTGCCATCACAGCAGCTCTAAGCTCTGAGGCCGAAGCTGGCTGAAAGCAGGTCTCTGGAGCTTGTTTAACTTCTATAATTACAACATAGTTGCTTAGAGTGCAGCTCAGAGGCTGGCAGCGGCAGGCTGGGAACATTGGCTTCCTCCATCACTGGAGCAAGCAAGCCTCCTGTTCTCTTCAGCTGCCTGGCTGCCGGCCGCCATCTTGGTTGGCAGTTAATTTGCATATCCTGCTGATTAGCCAATGGGAAGGGTGTCAGGGTTATGGTCAATTTGCATGTTTCTCTTTTATTAGATAGGACTAGTATACACACACACACAAACACATACACACACACTCATACTTTTTACTTAAAAGGAAGCAAGCACTTTATGTTATGGCTTCTCTTTGGCATATCCAAATTGCCAGCAGCACTACCCTTGCCTTTTGGGTCATTATTAAGTAAAATAAGGGTTACTTGATTACAAGCACTATGATACCTCTACAGTCGATGTGATAACTGAGATGGGTACTAAGCAACTAACAGCTGGGTAGTGCATACAGTATGGAGACTCTGGGCAAAGGGATGATTTATGTCCTGGGCAGGATGGAGCAGGAGGGCATGGGATTTATCACACTACTCAGAATGGTATACAATTTAAAACCTATGAATTGTGTATTTCTGGAATTTTTCATTTAATATTTTCAGACTGTGGTTGACTGTGGGTAACTGAAACTGAGGAGAGTGAAACCAAGGATAAGCGGGAACTACTGTGCTTTCTTAGATCAACTCTATTCAAGTACAATGTTTACAAGTACAGTGTAGAAATAATATAGTAGCATAATATGCCAACTATGTGATTTGATAACTGGCTGGACTGATGTACTTTGTGTTGCAGGAAACATGTTTTAGTCACTTAGGTCCCTAATACATATTTGAAATTAGAAAGCTCATAACCCATGTTTCAAGGGTGAGTTGCTCCCTGTGGCCAGGCAGTTAAATGTTAGTTCTTTAACTTCAGGTGTCAACATTCTCTTTTTCAAGAACTACAAGGTACCGATCATTTCTTTTTTAGCCCTCTAGTTTTCTACAGAGACAAAGAAAAGAAAATAGCAAAAAATTTCACCCAAGATATAAATGATTTGGGCAGTTAAAAATCTATTTCAGATTTTGTAGTTTGTTATATATTCTCTTTAAGGTAGGTTAGTATTTGGTATGTTGAATTCACAGGTACATTCCCAGTAAAGAAAAGAGATATTTGTTCAAAGGCAGTAAGCCTATTCTTATCATTGCAGTTACCATTTATAATATCTGTAGCATTTAATCAACTGTCTAATTTATGCTTTTGATTCATGAATTAACATGGCATAAGTATCTTTCCTCAGAAATAAATATTAATTTAAAATTGAAACTACTCCATAGTAAAAAAGCCCCATTTTGATTATTTGTAAGAATTAGTATTTTACGTATTGACATGCATATGAACAGTGATTAAAGGATTATAGAATGACAAAGATAGCATAATTGAAGTAACAAGAATTTCATTTTTCCTAGTTTAATACAGTGTTGAAAGAAACCTGTGAAATACAGTAAAAGTAGGTTTCAGTTCTCCTTACGAATATTCAATGATCAGGTAAAGTGGCATTAAGACCTGTGGGAAGCTGCTAAACCTCTATTGTTTATTCAACTAAATTGATATATAAATCGTACTTGCATTTATAGAGGTTTACTAAGTATAGTGTGATATGATGAGTGCTTGTTATGCAGTCTTTCACTTAATACCTGAAGTGGAGCATGCAGCTGTAGAAGGTAGAATTTAAGGGACAGCAGTATGGCTCCTTTAATGCAAGACCAGCTTTCTCCCCATCCTCACCCAATGCCAGGTGTAGTGAAGGCAGAGAGAAGGAAACACAGAACTTGAAACAAGTCATAGAAGCTGTTCTCTCTCCCAATGATCCAGTTCTAAAAGTGGCTCAGAGGAAGCAGCCTGCTCTCAGAGTGGTTCTATGTCAGGCCAGTGTCCACATTTTCTGAAGCAACATCAGAATGCCTGGATGGAATTCTGCAAGTGCACTTAGAAAGGCTGTGAGGCATTCTGTGTGATGTTATGACTTCTCTGGAAAAACTAGGCCCCATGGATGCTGGGTGCAAAAAGGCCTCTAAATAAAAGAACTTCTTCTCATGTTTTCAAGTTCTTCTCCAAGGACTGCCAGGGGCAGGGGGAGAAAAAGGAGGGTTCCCACTGGCAGATCGAATCTGGAAATAAATACTTGTGATCTCATTTTAGGAGATGGAAATGGAAGTGTCCCTCTTCTAGAATTCTCAGAGCTTGTTGGGAGCAGGGTCCAATCATTCATTTGCTGCCAATGGTTTTAATTATCTGATGGCTTCTTTGGTGAGAACACACATGCATGCACACACTTGTACACACATTTGTGCACACATTTATGCCTAGTTGCACATGCATTCTTTTTGGAACTGTGGAGGTCGGAGTCTCATGTCTAAGTTTGGAAGTTATTTAAATAGATATTTATTGAGTGCTTGCTAGGTACTGAAGCTATTTAGGGTAAAAGATCAAATTTAGGCCCTACATTCATATAATTTTTAGTCTGGCATGTTAAATAGAGAAGCAAAGAATTACAATAAATTATGAGAGATATTATGATGGAAAATTTCACATCACTGGAAGTTGTTGCGGAAGGAATTGATATAATTCAGAGTGTTGGTGAAGGCCTCTACAGGAGGAATGTTTAGGTTGATGCCTGAAGGAAAAGTAGGAATAGGCCAGAGAAAGTAAGGCCTAGGAGGCAGATAATGATGCTTTCTGGAAGTCCAGGAGGGAGAAGTTATCTCTAAGAGTTTAGGTAGCCCTAACCAGTTTGGCTCAGTGGATAGAGTGTCAGCCTGTGGACTGAAAGGTCCCAGGTTCGATTCTGGTCAAGGGTACATACCTTGGTTGCGGGAACAGCCCCAGTAGGAGGTGTGCAAGAGGCAGCTGATTGATGTTTCTCTCTCATCGATGTTTCTAACTCTCTATCCCTCTCCCTTCCTCTCTGTAAAAAATCAATGAAATATGTTTGTTTGTTTTTTAAAAAAGGAAGTATCCTATGCAAAGAGGAAGCAGGGATATTCTTGATTATACAGCTAGAAGAAGAATAAACTCTCCAGAGGATAGTGGGGTGGGGTAAATGTGATTGGGGGATGGACTGAGGTATTTTTGTAGAAGTAGCAGAGGACAGATCCATGTGGAGGCCACGGGAAGGAGCTTGGATTTTATTCTCCGTGCAATGGGAAACCATTGAGTAACTGTGCAAAATAGTTTGGAGAGAGCTAAAGATTAGGAAAGAACCATTAAGCAAGCTATTGCAGTAGTTCAGGTGAGAAATAATGGAGGCTCAGATCAGGACTGAGGCTGGGAGATAAGAAGTAGGAAGAAAGAGGACTCAGGTCTGTAATTAAGGAAGACTTTTAAATTTTTCTCCTGACCAACTGGGTTGATCCTGGGGTCATTCACTGAGATATGGAAGAATGAGGAAAAGCAGGTAATAAGATGAAACCAAGCATTCACATGCTAAGTTGAAATGACCCTAAGTCTTCCGTAGCCCTAAAGTAATATACGAAACACTGAAGTCTCCCATTTACCAGGCAGGTACAGCAAAATAGCAGGAGTAGCCTCTAAGTGTGGATGAATTACACAAAAAGGGAATGAACTGGAGATTGACATTGAGACGGACATGTCGGTGAACAGGTGGATGATCTTGCCCGAGGCCAAACAGGAGAATGAACATCATGTCAGCATATAAACATGTAGATGACAAGGTCCAAATACCCTTCTGCCCTCTCCCCAACCACACAATGCTCCAATTAAGGCTAAATAAATCCTAGGACTTATTTAGCATTCAGGGAAGAGATGAATCCCTTAGTTAACTACAGGGTGTCCCCCAAAATGTATGCACTTTGAATAATTATTAATTCCAATGGTTAAACCTGAAAAAAAAAGAAACATCATTTGAGCTATCTGCTCTTAATGTGTATAGTGTATATACATTTTTTAGGACGCCCTGTGTTTTTTTGAAATGGAAATGACTGTGTTTACCAAGATTTGAATAATATTATTTACCCATAATATTAAATGGGCAATTAAAATAGATATAAAAAAGTATTATAAAAATACTAAAAAATATACACATGTGTGCCTTGATTTATATATATATATTTACTAGAGGCCTGGTGCACAAAATTCGTAAACAGGGTGGAGGGGTCCCTCAGCCCGGCCTGCACTCTTTCCAATCCTGGACCCCTTGGGGGAGGTCCAACTGCCCGCTTAGACCCAATCCCACAGTCTGGGACTGCTGGCTCCTAACCGCTAGCCTGCCTGCCAGCCTGGTAACCCTAACTGCTCTCCCCTGCCAGCCTAATTGCCCTAACTGCTCTCCCCTGCCAGCCTGATTGCCCCTAACCACCTCTGCCTCGGCCCTACCACCATGGCTTTGTCTGGAAGGACATCTGGAAGGTTGTCTGGAAGGTCGTCTGGAAGACGTCCAGTCTAATTAGCATATTACCCTTTTATTAGTATAGATATATATATGAAACCAAGAGTTCACATGCTAAGTTGATATGATATATATACACTAATAAAAGACAAATATGCTAATTGACCATACCTTCGCTACACCAAGCGGCCAATCAGAAGAGTATGCAAATTAACCCAACAAAGATGGCCGTTAAATTTGCATGCTGCAGGCAGGGCGGGACAGCACGATCCGCCGCCCGCCCCACCACCATCTGGGCCTCCCATGTGCAGCCCGGGGCGGCGGGGTGGGACAGCGTGATCCGCTGCCCACCCCGCCGCCATCTGGGCCTGCCATCTGTGATCCATCACGGGATCCGGGCCTGCCATCTGCCACCCGGGGAGTGGGCCTAACCAGCAGGTGGTTATCTCCCGAAGGGTCCCAGACTGTGAGAGGGCACAGGTTGGGCTGAGGGACCCCCCCCCGCCACCACCACCATTGAAAAAATTTTTGTGCACCGGGCCTCTAGTATATATATGGTAGATAGATAGACAAAAGAGAGAAAGAAAGACTGTGGGTGTGTGGGTGTGTTTAGTATATATTATCTTCATTATTGATTGACATTTATTGAGAGGATATGTTTGTATCCTTAATTGTGCTTAATGTAATGTTGTTTCCAAACAAATATTTAATACATGCTTGCTTATGAATAGCCAGAATTTTAAAACACAGAAAATACAAATTAACTGATTTAAAATTTTGATGAGCATTTCAGTGTTTGGTCAAGTTTTGTATCAGTAATGACATAATTCAGATTAATCAAAATATCATGAAAGCAAGAAACCAATAAAAACTGATTTTAATCACACCAGTAAGTTTGATAAAACCACATATGATGCAAATACACAGAAAATGTGTACCAAAATTTATATGGTTCCTTCCTTGGTTATACTCTCAGTTGAATGAAACTCTATGTAACCTTTTCAAATTGGGCAAGTGTAAAAGTTCTAATGATAGGAGTAATCAAAACTGATCACTTCTGCTATATTTAGTCTAACAAATGCTAAGTCAACTACAAAATTAAATTTTAGAAAAGAAAAACAAACTTCTGAAACTCCATGTTTCTTCATTCATATAATCACTAAGTAAAATAACAGAACAGCACGAGTTCTGCCTTTTGACTTTATAATGCTCTGTATGAAACCCAATTTAGACTTAAAAATTATATCATCACTAGAACTAGCTTTGCACTGAAAGCACTAATGAGAAATAAAGGACTTTTTAGGGAAGCATAAAGGAAAATTCCCTTAGAAAATGGAGTGCAATAAAAGATGAAAAGACTTTGATTTTGGCTCTGTGGGGAATAGAGAACTCATGCAAAGAAGGCATTACTTATTGTGTTAATTACCTGCAGGATCATCCAAATTCTTCTCTTGTACTTCCCTACATCCACCTCTGAAGTCCTCCAACTTTTATTTTTGGAAATAAATTTAAACTTCTAAATAGATTTCTTTGGTTGGAGTCACTCAAGCATTAGTAAAACAGATATTTCAAATATGCGAAAAATGATAAATTCTCCCCTCATTGTGGGTTTTTCCCAAGCTAGAGCACTGGAAGTATGTTTGTAAGTATAATATGATGCCCTGTAGTGTTACAATTTAAACTCTGTTGATGAACTATTTCAAAAACCAGCTGAGAATGGTGATCAGAGAAAAAACTGGGCTGAAACTAAATATCATCTTTAATGGTAATTTAAAATAATGATGTGTATCTGTATTTTAAAAACCAATCACCAATGTTCGGATTCTCTGTACTATCTAATATATTCCAATGCACGACACAAAAAGTTTAACCTTCTGAAAAGCTTTGGCACTAAATGTTGTTATAGATAAAGATGCCTGAACATCTTCTTCCTACGGAATCAAACATAGCCATAGTACCACACACTTTTCTAGGACCTTTCTTAAATAAAGCTTAGATCACTAAATGATGGTATTAAAGCTCCCTTATTTTTTTTGGAAACTCAGTGGACACATTTTTTTAAAAAATGAAAAGCCATCTCAAATCAGGATAAATAATAGGATATTCATTGATTCATATAGCTGGGAAAATGAGAGACGGAGCCAGGTATAGGGTCAACAGCATTAAGAGCCTAAATAATGGCCTTAACGTTATCTCTTATATCATCATTACTCTCTTTTTCTAAACCTCTTTGAGCTTTGGCCTCATCATATACCATTATAAAAAAAGAGCATAGTTTTTTGTTTTTTTTTTTGTAGGAGTTGGTCACTGATGGTTTTAGGCTTGGAAAGTAGCAGAGTGGTTTGAAACTAGAACTCTGCAAGCAGGAAGCCATGGTTCAAATCCCAGCTCTGTTTTTCACTAGCTTAAGACACTGAGCAAGTAATTTAATCTTTCTGTGCCCAGGTGTCCCCATCTGTAAAATGGGAGTGATATTACTAATACTTCTGTCCAGGATTATTGTGAACACTAAATGTGTTAATATGTATGGATGTGGAGACAGCATGGAGGGATCTGGAGAGTATTATGCTAAGTGAAATAAGCCAGTCAGAGAAAGACAAGTACCATATGATTTCACCCATATGCAAAATCTAATGAACAAAATAAACTAACTAACAAAATAGAAACAGACTCATAAATGCAGAGAACAGACTGACAGCTGTCAGCGGAGAGGGAAGTTTGAGGGCTGGATGAAAAAGGTGAAGAGAATAAGCAAGAAAGAAAAATAAACCCTCATAGACACAACAGTATGGTGATTACCAAAAGAGGATAAAGGGAAGAAATGTGATAGGAGACTTGACTTGGGATGGTGAATACACAATACAGATGATGTATTATGTAATTTTATACCTGGAACCTATGCAATTTTATTAACCAACTAGGGGCCCGGTGCACGAAATTCGTGCACTGGGTGTGTGTGTGGGGGGGGTAGTGTCCCTCAGCCCAGCCTGCCCCCTCTCACATACTGGGAGCCCTCAGGTGTTGACCCCCATCATCCTCCAATCGCAGGATCGGCCCCTTGCCCAGGCCTGACGCCTCTGGCCTATGCGTCGGGCCCGGGCAGCGGGGACCTGCAGTGGCAGAGGGGGGCGCCGCGATTGCGTGGGCTCCGCCCCTGCCCCTGCAGGATGTCTCTGGCTGAGGCGTCCGGCCAGGGCAGCGGGGACCCACAGCTGCAGCGGCCCCGCGATCATGGGCTTCGCTTTAGGTCCAGGCAAGGGGCCCCTAGCTCCTGGGACTGCCAGCTTCCACCGTGCCCAGCTCCCATCGCTGGCTCCACCCCTACTTCCTGCTATCACTGGCCAGGGCGGAAAAGGCACCTGATTCTCCGATCATGGCTGGGGGGCAGGGCAAAGGCGGCCCCAGGGCCACCTTTGCCCTGCCCCCCAGCTCTTAGCTCCCCCCTGGGTTTCCGATCACTGTCAGTGGCAGGGTCTTCTCCCTGCTTTCCCTTTCACCTCCCTGCGTTGTGCCCACGTATGCAAATTAACCTCCATCTTGTTGACAGTTAACTGCCAATCTTAGTTGGCAGTTAACTGCCAATCTTAGTTGGCAGTTAATTTGCATATAGCCCTGATTAGCCAATGAAAAGGGTATCGTCGTACACCAATTACCATTTATCTCTTTTATTAGTGTTGATTCACTCCAATAAATTAAAACAAAGTGTATGGTATGAGCAGGTATTGTAAGTTATCCTTTGGTTTGAACAATGCATCCTCCATAAAACAAGTCTATTTCTCAAAGAAAATAGGTTGTTACATTAAGTACCAAACCGCAAAAATATACCCCACATTTGGTTTGACATGTAAGTAATTTTTATTAAGGTGAGAGAACATGCTCTATATCAAATTTTTAAAAAATTAATTATTTTGAAATGCATTCAAATGTAAAGGCTGATTAAAAGGTTCATTAGCCTATGAGAAAAAACAAAAAACTTGAAGAGTTTTTTACATAAGCCTATTTGATTTCAATTTTGAATTAAGTTAAAATAAAACTGCCAATCAACAATCTTCCATTTGGCATAAGATAAAAATTCAGGATTATGGTAGGGTCCTGGTAAATTCTTCTGTACAGGGATACAGTTAATCTACAAGGAAGTTGAAACCTTCAAAAGAAACCTGGTGGATTTTTGGTTTGTGGATTTTTGTGTGTGGCTACTTCTTCATAGATATAAATTGGTTGCATTTAAAAACAAATTAATGCCTTTAGTTGGATTTCATTGTGAATAAATATTAGGAGTATGGACTGGATCAGGGAACATGGGAAGAGGCAAAGAAATGTAAAGTATTCATTTCTTTATATTCCTTAAAATGTTAAGATCAAATTTTCCTACATAAATAAAACCTTAGACTTTTTAATATAAAATTTTTTAACAGTGAATTTAAAACTCAGATTTCTTATGTCTCATAAAAAATGAACAATTTTAATGAAAAACAGAAAAGAACAGAAAGAAGAAAATGACAGGAGATAAGGAACAACAACAACAAAAAGATACCAGAGGAAAGGAAGAAAGAACTAAGAGTGAAGAAAGGGGAGGTGAGTGAGAGTGGAATAGAAAAGAAACACGGTGAGTGGGTGAAGAGTGCTCGCTCAGCCACAAGTTCTCCACTGCTTTTACTTCGTTCCATTTAACGATTATTTATTGAGCAACTATGCTAAGTACCAGGTGTGTAAAGACCCAAGGAAGGTCAGATGGGTATAAACATGAATATTTGCATATAAATATTAAGTGTTCAGGACAGGAACAAAATTCTCTGTGTTCATAAACAAAGAAACAATTTTCCTTTAGGGTGGGATGGTTTTTTTAGGACAGACTCACAATGGAGAAAACCTGTAAACAGCATGGATTTAAAAAACAAACAAACACAACACACATAGGAACTCCTCAGATTGAGAAAGGAGAGGAGTGGGGCTAGCAAATGAAGAATCTAGCAGAGAGGAAAGTTGAAACAATAGGTAAATTATTTGCCTATTCTTGCCCCTACCCACTCCCACCTTTGCTCATTTCTGTGTCTTTGCCTCATTCAATTGACTGTATTTTGCCAGTTGAAATTCATGGGGTAACTATAGAATTAAATGTTTGAAACCAAGCCTATTTCAAACAAATCTCAGTCTATCCCCTGAATGCATCAATGCTCTGCACTCCCTAGTCCCTAAGGACCTCATTTAAATATTTAAATACATCATTTTTTACAGAGGCAGTATGGGAATGGGATGGATAGGAACTCTGTCAACACCAAACGAGATTTAATTTTAGCAAATATTCATACTCCAGGTGAAATTATTCTGGACTGTCCTCAGAAAAAATATTTATGTCTATTGATAAACCGTGGTAATATGATGCATTTTTTCATTAATAGATATAAAACTCTATTGGTAACTGAGATAACCTTATGTTAATGCGTGGCCATACAGCTTCACCTGTTTTCCACTTGCCGTCTCTTGTTTGCATGAAAACATGAATACTTAGTAGAGGAGCTTGTGGAGGGAGGTGTGAACGCATTACTTCTTACCCTCATTTACTTCTCACGGGTCCACCTGCCAGGACAGAGGATCAGTTTCTTCCCATTTCTGTCATAAGGCAAATTTCTTCCCACATTCTCTGTAGTCCAACCCTCAACTCCTGTTCTGGATCTCTCTACTCTTGAATTGGATGTGGGGACATCTATCAGGCTAGAAAAGAATCAACTTAAAGGTTGTTCCAACAAAGAAAAGGAAAACATAGCAGTCCCTCCCCGGAGATGTACTATTGACAGGGAGCAGCCGACTGCCTACAGAGGTTTTCATGTCCCTTCCAAATGCAGTCTTTCCCACCTTTCATCTCCTCTGCACCTCAACTCTAAAACAGAGACTTCCTGGGGACTGATACCCTTAGGTTGCATTTATTTAGGAATATAAGCTTTGTATGTTCCTGACAGGAAAGGAATTATATGTATTAGCAATTGGAAATGTCTTCTCTTTGGTCTTTCACTTCTGCTCAGTAGTGGTACCCAGGTGGATGAATGAAAGGGGGCCTGACACACGGGCGATGTAGTGGGTTGTCCTGAAAGGATGGAGATGTGTAGGTGCCCCTGGAGGGGGGAAGGGACCCAAGAGCTGGAATGTCTTGGGTGGCTAAGGAGCAACACGCAACACACATGTGTTAGGCCTTTGTGGCTCATCACTTCCTGCAATAAAACAAGAGTTACTTAAAAAATATTGTCTTTCTAGCTTTATGAAACTAGAAACAGCTCAATAAATGCTATTAACATGCATATAAAAATATTCATTTTATGTAATAGGGCAAACACCATGCATTCGAGAACACAACTAAATGGACATTGATTACCCATAAATGTGGGGAGAGAGAACAGCATGGGATCCTGTTTGCCCTTTGATGAAGTTCTATTTCTCACAGTACTCAGAGTTTATGTGGAGCTAAAATGTCCACACAATTGTTGATAAGGCCTTCAGTACAAAGGGAAAAATTACACCACAATCGGTCCCACAAAAACTAATCACCAGGCTCGGGCAATCACAAACACTGAAATAGGAAAGATGGTTGTTCCAACTTAAAATTGACACCGCGATGCTGAAAGCCAGCGCTGGTTTTTGGACAGCATCCTATTCAGTGAACGCAATCCTTTTAACAACATAGTCTCAAGAGTTTCCACATTTTTGGGGTACAATTTTAAGATAGTTAAATGAATCTTTGAAATAGCTTGTCTATACTACATTTTCCTGATGGTAGGTGATAAAAATATCATGAACTGTATGTACCACCAGCTCTCCCTCACAATTTAGAATAAAATATGTAAAAGTGTGCCATGGGTTGGATTACATTAGGACTGATTTGACAACTTCTTTTTCCTAATAACATACTGGAATTTTTTTCCCCTTTCTTATGATCTCATTGAACTACAGATGTCTCAAATGGCTCAATTTGTACCTCTTGAACACAGCTTAAAATAATTGGAATGGGGACAATTACAAAATTGCATTTGACTTCAAAAATTACCAGAAGAGTTAACTAATTCTGCTGTTGAAGCTGAAGAAATCTTAGATTAGTGCCCTGCACATTCCTCAACATTTAGTTACTGTTGCTTCTTTTTTAATAATAACAGACACGGCATTATTGTAAGTAGCTTATTATATTTACTGATTATGAAGCAAACATTATGTTAAGTAAGCCAGGAGCTTTATAGATACTATCTCTCTTTCAATTCTCACAATAACTCTTATTTAATAACTATTTTACTGGTGAGAAAAATGAATGTAAGTAATTTGTCAAAGTTACCTGGCTTGGATGTGACAGGCCAGGATTTGCACTGGGGCTTGCTTTATTGTAAATCCCATGTACTTAATCACTTTGTCATACTGCATCAGAAACCAGGCAATTCTATTTAGATTCTTTGTATTATGGGGGTTTAGTATGATTTTACATCTTCATTATTTCCCCTAATAGCTCTGTGTACATATTTACCATTTAAATATAATAATTTAAAAGGCAATTTCACTGAGAAGATCATATTGACCATATGGCTGGCATATGAATTACTTGGCCCCTGCTCACCCAGCAATCTAGTCCTCATTAATCAAACATTTAAGTACACACAGAGAATATGTAATGCTGCTAAATCCTCTCTCCTCATTCATCCATTCATTCGCCCATTCATTCAATTCATCCTCAAGAAATACTATGTGTAAAGTACCTTGCTATGCATTGAGGAGCTTGTGTATTGCACAATTACTAACTCTCCTCAAGGAGCATCTTTGAGGGCAGGGCAATCAATTAGCATATTCCTTCCTTATTGGCTGTGGGCACCGCCATATTTGAGGGTGGGGCAGTCAATTAGCATATTCCTTCCTTATTGGCTGTGGGAACCTCCATCTTTGAGGGCGGGGCAGTCAGCATATTCCCTCCTTATTAGCTGTGGGTGCCACCATCTTTGCGATGGTGTGAGGGTCAATTAGCATATTCCCTCTTTATTAGATAGGATTGCTTTTAGAGAGGAAGGAAGAGAGAGATACATCAATGATGAGAGAGAATCATTGATTGCACATAGGGAAAGAGTTCACCAAAACCAGAAATACCTGAATGAATCTTCCTTAGGAATTCCTGCACACTCCCCTACTGTAGATTGAGTCAAAACCTGGGCATGTAACCTGACCAGGAATTGAACCATGACCTTCTGATTCATAGGTCAATGTTCAGCCACTGAGCCACACTGGCCAGGCTAGATATTGCTATTTGAGAGGTTAATAAGGAAACATTATTATACTGAATTTTTATTGTAATAATAGAATTTCAAAATAAATAGCTCTCTCTTAATCCTCTGAGTCATATTTTATGCATAGAAAAACATTATTCTGGGAAGAGGTTCATGGATTTCATCAGAATGCCTAAGAGGTATAAAGCATGAAGAGTTGAGCTTGAGGCCTAAGTCATTTTTATTTAGACTGAGTAATTCAGGAGAGTGAAGATTGTATGATAGTCCTCATTACCATTTTCTTCTAGTAGAGAAAGGGCGAGAGGGTAGAATGGGGGAATGTTGAGTATTGAGGTAGGGAGTCCAGCTTCATGAATTTGATATAAAGGAGGTTGGGTGGGATTCAGTGCTACAACCTACCAGACCCTTCAGGGTCATAAGTTACCAAAGGAATTGCACAAGGTTTCATACCTAAACTAGCTTATGTGCACCTGTATCCCTAGCAATGGCCCCTGATATTTTTTCCCCTATAGTGTCAAATTCTAATATGAATATTTATTTTCACCATAAAAATGGCTATACAGTTTGGTTCTTTGTAATCAAGATAAGTATTTGGTTAGCGGATATTAAAGATAGAGTGCATCTTGTTTCATATTCATTTAACCTTGATAACATTGCCGCTTTCTTTGAAATACTTCTAATTTGAGCACATTTATAAGAAAATTGGAAGCTTTCAAAGTTTGAAAATACTTTGTCAGGAGTACAGAACTAGTAGAAAGACAGTGATTTGACACATTGATTGCTTATACACACAGCATCAACAGTGATCCACATAATATTTTAGTAAAACTCTGGAATTAAAATTATAATTACTTTTTTTTAGGTACAGAGGTAATTACCCTGCTCATAAAAATGTTGGGAAAAGGTATCAGTTTAAGTTAGTGAAACCTGCCAAAAAATTTATTATCTTTTAAGGTAAATCATACATTTAATAAATTATTGCATAATGGTATTTTATAAAACTACATTTATTACTTCAGGAAGAGTAGGTCAGACTATATTATGCTGAACAGTCTTCAAAAATGCGTTATGATGTCTCATCTTCTCAGTCCGTCTTTTTTTTAAATGACATTCCCTGCATTCCCTTCTATTTTTGCCTAGAGAACCTGCTTATCCTATAAAAAACAGTGTAAATGTCACTTCCCACAGCAAGTACTCCCTACTCACCATTGACCAAGTGACCCTTCCCTCTGCTGCACATCATCTCTAATGATTCCAGTTTATGCTATGATGATTGATGTATATTGGCAAATTTCTTATTCTTTTGTAAACTCTGTTGGGACCAGGATAAGTGATTATTATACATTGATTATTTCATTTCTATATAATTGTCCTCAAACATGTTTAATACATAAGCAAATGGATTATTATTGTTTTAATAATTAAATAATAACTAGTTAAATCAAGCTATTAAGTAAACCTTCAAATTATGAAATAATTTTTAACCTACCCATTAGAAAACTACTACACTATTTCATGTGTCTGGTATAGGTTGGATTTGCAAAGAAAGATTATTTTGCCCGCCTGTTTATTTCTGAAAGACTATGCTCACAAATTCAGCTGTGATAGATTCTCCCAGCTTGCTCCAGGAATATTAAAAAAACAAAACAAAACACCAGATTGAGTATCAACAAAGTTGAATTCAGCTAGCCAGCAATGGTTAAATTATTTTTTAAAAGATTGTGTCATAATCTATTGAGGATGTTTTGTAGAAGCTATTAATTTTATGTAGAAGATACTAATAATGTTTTCCCCTTATAGCAGAGATATTTCCATTTCATAGCCCCTTTTACATAGAGAAAGGGTTACTTCCTTATCACCATGTGTGTTTTCAGTGTGTGTCGAAGTCTTTACAAACAGCAAAATTATACATCTGTTCCTTTAGTGTTTATGGCAATTAGAAAGTACATAAACTACTGCTCATAACGCACACTCAAAAGTTGGCTCATAAAACATAGCCTTAAAATTCAGAAGCGCAGCATTGTAGCCAGGCATTATCTTTGATCAGACATTTTCTAAACACAAGAGCAGTGACCAGAATGCTTAGATATTTGCCATAGCTGTCACTCTGTCATGGGTTCCTAGGAAAGAGTGTCAATTACATGATGATCTTCTACTGATGCTTTACTTCATGTGCAGAATTTCAAATGTAAACTACAAGCCCTCTATGTCTGTACCCATATAAAATCATATTATTTGAAAAGAAAAACTGGAGAAGTACTTATATCAACTTAAGAGACAATAAGCATACATTGCAGAATAAAAAATGTAACATTAGAATGACTGGCTTCTGCCATATTTTTTCCTCTTTAGTTATGTGATCCTGGACAAGCATGCCATTTAATGCCTGTGGGTCTCTGCTTATTGTTCTGAAAAGTAGAGCAACTGTGACCATTGTGGAAAATTCACAGACCTGAGTACCAAGTGACATAACAGGTATGGAAAATGTCCTAAGTTGTATTTGTTTTGCAAATATAAGGTTTTCTTCTTCTTCTTTTCATATTTCATGTGTGTAGACCAGGTGGCAAGACACATGTTGGCATATTCATGACATGGGATAAATCCAACTGTTCAGACAACTTTTACTTTTTGATTGAAACTGTGATTTCTTATTAAAATTTCCATATCAACAGTGATGAAACAAAACTACCTACCATAAATGTTATAGCAGAACTGCCTGAAGGGATTATTGAGTGGAGTGGATAAAATAATTGCTCTCTATTTTTCTCCAACTCTGGTTTCTATTATTCTTGCCAAGTGTTGTTAAAATATTTGCATGTGTTTGCATTGCAAAGCTTTGTCATCTTTCAATTCCTTTAAAAACTGATAATCAAAATAAAAGGGATGCCAGTATTTATAGATGCAATGAAATATACATTTATAGTAAGGCTGTCTTTTTTTAGGGAACCCTGGGCACTCCTGTAGGTGTGTACACGTGACGATAAGTTGACTCCGATTCCTGGAGACCCTATGAATGATGTCCACAATATCGTGTCCTCAACAGCCCGGCTCAGTTCCTGTAGATTTATGCCTATGGTTCTTTTATGGAATCAATCCATCTTATACTTGGCCTTCCTCTTTTCCTGCTGCCTTCTATTCCACCCCCCCCCCCCCAGCATTTTTGTCTTTTCCAAAGAACCCTGCTTCTCATGATGTGCCCAAAGTAGGACACTTTCAGTTCTGTCATTTTTTCCCCCAGTGATATTTCAGGTTTAATTTGCTCTAGGACCCACTTTGTCTTTCTGGTAGCCCAGGGTAGCTGTAGATATTCCTATAGCAAATAATTGTCCTGCAAAGTTTATCAAGAAACCAGATATTTGTCAAAGTAGTACTTTGACAGGACATTAGGTCTGAAATCCGATAGGGACAAAAAATCATACCTTCTGTTAGAAAAAGTAGTCAACTCCTGTAGGCAGAAGAATTTAGTAATTAAAAGTGTGGGCTGTCTGAGTTCTAGCCCCAAATAAGTCACTTACTAGCTATTTGATATGGACAAGTTACTCCAAGCCAAAGTTTCCTTATCAATAAAATGGGCATCATAACTGTAAAGAGAATTAATAAGGCATATTGGTTTGTGATTATTTTTTCTTATAAAGTCTTTGCCTGGTTTTTATATTAGGGTAATGCTGGCCTTATAAAATATATTGGAAAGTATCTCCTTGTGGTCTATTTTCAGGAAGTTTTTTGGATTGTTATAACTTTCTAGATTTTTAAAATAGAATTAATAGTCAGGGAGGCTACCTGGAGTAGCAGTTTTCTCTTTGAAGGGAATTTCAATTACAATCCAACGTCTTCAATGACATAGGGATATTCTGGTGTTTTATTTCTTTCAGTGTCTATTTTGGAAATGTATGCCTTTGAAGGATTTGTCCATTTCACTTAAGTTGACTAGATCTAACCACAGATTCAGGCAGTCCAAGGAATTACAAACAAGGTACATACAAAGAAATCCAAATGTAGATACATCTGAGTGAGCCTGCAGAATATCACAAACAAAGAGAAGATCTTAAAGGTTGCAAAAAAGAAAAGACAGAATATCTACAAAGGCAAGGAAATTAGAGTGATGAGGATCTTTTTAATAAAATAATAGAAGCCAAAAAATGATAGGATAATAACTTCAGGACACTGAGAGAAAGCTACCTATAACCTAGAAATTCTGGAGTCCTATAACCAGTGAAGTGACATTTTTAAATGGGGTAAAATAAAAAGTTTTAGACAAATAAAAATGAGCTGGTTGCCCGCACACTGTCAGGAAAGGCTAAAGAAAAATGTAAAGGATCCCAGAAATAAGGTCTACAATGGAAGAACAAATGGTGAGTAAATATAAACAAAAATTGATTGTATAAATTAATAATTGTGTCTAATTTCTGAATTTAAGGTTAAACAAGATACAACTAAAATAATAGTTATTAGAATATAAGAGAGAATATGTGATTAAAGTTAAAGCATTCTAATGCCCATATATTATTTAGATTGTAGGTAAAAATATTGACTGACTTCAAACTCTGTTAACTTAAATACACCTTAAAATTCTCAAATTAACACTAAAATATAGCAATATATTTTATAACTTACAAAACTGTAAAAGGAGAAAATAATACAGAATAAGGCAAATAGCAATGAAAAATGACAGTAAAAAAAGAAAAATAGAAAGTGCAACATAAGATAGTATAACAAAACCAAATATAGTGGTTAATCTCAATAAATGTAAATGGCCTAAACTCTTCAATTAAAAAAATCAAACTTGACAGGCTGTTATAAAGAATGTTCATTGAAGATAGTACCTACAACATGCAAGATATTATGGAAGGTAAAGCAAGCATAATTGGGTTGTAGAGAGGTATAAGATACAACCCCTCAAGTAGGCATGCAAAGACCCTATGCATAATTAACCATCTCTTTATAGGAGGAGAGTCTACCATGACTTTTATTACATTTCAGCCAGAATGGATTCTAAAGAATGATAATGGCGCCATTCCTATGGGTTCATGGGCCACAGCAAATTGCACTATGTGTCTCTTGTATTAAAATGAGTAGTTGTAAAATAGAGTAAACATTAAGAAGTTAGTTTGAATCAAGAAGAAAACCTCTAAATGGCAGCCTAAAAGATGAGCATGGCTATTGCCTCAACCACACACACCTTATGGAACTCTCTAGCTTCTTACCTTCTTGTGTCCTTAACCTTTCATGACCCTCCACTTGGGTACAGATGTTGGCTAAAGAGAAGTTATTTTAGCAGAGGAGAAGGGATGCCAGAAGATGTGACCATATTAACATTTATATACAGACCTTCATAATATAAGGTCTTAAATTCCATTTTTGTTAATTTATCTTTTCTTGAGGTATAATTGGCATTTAACATTCTATTTGTATACCTTGTGAAATGATCACCACAATAAGTCTAACAATTGTCACCATATATGTATAATTACGTTTTTTTTCTTGTGATGAGAACCTTTAAGAACTACCCTCTTAGCAACTTTCAGGTATACATTATAGTATGATTAAAGTTTTTTAATAAAATACCTTCTATCTAAAATTGGAATCCAATGAAGTATAACGCCAGGTGAATTTTGGCTGCTGTCTAGAGCACTGCAACTATGACAGCCAGTTCTGGAAGCTTTTGCTTTCATTTGGTGCCAGAACTATTTCTCTCTTGCCGGAATCACCATTGCACATGTAATAGAGCAGTGCTCTAATCCAGCATGACAAATCCTTTTTTCCTACATAGACGTGGTCTGAACAGAAAATGTTTGTCATCCTGGGCAAAAATATAGATAGGTGATTTTTAATAAGACTTGTGCTTTTTATCTTCCTTCCATTATTTAAATGTGCACAGACTTTATCTTCCTGTAATAACTTACTAGAGCTTTCAATCACATCCAGTGAATGCATATCAATACACTGAAGTCTGCTTTAAAGAACCAATCCTGAAGTTTTACTATTATGCAACATAAATGTGTCTTTTAAATTACCTTTATTTCCTTAGGGTTTTACAACTATGTTTTGTATACTTTTTTTTTCCCCTAAAGCTTTTCTTTACCAAAAATATTTTGAGTTCATGCCAAACTCTAGTTTAATGTTTAAAGTATAAGATTTAATCAGGTCTGAGCTAAAGTATACTTCCTCAGAATGGTTTCCCTGACAACTTTATTCATATAGGCTCTTAACTCTAGGCCTCGTCCCTGTCTATACTGTTATTCACTTTTATTTCCTTCAAACACCTCATCGAAATCTAAATTTTTCAATTAATTGATTTTTTTAAGATTTTAGTTCCACAAGAATATAAATTTCTTGCGATCAAGAACATGTCTTTTTTATTCTATATCGTCAGGACATACATATTCTGTTTTAAATTATACTTACCTTAAAAAAATTTTTGGTGAAGCCTTCTAAGACTCAAAGGTAATATATTTCAGTTAGATCTGCTGGCTTCATTCTTCTCAGAAGAAGTAGAGCTTGTGTGTAAGCACACTAGTATTTGGTCTCTGAGTGCTCCAGGTTAGCAGTCCTTCTTTTATAGTATTTTCACTGGGATCGGCTTTCATGTGAAGTGGTGGTTAGAATTTAGAAATTTCTCAGTCTCTCTCCTTTTGTGTTCTCAGAAGTAAAGGCATAATTAAATAAGTAACTGTCATACAGCCTATAAAATTTATTTTTCAGAGAAAATATGAAGTTACTTGAGGGCCTTGCCTACAGTGTTTTGAATTAGAATCCTACCTTAAATAAAGTTGTTGATTTTTTTCTGATGGAAGTAATGGCTGGATTGAGACAAGAAGGCACTGGTGCAAGGCACAGATGCAGAAATGCTCTATGACACTGAGGAAAAGAGACCTGAGAAATTGAGTCATTGAGTTATACATATTCAAGAACAGTCTAGCACGAAAGTTGGAAAGTTTTTAAAATATGTTTTTTTTAACTTATAGCAGAATCCTCTCTATGGTTATGATCATTAGGGTCCTAGAGTAGAAAGTGAAAGCTGAGGTGCTTCTAAATTCTAGAGTTTGTTATTCTAATGATGCCCAGCTGTACCATAAAAGTAACTTTGCTCTGTTTCAAGATGCATTCAAGAAAATAATCTTTCACAAATAATGTTACACATAATTTATTTTATATGTAAAACAATTTCCTAGGTTATTTACCATCACCACAAATAATCATATCCCAAAATATATTATTTGGACCAAGAGCCATAGAGGAAGCTTTTCATGTTGTCATCTGGGGACCCCGCCTCCTTTTTGACTTTTTAGGACTTCAGCATACCAAGGGGGTCATGTGGATTGTGAAGGTCTTCCAATATTCCAAAGGTTCCCTCTTTCATATTTTAACTCCCTGTATGTTCTCTCAGAGTTCACAAGCCATTCATAAAAAATACTAGGGAGAAAGGTGAAATCTATGAGCCACTCCTTTACTTACATTGGTAGATTGTAAGTAAACAATCTTCCTCCCCCACTCAAAAAAAAAAAGATGTGTTCAAGTCCTAAACCCTGGTATCTGTGACTATGACCTTACTTGAAAATTAGGGTCTTTGTAGATAGAATCAAGTTAAATGAGGTCATCCTGGAGTAGGGTGGGCCCTCAATCCATGTGACTCATATTCTGATAAGAAAAAGAGAGGAGACACAGACCCGTTCAGAGAGTAAGCCATGTGATGACAGAGGCAGAGATTGGAGTGACACGTCTACAAACCATAAAGTGCCAGCCACACCAGGAATTAGAAGAGCCAGGAAGGACCCTCCTTTAGAGCCTTCAGAGAGAACAGTCCTGGTGGCTCCTTGGTTTGGGGCTTTTAGCTTGCAGAACTCTGAGAGAATACGTTTCTGTTCTTTTAAGCCAGATTTGTGGTCATTTGTTATGGCCGTTGCAGTAAGCTAATACATTGCCCCATCGTATAGGATTGGGATTACCTGTTTGTTGGTCTATTTCCTGTGCAAAAGGCAGGAGCTGTGTCTCATTCACCTCAGTAACTCCAGTACGAGGACAGGGTGGCACACGGCAGAGTGTTGTTGCTTAGTCCCCGTTCATGGAATGAACAGGCGGGAATGGGGTGATGGTGGCTCTGGGGGACCCTCTAACAATACTAGGGGAAAACTAGATTCCTTCCCAAAAGAGCAGTAAACAGTATAGATAAGAAGTGCAGAATGTAGTGGAACCGAAAAAGATCATTATGCACATAGTGGGTCACCCTGGTCCATTCAGCTTCCTATAGATTCCTAGTTAAACACAGAAATAGATGAGCTTTTGGGGGAACAAAGGGTCAAAGCTTCTGCCCATCAACATAAACAGTTTCAAATCTCTTAGAGTATACGAACTCCATTTGGAAATATTATGCTTGTATAGATTAATTGCTTTCACAATGAAGACTCTAGTTGTTGAAAAGGCTTTGATTTATTTTGGGTAGCTTCTATTTAATATGGCTGCACTATGTGCATTATAGCCTCTTGGTTTATTAAACAAAGCCCTGAACTCTTAAGATACTCAAACAGCGGTGTTATAATAATATTTAGTTTCTACTAGATAGCTGTGTGATGTGCAACTTATGAAATAATATATCCTCTATCATGCAGAATTGCTCAGAGGGTTAGATATAATGTATGTATTTAGCTCATAGTGTAATAATATATACTGCAGGAATTATTGTTATAGTAATAACCTCCATGATCAACCTTACAGATTCTCCTGCTTTTATAAGTATACAACCGCTTACAATTGCTTTAATTAGCCATTCAGTCATTCGCTTATTCATTAGCAGTAAATCCATTACCTCCCTCTTGAGATAACTGCCTACCAACTTCCATTGTTCAAAATAGTCCAGGAGCTCTTTCCATTCAAAAGAAGGTTACTCCTATTTTCAGACACTAAGCATATAGCAAAATAATTGATCCATTGTCACCATCTGTTCCTTCCTCTCCAACAACATGGAAGCGGATGGATGACATAGTATGTGGGATGCTGCTCTGTTGCAACGGAAATATTCTTGCTGTGCCAGCACCCTAACAGCACCATCATGCTGTTCCACAGTGAGCACCCGAATTAAAACCCTTCGTATTCCAACTCCCATGCTTGGTTATTGCTCCATAAAACAAACGCAGCTACTACGCCAGGGAGGCTGGTGTGCTCGTATCACCTCACCTGTGCACTTTGGTCCTTAGAGATCAGACTTGCTGTCCTTCAAGGACATTCTTGGAGTCCTTGTCTGCCAGCGGACTTGGCCAGGTACTGTGTGGGAATGTCATTACCGCTGGCAGAGGACTCCAAGAATGTCCTTGAAGTCCCTAGCACCTAGATCTGTGCTTGGTCCTTAATAGATGAAAGAATGAATAAATGAACACATGGATGAATTCACTCAATCAACTCTCACTGATATTGAGTCTTACGAAGCATGGCTCAAGGTCTTGGGCTTTCCTCTTCGAAATGTCCTCAGCAAATTGATCTCTCTCTTCCCCCAACTCAGCTGTGCATGGTAATGGCTTTTTATGAGACTCGCTCATTTCTGAGTGTTGCACTACACCTTGTTTAGTGTCATTACTAATAGGGGCATTTTTTATTTATCTGGAAATTTGACATATGACAAATGTCCCACATTTAATGATGCCAGGTGACTGTTGCAGTAAAATATGGTTTCAGGAAAGAGAATGTTAGTGTCCTAAAATTTATTAGAGCTTCTAAAATACCAGCAACCCTCAGGCAGCCACATATACACCCAAAAGTTAGGAGCATTTGTGGCTAAATTACATGAAAGTTGAGTGACTCATAGCAATGTGGGATGCGAACAGTCCCCTTGTCTAAATACCGCCTTTTACAAAATTCCACTTGGAACCTGAAAGATCAGACGGAGGCCTAAAACCAGGACTACAGGCTTATTAGAGGAGAAGCACCTGCCGGGCTGCCTCACAAGGGGAGGACAGCAGCACGTGCAGGGGTGGGCACGCCTTTTGAGGGGCGGAATGGGAGGGGGTGGGGGCTGAGTGTACTCGGCGCACGCTGATTGGTGGATTACTGTATTGTCCATATAGGACAAGGGCTTAGGGTATTTGGCAGGTGTGGATTGGTGGTCCAATGTATAGTCCATATAAGGTACCTCGTTAGTCACTCAGGTATTTCTGGGCTGCAGGTTACGTCATACCCTGCCCACCAGTTGGGGGAAGGGAGGATCTATCAGAACCTAGCTTTGATAGGTGCTTAAAATGGGGCTCAATGCTGACAAAATGAGATGTCAAGGCAGCTTTATCAGCTACAGTTAAAAAAAATACACTTTTTCCCCCTGATCATTAGTCTTACTCAAACTGCCTCTTCTCCCCATAGATATTCAACCAGGGGCTGGTAAAGAGGTTTCTGCATTGGCTAAGACAGTGGTCGGCAAACTGCGGCTCGTGAGCCACATGCAGCTCTTTGGCCCCTTGAGTGTGGCTTTTCCACAAAATACTGGCTAGAACTTATGACCGTTAATATCCCTCCTGAAATGAGGAGTACGTGGTTAGTATTGTGTGTTTCAGTGTAGTTAGCATCCACTTTCTAGTGTAATCACCAATGCATGCCTCACATATATTTCGGCCAAAAATTAAAAAAAAAAAATGTTACAAATGCATATTGATATCTTTACACAATGTTTCTTTTGATTTTATTTTTTATGTTTTTATTGATTTTGAGAGAGAGAGGAAGGGAGAGGGATAGAGTGTTAGAAACATCAATGAGAGAGATGAACATCATCGATCGGCTGCCTCCTGCAGCCCCCTTCTGGGGATTGAGTCTGCAACCGGGACATATGCCCTGGCTGGGAATCAAACCCCCATCTCCAGGTTCCTGGGCCAATGATCAACCACTGAGCCACACAATGTAGGCAGATGCAATAGGACGACCACACTACCAAAAGTTTTTGTGATTGGCTATTTGTTTTTAATAAAAAAAAGATACCAGGAAAAAACTTAACTTTTAATTCTTCTCTTAGTAAGACCCCATTCATCATCTTCCTTTTCTCTTTTTTATATTTGTTAATGTTTTTGTTCTTCTTCTTCTTTTTTTTTTTTTTTTTTTTTTCATTTGTAAGTGCTGGAGGACTTTTGCCCTAGTAGCTGGAGGCTTTTCTCTTTTTATCTTCTCTTTTATGGCCATTATGTGCTCAGGAAATAGGTATGGATGACTTGTCAGAGGGAAGGCTTCAGTGCCTCCAGCTGAGGGGAGGCGGGGCTAAGGCAGAGGCTCTTGAACTTGAGTGCAAATCAGAATCACCTGGGGGTGCTTGTTAAACTACAGCCCGCTGAGCCCACTCCCAGGCGTTTCTGATCCAGTAGTGCAGCCCAAGCAGTTCCCAGGCGACGCGGATGCTGCTGGGAGGGAGGTGCTCTGAGAACTCTTTGGGTAAGAACTTTCATTTCATGATTTTGTCTGAGTCTAGCCTTGACCTGTATCTGTGGGGCAAGTGGACTCTCCGGGTTCTCCTGATGTAGCAACACCTTTAAAATATTCACCTCTGCCCTTAATCTCACATATGTTTACAGTAAATATAGGTCATGTTTTTCTTTTTTTATTGTGAGGCATCCATGCTAAACCCATTCTATGTTAGCGGGGTGGGGTGGGTGGGCGGACAAGAGGCAGAGAATACAGCTGGCCTCTTGTACTTTCCTTTCAGTGATTCAGTTGCGGGTTAGAGAGAATTACTATTTCATCAATAGGGAGT
Source organism: Myotis daubentonii (assembly GCF_963259705.1). Classification (NCBI taxonomy): domain Eukaryota; kingdom Metazoa; phylum Chordata; class Mammalia; order Chiroptera; family Vespertilionidae; genus Myotis; species Myotis daubentonii. Next base: position 76,368,916 of record NC_081845.1, on the reverse strand, counting down.
GTTTCTCTACATGAAGATATTTCTCTTTTCAAAGTAATGTCGCCTTAGGGATTTGAAGGTCTACTGAATTCTGAATATTTTACTTGACCTGGATGCATAACTGAATATTTTATCTTGTCAAGTGTACTCGCGTCTATTCAGTGCCTTTGGTAATTCCCTTTCCACCTGTGCTGACTCCAAAAGTGACCTATAAAAAGTACGGCAGCTTTGTAATCCCTAAGTCATCCGGCACCCCTTTAAGTCTGGCCTTTTTAATACCAGTTTTAAATCTTCCTCACTGGTGTGGGAGTCCTTGTGGTCTTTAGCCTCATGATTGAACTCTGACTTACTAACTGGCTTCTGTGACTTGATGCTGAAATAGGAATTTTAGGGGGATATAGGCAGGTTTAGGGAATTTTTAGAATTGGGGCCCATGGAAAAAAACAGGGCAAAGTAAAGAAGGAGGAAGAAAGCCCTGAAGGAATAAGAGAACAATGAGGGAGGAGGGCATCACCTGTCCCAGGTCCTGTTTGACCTTTGATCTCAGGAGTTACTATAGTAACCAATTCAAAAGGGAATGGTGACCAATCAGAGGGGATATCAGGGCACAGGACCTGTAATCTTTATAAATCAGGGAAACAGGAAATCAGTGGGACTCTTTCCCCCTCCCCACGTGGGAGTCTGGGCTGTAAGATTCTTCCTCCTTCCCCATGTGGGAGTCTACTTGTTCAATAAAATTTTCACCTTTGCTATACCACCTTCCTTCTGAGGATTCATTCAACTCTGTCGAACAAAGAATCCAGGGAGCCATCCTGCCCAGAGGAACACCGCGTGTTCCGGTTCAAAAAACCACGTATCTATGCTTCCGTTGAACTGTCTGCTAGACTTTGACATTCAGGTTCCCCCTTGGTTCTGTGCCCTGAAGCCCAGGTGAATCCACTTCTGTGCCCGGCTCAGGTCCCAGCACTCCTTCCTAAGTACAGGTCTCCATATCTCTGTGTTTGGATAGAGCTTGCTAATCTGATGTTATATATGTTAATATGCAAGTCCCCATTCATGGGGAGAGAGGATGTGTTGCCTGTTTAGGAGAACAAAATTCTAACATCTAGTGTTATATTACTGAATTTAGTATTCATACGTATTTCAAGATTATTTGAACTCAATATACAACTGTATATCCATTACCACCTGTTTAGTTTCAAGTGAGAAAAAACCCAGCCCAAACTAGCTCAAAGGAAATTAGTTTTATGGTTCACATAAAGGGAGAGATGGAGAGAAAGACTGGCTTTTGGTGTAGCTCAAGGCAAAGTTTCCAGTGGTAACACCAAAGTCTGGTTTCTCACGTTCGGTTTCTCAGTTCCGTTTCTTCCAGTCAGTTCCTTTCTCAAAGAGGCTTTGCCTTATTCCCGCAGTTCAATCACGCACACTCCCACTTCCATCATTGGCGGAAAGAGACCTGCTCGGGCTGTTCTGACTGGGGTCATGTGTCCACATCTGAGCCAGTCATGTTGGCCTCTGTGGGCAACAAGGCTAAGGGCTCAGTGCTAGCAAGTCAGGCCTGAGAGTCTGTGCTGGGAGCTAAGCTAGGAAGAGTCCCAGTCAGAACCTGATGAACTGACTCCTTAAGAATGGATCTCACACACAAAAAAGAGGTGTCCCTTCCATGTGTACTAATCAGAGGATGGCTGAGGTTTTAGAAAACAGATCTTCTCCCGATCCTTAATGTTTACCCTTTCAGACTGTGCCACCAATATTTCTGATGCTCTTTTTTCTTTAGTTGAATACAGAAAAAGAATGCTCTTTGTTGCCATCAACATTTCTGAGGTATATAATATTTACAGAGAAAGTTTTCACAAAACATAAGTTTTTGGTTATTTTGTTCTTTTCTGTGATGCTTATTTAAAATCTGATAAGGACTAGAGTCCAAATGCAAAAATTTGGGGGAGTATAGAAGATAATTACATCAGTGGCAGTTTTAAAAAACACTTTAGTGTTGGTATCAATAGAATATCATATAAGCTTTAAGATCCCTCATGCCAAAAATATGTATAAGGGAACATCAACAAAATATCAACAAAATTAAATAACCAGAAGCGATAACTCACTCATTTGCAAAAAATAATACCCTTCAATAGGCATATTCTTTATCTTTTTATTGGATATAATTGACATAATAGCATTATGTAAGTTTAAGGTGTACAATGTATGGGTTTGATACACTTATATATTTCAGTATGATTATTACCATAGTATTAACTAACAATTCAATCACATTACATCATTATCTCTTTTTTGTGTGTGTGTGAGAACATTTAAGATCTCGTCTCTTAGCAATTTTGAAGCATATTCTACAGTATTGTGGAATATAATTACCATGCTGTGCATCAGATCTTGGTAATTTATTCATCTTCAAACTTCAAGCGTATATCCTTTGACCTAAATCTCCCCAATGACCCCATCGCCTCCACCAGCAGCCCCTGGTAACTCCATTCGACTCTGCTGCTGTGAGTTTGGCTTTTTTAGATTCCATATATAAGTGATATAAAATATTTGTTATATTCTTACATCTTAAGAGATATTTTCTATTCCTGCACAGAGGCATCAGTGTGGCTTGTTTTAAAATAAAGTCCAATTGTTTATTCAACAGACACTACCCTGATTCATTTCCCATCTCACTTGAAATAAATCCAAGTCCTTACTGGCCCTGTGACTGCTAGCTGGAGCGTCTGCCTCCGTCCTGCTCTCTCTCTCTCTCTCTCTCTCTCTCTCTCTCTCTCTCTCTCTCTCTGTTAAAGCTGCACCAGCCACCTAACATGAGGGTCATGCCATGGCATGCAGCTTCCCTATGCCCTCCCACGTGTCCCCTTCAGTACCTACTGGGCTTGCTCCCTAACTCCCTCCTGCACTGCATGAGTCTCTACTCTAGTTATATTTCCTGGGAGTCACCTTCCATGCCCATCCTACTTAATATGCCACACCCAACTCAAGGCTCTTCCTCCCCCCCACACACACCTAAATATATGACATTATAATCTTTTAGAGGTCTGATGCATGGATTGGTGCACCGGTGGGGTCCCTTGGCCTAGCTTGCAACCTCTCGCAATCTGGGACCTCTCAGGGGATGTCAGAGAGCCAGTTTTGGCCTGATCCCTGGAGGCCTCTAGTATGCATATAAATCTTTGATTAATCTCTTCCCACCCTCCTCCCTTCCCTCTGAGATTCATCAGTCTGTTCCATGCCTGTGCATTGAGCGTCTGCCCCCTGGTGGTCAGTGCGCGTCATAGCTAACGGTTGAATGGTCAAATGGTTGAACGGCCGGACACTTAGCATATTAGCCTTTTATTAGTATAGATTACTTCATTTGTCCTTTAATAATTGCTCTCATTTGATGGTCAGCTCCAGAGAAGCAAGGGCATGGGCAGGTGTTTCGGTGCCATACACTGAGCTAGCAGAACCGTTCCTAGGCTATAGCTGACTCCCTGTAATTATTTGTTGAATAAAGCAGGGAAGTAGCTTTGCATTGTATCTGAATTTTTAGGGGTTTGGAAGCAGTGTTTTACCACAAGGTGAACATCTGTGGGTCATGCAGAAACATCTTCTGCAGTGAAATAGTGCCAGGATTCTGCTTCACATTGGTTTCCTAGGAGACTGACATTTTCTTCAGGGATGTGGTTGAATCACTGTTGGAGCCCCTGCTGTCATTTTGACATCTAGACCTGGGAAATGCTTATTTTCTCCCCCTTTTTTTGTTAATTCTCACCAGAGAATATTTTTCCATTGATTTTTAGAGAGAGTGGAAGGGAGGGGAAAGAGACAGAAAGAAACATCCATGTGAGAGAGACATGGATTGGTTACCTCCTGCATGTGCCCTAACCAGGACTGGGTATCAAGCCTGCAATGGAGATCGGTGCCCTTGACCAGAATCAAACCCGGAACCCCTCAGTCTGAGGGCTGACACGCTATGCACTGAGCAAACCGGCTAGAGCTTATTATGTTCTCCTTTTTAAGTGTTTGGTAGTCAAGTTCTTCTTCACAGTAAGGAATTGAAGAATGCTAATACTAATATACCCTTATGTCAGTTTTGATTGTTAAATGGTTTAAATCTTTGCCTTCATAAAACCTATGATTCTGAAAATCTGGAGGGAATAATCAGGAGCTTATTAAGAGTGAGAACTTTTCGTGGAACCAGTATGGAAACAAGCAATGGTGGCATTATGAAAGACCGGCTCTTCAAAGTTCATTTGTAAATTGAATACTTTCCCCCAATAGACAAGGTAAGCATGCTGGCTAGGTGCATAGCCCAGGCTCCAGAACCACCTAATCCTTCAGCACCCGATGCATCATCGCTGTGATTTAATTTTACTTGAACCCATTCATTATATTGCTTCTGTGGGGTATTTTGTCGATGATTGTAGATTTTAGTATCAAGCTTCTTCAACTTGCCCTATGTGGGCTACACGGGACTGGGATTAGAAACTCTCACATAAAACATTTTAGGTGTTTATCCCTCATATTTGTGTAATGAGTACTGGGTGTTCTAAATTAGTTAATATAGCAACTGCATTTTTTCCCAACTGGGAGATTGGGTGAGAGATGACAGCAGATGGGAGCTTCTTTGATGGAAGGTCTAGATTTGAACTTACATAGATATGTATTCATTGTTTGTATAATATTTGAGGATTTGCCTGTGCATATAAAATTAGAAGGAAAACTTGTCACAGATCCAAGAGGAGTAGCCCTGACTGCTACAAATGTTTATTGTGTCATACATGTTAAACAGAAGCATGGGATCAGGGGGAATCATGGAGCTGAGGGGGTTAAGCTGGTTGAAAGTGCAGATCTGAGCCCTGGCCAGGTAGCTCAGTTGGTTAGAGCATTGTCCTGATACTCCAAGGTTGGGGGTTCAACCCCTGGGTAGCGCACATGTAAAAATCAACCAATGAAGGCATACAGAAGTCTAACAGCAAATTGATGTTTCTCTCTCTCCTTTACTTTCTCTCTAAAATCAATATATCTATATATTACAGTGCAGATCTGAGACATTAAATGAAAGGTTAGCTTCCTTTCAGACTTCATAAACTGTGAGGACATATCTATTATTAGTTTTTCTAACCCTGCAGATGACTAAATTCTAAGAAAGCATTATTTCAGAAAATCACTCAACTATTTGAATCTTTGAAAAACTAATTCATAATAGATTGAAAAAGAAGCTTCAGGCAAAGGCATGTGAGAAACATCCTTGAACTCTTACCCGGCAAGCCTATGAGGACGAGGGTTTTGCTTGCTTTGATCACTATTGTACCCTAGTGCCTAAAAGGGCACACAGTATATATGTAATAAACTCAGGGTGGGGCAAAAGTAGATTTACAGCTGTTTGTATGAAAAAAAAAGATGCAATAATTAATGAATAATGACACAAGAATAAACTGTTTCACATACCCACAACTGTCAACCTACTTTTGCCCCACCTGTATTTGTTGAGTAAGTTGGTGGGACACAAGGCCTTCCCCTCAGTAGGGAAGCCAGAGAGAGGTGGTAGCCTCTGTTTCCGTACCTGACATCAGGGCCAGGAGCAGGTGACTTGGGTAAACACTCCTGCGAGGGAGTTCGGGACGAGGAACAGATGACCGTGAGTTTAGGTGTGATTTACAGTCGCAGTAATGGCATCAGATTTCTGCAATGGTGGTTTCAAGTCTCTGCTTTGGTGGCTGCCAAGTCCTGCAGCGTCATGGCGGCAGGGCCAGAAGCTGTCTTATCTAACCTCTCCTGCGCCTTGGGTGTGGTTCTCACTGCCTAACATCCCATAGGGTCTGATACTTGTCTAAACCTGCATTTCATTTTATTAATTTATTTTAATTTGTTATTATTTATTAAAATTATTTATTAATTTTATTAAATATTATTATTAAATATTTATTTTATTTCATTTTATTTTTTTATTTTATTTTATTTTTTAGCTTTCTATTGGGTCCTTGTGGTGGCATTACTTCTTTATGGAAGACATTAGCCAGAATGGTTTCTGTTGTCTGTATCCAAGAATCTTAACTGATATAGGTAGGAGATAAGAGAGCCATAGAAGTGAGAAGTAGAATTAGGGGATTAATAAGTAGCATATACATTTTAATAGACTTTGGGGATTAAAGGGAGCATCTCAAATAAAATTAATATAATTATCTGAGTTGCCATTTTTTTTTTTTGCATGATAAATAATTGCTGAAACACTTGGAATTTATTTCCCCAGTTGGAGATCTTTTTGGACATATGGCTTCTCACAGATCCCACTCGTTTCATTTCATTATAATGTCTTTTTCATTGAGGGTCAATATCTGAAAACGTGATATGGCAGCTTATTCCTTTCAGCAATACCTTTGAGATTTTTGAAATAGTTCTTGCTTTTTGCTCAAGATAGTCCTGGCCTCGGAATCAGCCCTCCTTTTGCTCTCTCTTTTTTAGCAGAGCGAGGGGTGCACACAAGTCATACCACTGGTAGGCAATATGACATTGTACCCCTGCGCTCTGAAAGTTTGCCTTACTCCACTTCGCTTTTACAAAAGACCTTCATTAGCACTGTTCCAGCTTTTCCCCTAAAAGCAAGAATCCACCTTAGCCCGTTTGGCTCAGTGGATAGAGCATGGGCCTTCAGACTGAAGAGTCCTGGGTTCGATTCTGGTCAAGGGCACAGGCCCAGATTGCAGGCTCTATCCCCAGTGTGGGGCGTGCAGGAGGCAGCTGATCAATGATTCTCTCTCATCATTGATGTTTCTAGCTTTCTCTCCCTCTCCCTTCCTCTCTGAAATCAATAAAAACATATTTTTTAGAAAAATAACAAAAGGCAAGAATCCTCTTTGGATTTCTTTGGTTAGCAACACAGGTACTAATATGGGTCTTTTGTAAAAGTGATGTGGCTTAAGTAGAACTTTCAGAAAGTGGGGGGCACTCCTTGCTTTATGCTGTTTTAGTTTACGAAAGGTCTCAGAGAAACGCTGGCTCCCTGATAGTGGGGAAAACCTGCACTTGAGTGACTGAGTTGCAGGAGAGTGTCTTTTGAAAATCATGAGTTCACACATTTCCAATTTTATAGTAACTTTCCTATGTCCCTCTTTCTTTGTTGTAAGGTAACCACTTTCTATCTGTTTTCTTCATAAGATACCCATTTAAATTATTATTTCCTCATGCTCGCTTCAGCAGCACATATGCTAAATTGATATTTCCTCACCCAAACTTTAATTATATTTCCTTCTTTTTGTAATCCTTATATGTTTCTTTGGCATTTTGTAGCTATACACTGTATTGTATTTACTATAGTAATCTAATCTTTCATAATTTTGAGTTTTCTTTACTATGTTCCATTTTTAGATGCCTTTATTTATCAAAGAATCAAGATATTCTGATAAGATGTTACAAAATATGAAATTATAATTGTTGTGCCCAGATTTCAAAGTTCCCAAGACCTCCAGGGAGCCAATCAGTCCGATGCAAAAGCAAAGAGTCATTTATTTTCAAACCTAGGTTTGGCTCCCCTGCCACACTCACCGATGCAATGGTAAGCTCCAGTGGCAGAGAGAGAGAGAGAGAGAGAGAGAGAGACCTGAAGGGACAGGGGCTTTTAAAGGGGGGTGGAGTGAGGGCAGGAGAGGGGACTGTGGGCCCCGCTGATTGGCCAGGCGTGAGTCGGGTCATCTCTATGGCGCGGCATGTCCCTTGATTGTCATTGGTTAGTTTAAACAAATCCTGGGCGTGGCCAGCAGGGGCCTGGGCTTCCGGGAAGAAGGCACTCTCCTGAGCATATGGCGGCCGCCCCAAAAATGGAGGACCCAGGGCAAGATGGAGGGCGCAGTCCTAGCCCCCACCCAGGGCGAGCTGAGCCCGGGCTCCAGGGGCCAGTCCGGTTGCTGGGGGTCCAGTAGATCAACCAGTTCCAGCCCGGGCAGGAAGTCCACGTCCTCCATCTCGTTCCCGGGGGCGTCAGCGATCGCCTCCTCCTCCATCTCCTCGGGCGAGGGCATGCGCCCTGCCCCGCCGCCGCTGCTGCCGCGTGGGTCCGGTCCGGGGGCGGCGGGCGGGTGGCAGCCTGCGCCGGGCTCCCGCCATGGGCTGGGGAGTCGGTGCCTGAGGCCGCCAGCAGCGTGGTCAGGCCCCGAGATGACTCGCCCTTTCAATAATAATTGTTAATTTTCCCCAAATTGCTGTTTGCTGATGCATTGCTTTACAAAAATGCTTCCCAAATAGCTTAAATGTTAAATATTTTAAAGAGCAAAGTGTTTTCATTATCTGTATATTATTTTTTACTAAGTAACTATGCGTTTTGTTAAATTGGATTGCATGTAGTATTATCAGTACATTGTACATCCATGAGTGAATGAATAAAACTTGTACACTCCCTACACTCCAATTTATTAGAAATTTGGAACAATTTGGGATTGAAATTGTGTAATTAGTTTGGCTTTATCACAGCCACGTTTTAGACATGAAAGAACAGAGCTCGCCAAGAGTAATAACAAGTCCGTAGCAGCCCTGTCAGATGGGCAGACAGCGCTAATTCTGGCTAAGTGTCCTCTTCCAAACCTCTTGGAAGCACAGCGGGTATAATATTAAAAACTGGAACAAAACACAACAGCTCAGAATTATATGAAGGTTGGCAATAATAGAATAAGAAACTAGCATGATGCTGAGTTTAATTTGTAAATAAATCTTAAAGCATTATTTTTGTAGGACAAATGATTGGTTTGCAAATTCTACAACAGTGGTTATATCTGGTGAATAGAATTTCCTAGAGTGGTATTATTTGTAGCCCTTTCACTCTAAGTTTTAATATCTTTTTGGAATTAAAAACCTAGAAGAAGAAAATCGTGAGGTTGGTCCTTATTTCCTTGACTGAAAAGTAAAGGGTGTCCCAAAATTCACACAAGAAGTAATTTTGATAGAAAACACAGGTTTATAATTAAAAATTGTAAATTTTGAGAACCAAGATGGCGGCGATATAGGCAGACGTGTCCCAGGTCGTGTCCCGGAGCAAATGGAAGCTGAAGCTAGTAACACTCACACCGAATTGGCGAAATTGCTCAGCTGGTGAGAGGGTTTGCAGCCGGGAAGAGCAGAACTCCCCTGGAAAGGTAAAAAAAAAACCAGGGATTTGGGCAGGAAAGTTTGCCTGACCTCTGAGCCCAGAGAGTCGGAGGGAGACCGAGTGGCAGACAGCCGCGTCCCTTGGGACAGGCACAGCCCCTGACAGGGGAAAGGAGAACCGCGGGATTCCTGGCGCCGCCAGGGAAATTGAGAGCTGGGTTCTGTGACCGCGGAGGACTGAGCCTAAAGGGGGCAGCCTGAAGAGCTGACCTGACCATGCAGTCCCGGTAAGAGAAGAAGCTTACAGAAACCAAGCCTTCCCCGTTTCCGCGGCCGGCACTTGTTTGTTTGTTTTCACTGAATCCTATTCATGGGACATCTCGGATACAGACACTCACCTGTGCTGAAGAGAGGGAGAGTGTGCTGAGGAGTGGAATCTGGGGAGAGACTGGGGAAAGAGGGGGAGCCGGGAGAGGTGGTAGTGAATTGAGTGCTGAGACACCCCTGAGGCCAGGACTGGGGCAGCCACCCGCTCCTGAGAGTGAGTCTCCTCCCCCCAGCCCCCAGGCAAGGAGCACAGCCACACCCAGATTCCACCCTGAACGAGATCAAGGATTAAGATAACCTGATCAGTCCCTGGGAGTTAACAGGGTCTGGCCTATAGGGGGATTTTCAATCCCAGCAACAACATAGCGCTGGTAACTAACTATTACGCAGTCAGGTCTGGGCAGTGAACTTCCACTGGACAGAGAGGCCCTATAGCCTCAGAGGCCAACCCCAGAACACTGCCACCCAGAGGCTGACCCACAAACTGACTCTTTGCTAAACACAAAATAAGGCAGTCTGGGAAATAAATGCGGCATGCTTTAAAATAAGGACTGTGGTTTACAACACAGAGGAACAGTATATCGCAGGGAATCTCAACACTCTCCTGAATACCTGGAAGGTCTAAGGCGAGCCACACTGAAGAATAGAAGAAACGAAGGACATTCACTACTGCAATTTTTTTTTTCTTTTTTCACTTTTTAACTAAGAAACCAATTTTTTTTTAAATTTTTTTTTCTGTTCTTTTTTTTTTTCTTCTTTTTGCATCACCTGATTTTACTCTTTTAATTACTACCTTCTTATTTTTAACCAGTATTATTACTGCTACCATTTTACCATTTTTTAAAGTGCCATTTTATTTTTTCTTTATTTTATTTTGGGATTAGTGTTCACCATTCTATTTTCATCGTTATATTATTGGTTGTTTCTAGTTTGCATTCATATCCAGGGAGCTGTTGCTGGAATTTGTTGGGATTAATGGCTGTTCTATAGGAGTATTCTCCTCATATAAAAAGTCTCTTACCCTCTTCCACTTCATTCTCTCTTTTCGCTCTTTTTTTTTTTTTTCTTTTCTTTTCTCGCTTTTATTTTCCCCCTTCCTGTTTCCCAATTTCATTTTTGCACTCCCTTTTTTTGGTCCCTACTTTTCTTTTCCTTTCTCTCTTTTATCTTTTTCTCTTCCTTCTTCCTTACCCCCTAATTCTCTTAATTCAGGTGGTCACCTTTACTTGGGGTTATTAATATCGTAAATATATTTGTGTATAGTGCCTGGTACGTGGTGCCTTGTTGTGTTGTATTTTGTGCCTTTAAATCAACGCAGCAGATCCAAGCAACAGCAACCTCCTGAGCACCACATCCTCTGCTGAGGAACAGCAGCTGTACGTGAAACCTCGCCCCACCAGCCAGAAGAGCCACCACAGCTGTGAACAGCACCCACCAGAGGAGCTGCTGACAACTGAAGAGCAGCTGCTACCGCAACCGCCCGAAGAGCAACCACAGACCAAGGAGTCACTGCCACCAAGGGAGCAACCACTGAACAACTCAACGTCTAGATATGTCAGTGAGATCAAACATGGGTAGACAAAGAAACCCCCAAAGGAAAGAGAAGGAGGACTCTCCAGAAAAGCAGCTAAGTAATACAGAGGCATGCAACATGACAGATAAAGAATTCAGAATAAGGATCCTAGAGTGCATAAACCGGATGGAGGAAAAAATCGACAACCTCTTCAAGAAGCAAGAAGAAACAGATGAAAAAATCGATAACATATGGAAGAAGCTAGAAGAAACAGATGAAAAAATCGATAACATATGGAAGAAGCTAGAAGAAACAGATGAAAAAATCAACAACCTAAGTAAGACCCAAGAGGAAATGAAGAGTGATATAGCTGCAATGAAAAACTCCATTGAAAGTATCAACAGTAGACTAGGAGAAGCGGAGGACCGAATAAGTGAATTAGAAGACAAGGAAGCAAAACACACCCAAAATGTACTGCAATTGGAGAAAAAAATTAAAAGACAGGAGGAGAGCCTAAGGGAGCTTTGGGACAACATGAAACGAAACAACATACGAATAATAGGAGTACCAGAACAACAGAAGGATGAACAAGGATTAGAAAACCTACTCGAAGAAATAATATCAGAAAACTTTCCTGAGGTGGGGAAGAAAAAAGTCACACAAGCCCAGAGAGTCCCAAACAAGGTGAACCCGAAAAGACCCACACCAAGACACATCATAATCACCATGGCAAATGTTCAGGACAAAGAGAGAATCTTACAGGCTGCAAGAGAGAGACGGAAAGTTACATACAAGGGATCTCCCATTAGATTGTCAAATGACTTCTCAACAGAAACACATCAGGCCAGAAAAGAATGGACTGAAATTTACAAAGTGATGCAAAGCAAAGGACTGAATCCAAGAATACTCTATCCAGCAAGGCTATCATTCAAACTTGAAGGGGAAATAAGAAGCTTCACAGACAAAAAAAGGCTAAGGGAGTTTGTCACCACCAAGCCAGCATTGCAAGGAATGCTAAAGGGACTGATATAAAAATAAGAAATAAAAAGCTCAGAAAGAAAACAGCCACACAAAAAAAGAAATGGCTACAAACAAGTACCTTTCAATAATAACTTTAAACGTAAACGGACTAAATGCTCCAACCAAAAGACATCGAGTGGCTGAATGGATAAAAAAACATGACCCATACATCTGCTGTCTACAAGAAACCCACCTCATTAGAAGGGACTCACACAGACTGAAAGTGAAAGGATGGAAAAATATCTTTCAGGCAAATGGAAAGGAAAAGAAAGCTGGGGTAGCAATACTTATATCGGACAAAATAGACCTCAAAGTGAAGGCCTTAACAAGAGATAAGGAAGGCCACTTCATAATACTAAAGGGATCAATACAACAAGAAGATATAACCCTGGTAAACATATATGCACCCAATGTAGGAGCACCCAAATTCATAAAAAAACTCCTGGAAAATATCAAAGGAGAGATCGACAACAATACAATCATAGTAGGGGACTTTAATACACCATTGACAGCACTGGATAAGTCCTATAGACAAACAACCAGCAAAGATATAGCAATCCTAAATGACTCACTAGATCAGATGGACTTAATAGACATCTTCAGAACACTTCACCCCAAAGCCAGAGAATATACGTTCTTCTCAGGTGCTCATGGGACATATTCAAAAATAGACCACATACTGGGTCACAAGCAAAGTATCCCCAAATTCAAGAAGATTGAAATCATAAAAAGCGTCTTCGCAGACCACGATGGCATAATATTAGAAATAAACTACAATAAAAACAACCCAAAATACTCAAACACCTGGAAGCTGAATAGCATGCTATTAAATATTGATTGGGTTACCAATGAGATCAAAGAAGAAATTAAAAACATCCTGGAAACTAATGACAATGAAAACACAACAATCCAAAACCTATGGGACACATTGAAAGCAGTCCTGAGAGGGAAGTTTATAGCTCTACAGGCCTATCTCAAAAAACAAGAAAAAATGGTAGTAAATCATCTAACTCTACAACTCAAAGAATTAGAAAGAGAGCAACAAGAAAACCCCAGAGTGAGCAGAAGGAAGGAGATAATAAAGATTAGAGCAGAAATAAATGATATAGAGACCAAAAAAACAATACAGAAAATCAATGAAACCAAGAGCTGGTTCTTTGAAAGGATAAACAAGATTGATAAACCTCTAGCCAGACTCACCAAGAAGCAGAGAGAGAGGACCCAAATAAATAAAATCAGAAACGATAGAGGCGAAATAACAACAGACCCCACAGAAATACAAATGATTGTTAAAAAATACTATGGACAGCTCTACTCCAACAAACTAGACAACCTGGAGGAAATGGACAAATTCCTAGAAAAATACAACATTCCAAAACTCAATCAGGAAGAATCTAAAAACCTCAACAGGCCAATAACTATGGAAGAAATTGAAGCAGTCATCAAAAAGCTTCCATCAAACAAAAGCCCAGGACCAGACGGCTTCACAGGGGAGTTTTACCAAACATTCAAGGAAGAACTAAAACCTATCCTCCTCAGACTACTACAAAAAATTCAAGAGGAAGGAACACTTCCAAGCTCATTCTATGAAGCCAGCATCACCCTAATACCAAAACCAGGTAAAGACAACACAATGAAAGAGAATTACAGGCCAATATCCCTCATGAACATAGATGCCAAAATCCTCAACAAAATCTTAGCAAATCGGATCCAGCAGTACATCAGAAAGATCATACACCATGACCAAGTAGGATTTATCCCAGGGATGCAAGGATGGTACAATATCCGCAAATCAATAAACGTGATACATCACATAAACAAATTGAAAGAAAAAAACCACATGGTCATATCAATTGATGCAGAAAAAGCATTTGACAAAATTCAACACCCATTTTTGATAAAAACTCTCAGCAAGGTGGGAGTAGAAGGATCATACCTCAACATAATAAAAGCCATATATGACAGGCCCACAGCCAACATCATACTCAACGGACAAAAACTAACACCATTTCCCCTAAGAACAGGAACAAGACAGGGATGCCCCCTCTCACCACTCCTGTTCAACATAGTACTGGAAGTGTTAGCCATTGCAATTCGGCAAGAAGAAGAAATAAAAGGCATCCAAATTGGAAAAGAGGAAGTAAAACTGTCCTTATTTGCAGATGACATGATATTATACATACAAAACCCTAGAGATTCCATCAAAAAGCTACTAGACTTAATACATGAATTTGGCAATGTAGCAGGATACAAAATTAACCCCAAGAAATCTGAGGCATTTCTATACACCAATAGTGAACTTTCAGAAAGAGAGATTATAAAAACAATCCCGTTTACCATTGCACCAAAAAAATTAAGCTACCTAGGAATAAACTTAACTAAAGAGGTAAAAGACCTCTACTCAGAAAACTACAGGACGTTGAAAAAAGACATAGAGGAAGACATAAACAGATGGAAGAACATACCGTGTTCATGGATTGGTAGAATCAACATCATTAAAATGTCCATACTACCCAAAGCAATCTATAAATTCAACGCACTTCCCATTAAAATACCAACAGCATACTTCAGAGATCTAGAACGAACTTTCCAAAAATTCATCTGGAATAAAAGAAGACCCCGAATAGCTGCAGCAATCCTGAAAAAGAACAAAGTAGGTGGGATCTCAATACCAGATATCAAGTTGTATTACAAAGCCACTGTTCTCAAAACTGCCTGGTACTGGCACAAGAATAGGCATATAGATCAATGGAATAGAATAGAGAGCCCAGAAATCGGCCCGAACCAATATGCTCAATTAATATTTGACAAAGGAGGCAAGAACATACAATGGAGCCAAGATAGTCTCTTCAATAAATGGTGTTGGGAAAATTGGACAGATATATGCAAGAAAATGAAACTAGACCACCAACTTACACCATATACAAAAATAAACTCAAAATGGATAAAGGACTTAAATGTACGACAGGATACCATAAAAATTCTAGAAGAATCCAAAGGCAAGAAAATTTCAGACATATGCCGAAGCAATTTCTTCACTGATACAGCTCCTAGGGCACTTGAAACTAAAGAAAAAATGAACAAATGGGACTACATCAAAATAAAAAGCTTCTGCACAGCAAAAGAAACCATCAACAAAACAACGAGAAAACCCACTGTGTGGGAAAACATATTTGCCAATGACATATCTGATAAGGGCCTAATCTCCAAAATTTATAGGGAACTCATACAACTTAACAAAAAGAAGATAAACAATCCAATCAAAAAATGGGCAAAGGACCTAAATAGACACCTTTCAAAAGAGGACATTCAGAAAGCCAAGAGACATATGAAAACATGCTCAAAGTCACTAATCATCCGAGAGATGCAAATCAAAACAGCAATGAGGTACCATCTCACACCTGTCAGACTGGCTATCATCAACAAATCAACAAACGACAAGTGCTGGAGAGGTTGTGGAGAAAAAGGAACACTTGTGCACTGCTGGTGGGAATGCAGACTGGTGCAGCCACTATGGAAGACAGTATGGAGTTTCCTTAAAAAACTGAAAATGGAACTCCCATTTGACCCTGTGATCCCACTTCTAGGAATATATCCCAAGAAACCAGAAACACCAATCAGAAAGGATATATGCACCCCTATGTTCATAGCAGCACAACTCACCATAGCTAAGATCTGGAAACAGCCTAAGTGCCCATCAGTAGATGAATGGATTAGAAAACTGTGGTACATCTACACGATGGAATACTATGCTGCTGTAAAAAGGAAGGAACTCTTACCATTTGCAACTTCATGGATGGAACTGGAGAGCATTATGCTAAGTGAAATAAGCCAGTCAATAAAGGAAAAATACCACATGATCTCACTCATTCATGGACAATAGAGACCATTATAAACTTTTGAACAATAATAGATACAGAGGCAGAGCTGCCTCAAACAGATTGTCAAACTGCAGCGGGAAGGCCGGGGAGGGTTGGGGCGCAGGAGGTAGGGGGGTAAGAGATCAACTAAAGGACTTGTATGCATGCATATAAGCATAACCAATGGACATAAGACACTGGGTGATAGGGGAGGCTAGGGGACTGTCTAGGGCGGGGGGATAAAATGGATACATATGTAATACCCTTTGTAATACTTTAAGCAATAAAAAAAAATAAAATAAAATAAAAAAATAAAAATTGTAAATTTTTATTGATTCATAAAGCATACAGTATAGGGTTATGTATGGAATAGCATATCGGGTAAATGGCCTCCACAGCACAAAAAACTGGATTATCATGTCGCGATAGTGAGCACCATTAACTGTTATTGCCTGAGCAGCCACATTTCAGTCATGGAAAATTTCAACAAAAGAGTGCGTATGTGCCAGCAAAGCCGTGAGGCCATTTACCCGATATGCTATTCCATACATAACCCTACTGTATACTTTATGAATCAATAAAAAATTTACAATTTTTAATTATAAACCTGTGTTTTCTATCAAAATTACTTCTTGCGTGAATTTTGGGACACCCTTTATATTTATTTTGAATTTTATTTTGCTTTGAAGGAAGTTCTATGATACCCTGCACCTGAGAGGATGACCTCATATTCTCTCTTTCATTAAAATAGTAAGACATATAGCTGGGGAGCGTGACATACCACCCAAATTTCACCTATGATATAGGAAATTGTTGGTAGTGCTACTGGCCTGTAAATGTTGCAAAGAGAATCTGCAATTGAAGAAATTAGCACCTTCACACCTATTCCTGTCATAACAGTGTTAAGCATGTAGAATTCCTTTTAGAGAAAGTGTAATATATATTTAATGAAGTGAACGTTGAATATTTGAGGTTGCTGTTGTCACCATTTCAGTGATCTTTCTGGTATTGTTATCAGCAAGATGACAAGACCTCGGTTCTTGTCTTCTTGAAGGAAAGATTTCAATCAAGAGACAAAGTGTAGAAAAGCAAGCAAGGATTTATTGACCAAAGTAAAAACATACTTAGGACAGTGAAACAAGGCAGGAAGGACGTAGAAGAAGCAGCAGGAGAGCTGAGACTGGGCTGCCTTCGCTCACTGGGAGGTCAGAGGAAAGGGGAGCTTGGAGACGGGGTCAGGGGGTTAGTTAGCCCAGGATGAGTTGCTGCTGCCCATTGCTCCCCTGGTTGCAATTCTTATGGGTCCCTTAGAGGTTAGGGGATACTTGCCTGTGAGGGAGGGAGAAGGGGAAGGGAATGGCAGGGACATGCCCTTTGCAGGGAGAGTTTGCTCTGGGCCCTTCATCCTGAGCCTATTTCTCTCTCTCTCTCTTGCAGGTGGAAATGTTTGGGGAAGTTTCAGGGGAGGGTCTCAATAGAATGTTCCTCAGCTTTCCAGGTGTTTTCCTTCAGGGTGGTGGTCTCCATTGATTGGTCAGTGCCAGGGCAGGGGGTCATTAGTCAAGGCAGCTGGGCCTGAGGCAGTCAGAGCATCACTTTGGTTTTGCTGCTTTTCTGGGCCTGGAATTGAAAGACAATGAAAGCCTAGATGTTATCTTTAGGGAGGAAAAGGTCAGGGGTCTAAGCCACAGGATCAGGGCTTTGCTAGGGAGGATAGATTAACCTGGGGGCGAGGCTCTTGTTTTTGAAGTTTAGCCCCTTGCTAAGCATTTGGGGCTTTCTGCCCTGGTGAGTTTCTGTAACTGGCCCATTGTCCTTGCTCTGCTGCTGTCTGCCTAACTGTCTATAACAGTATAGTCACTTGTGCTCATACAAATATATTGTTTTCCTTTCCATAGCTATTCACTAACAGCTAACAATCTGTAAGAATGAACTATTTGTCTTGCGATCGATTTATCTACATTATATAAAGAGCCATGCTTTTTCTTAGGAAAAGAAAAAATCTTGCTTTGCCCTTGGTTAGGGGCTTTGAAAAACCAATTCTTCCTTTTTTCTTTGAGCTGCCAGTGCGCTGACATTAAGTAGGGTTGCTCACCTGTCCTGCACGGCCTCTCTTGCAGCATGCAGTCAGTCACTTTGCAGAGCAATTTGTGAAAGGAAGTCAGTGCTCTTCCCTGTAGATTCAGAGAAGAGACAATGCTTTTCGAGACTATGTGAGCCAATCTGCTGTATCCATGACTTTCTGAGAAGTCCTAGGGAAGGAGGGAGAAAAGAGAACATTTTTGAATTGTTAGCAATTTCCAGTTAGCTGAGAAAATTGGTTCTAATTTTCCGATTCAGCTGAGCAAGAAGTAAGGTAGTGGTTCCCGCACTTTAACATGACTCAGAATCGCCAGGAGGGCTGTTAAAATACTTATGTCTAGGCCACCCCTAAAATTTCTGACTCAGTAGGTCTAAGGAATTACATTTCTCAAAAATACCTGGTGATTCCCATGCTATTGGTCTGAGCACCACATTTTGGGAACCCTTGCATTAAAAAATAGGTACTCTAGCCCTGGCCAGGTGACTCAGTTGGTTGGAGCATTATCTGGTGCCCCCAAAGATTGCAGGTTTCATTCCAGGTCAGGGCACATACCTAGGTTGGGGTTCATAGGGTAGGCAACAGGTCAGTGTTTCTTATTCATCTCTCTCTCTCTCCCCCTCCCTCTCCCTCATCTCCCTTCTCTCTCAAATCAATAAAATAATTTTAAAATCCTCTCTCTCTCTCTCCTTCCTCCTCCTCCTCCTCCTCCTCCTCCTCCTCCTCCTCCTCCTCCTCCTCCTCCTCCTCCTCCTCCTCCTCCTCCTCCTCCTCCTCCTTCTTCTTCTTCTTCTTCTTCTTCTTCTTCTTCTTCTTCTTCTTCTTCTTCTTCTTCTTCTTCCTCCTCCTCTCTTTCTCTCTCTACCTCTCTCTCTCTCTCCCTCCCTCCCTCCCTCCCTCCCTCCCTCCCTCCCTCCCTCCCTCCCTCACCTTTCTTCTTATCTCTCAAATAAATAAAAAAATTTTAAAAAAGACATCTGTCTGGTTCAGTGTGGAACTCCAATGCCTAGTAGTAGATTGTAAATAAATAACTGAAAAAATGGATGAATGAAATAATGGATCGTTGTAAAATCTGCCTCTGATGTCAAAAATATCAATCGGACAATGTAGCCATTTCAGTTGGTCTGACTTACCCAGAGTCTGTCTTAAGCAGGAAAATAGCGCAATGTGTTTAAAAAATACGTAAATGAAAGTATCTCTGGAAAATACTTATTACTAGAGGCCCGGTGCACAAAACGTGTGCAGTGGGATGCAGGGGGTCTCTCAGCCTGGCCTGCGCCCTCTCTCAGTCTGGGAGCCCTTGCTCTTTACTGCCCCACCTGCCCTCTGCCATGGAGCGGGGAGAGGCTCCCGCCACTGCTGCTGCGCTTGCCAGCCATGAGCCCGTGAGCCCGTGAGCTCGTGAGCCCGGCTTCTGGCTGAGCAGCTCTCCCCGTGGGAGCGCACTGACCACCAGGGAGCAGCTCCTGGATGAAGCGTCTGCCCCCTGGTGGTCAGTGTGTGTCATAGTGACCAGTCGACCGGTTGTTCGGTCACTTAGGCTTTTAGATATAGATATAGATATAGATGATATAGATATAGATATAGATATAGATGATATAGATATAGATATAGATATAGATATAGATATAGATATAGATATAGATAGATATAGATAGTTCCTTCTGTATCCCCACCCCTACTTTACAGAAAAAGTTCCTTAATACTCTTTGTCTTCTTACTTCTCCACCCCCACTTATTAATCCCATGCTGTTTCTTTATTCATACTGGAATATAAAGCAGCTGATTACAGCTTGTTATGTTAACTTTTCTAAGGAAGACATGAATTTAAAAATCAAGGTTTATTCATTCCTATTAAGTTAACACGTGTTCATTTTGAAAAAAAGAGTAAAAATATTAGATTAAAAGGAAGAAAATGAGCACTTTTTAAAAAAAATAAAATAAAACCAGAGATGACTCCCATTAACACTGTAGTTTGTTTTCTCCCAATATCCTGCTCTGCATTTTTCTACCTAATTATGATCAATAATATATTTAATCTTATACCATATGTAAAGGTTTCCAACTGATCAGACACTAGGTTAGTCACAGAATATAAAAATCAGAAGCATGTGAAGAGGAAAAGCACTCATAATCTTGTTATTCAGCAATAACACTAATATTTTAACTAATTCCCTTGTAGCCTTTTTGTCTTGGCATCCATTTAACATAGCTGAGATCGTCTTCCATTCAGTATTGTTAAGGAAGAAACATTCATAGTCAAATACATAGCAAGGTGTCATAAAAAAAAGGCTGGTCGGTGACAGATAACATCTGGCATAGAATGATTTATTAGTCTTTCCAAGTTAAAATAAAAGTAACTGGGTGTTTAAAATCATTCAGAAATAATAAAAGTATAACCTATGTTTTTAGGTAATGAAAATTGCCACATTGAAGTCCTGTGGCTCCCTTCCTGTGTGCAGTGAGGGAAGGAGAGGGATTTGACTCTACAACCCTCCCAGCACAGTCACAATGACAATATGTGAAACTGAATGGAGCCAATTACTGTTTTAATTGGTTACTATGGTAGGCAAGATAGTTCATTTGAAATCTAAACCATGTGGAATGAGATACATAATTCCTGGTATGCAAACGAGGTTGTAGGATAAGATGCTAATGTAAGCCCTCTGAGCCAGATTTTGTAAGTTTATAAAATATGCCAATAACATGTGGTTCAACTGAGCTCTGAAGTTAAAAAAAAAACACAAACAAACAAAAAAACACACACAAAAAACAGCCCATTTCTTTTTGGTTCCTGGTATTTTATTCATTCCTTATTTTTTTATTTAAAATATTTTTTATTCACTCCTTATATTTTTGTGTTGTTTTATTTTAATCCACAGAGAGTTGATGGTAACCTTCCTAAACCATAACGTAGCCGAGAGTGTCTTTTGGTAGCATTCCATATGGAAGAAAATTAAGCTGGTTATGAGCTTTGTGAAGTAGCAGCCGCCCCGCCCCTTTCTGTAGTTCTACTGTTCTTGGGCTCCTTCCTATTCTTGCAGCTGAAAGTCTAAGGAAAGCATGTCTTTATTCTTATTGGCAACACCTTCAAAAATTTCATCTGAATATATCAAGAACGTTTCTTACATATTTGTACACTCTAAATCTGAACACACAGATCATTTTTCAGCCCTGAAACTGAAACAGGAATGTTTAGGGGTGAAAAAGACAGGTTTAGGAAATTTTAAAAATTAAGGGGACCATGGAAGAAGCACAGGGCTGCAGAGCAGCAGAAGGTATATATTCATAGAATGGGGGAGCTGAAAAGCTGCAACATTCTATGCAACGTTTCCATAGAATGAGGGAGCTGGGAACAGCAAAAGGTCTATATTTACAAAATAAAGAAGGAAACCCTTCATCCAGAAGAAGAAGAAAGCCCAAAGGGAATAGGAAAACAATAAGGAAGGAGGGGAGGAAAAACCTCACATGGGACCTTTGAGCTCTGGAGTTACTATAGTAACTAGTCCAAGGAATAGTGACCAATCAGAAGGGATATCAAGGCACAAAGATCATCAGCCTTTATAAGCCATGGAAACAGGGACTGGGTGGGACTCTTTCCCCCTCCCCACGTGGAAGTCTGTGCTGTGAGATTCTTTCCCCTTCCCCACATGAAAGTCTGTACTTGTTCTTCAATAAATTTTCGCCTTTGCTATACCATCTTCCGTCCGTGGAGTCATTCTTTGACTCCCATGGACAAAGAGCCTGGAAGACAATTCTGCCCAGGGGAACACCACGTGTTCCAGTCCAAAAATTCCATTTCAAAACCTTTTTTTAAAATTATATATTGGTATTCTAATGTTTCTGGCTTCTTATTGAGTATTAGCCATTCTGTACAAGACCCTGTTCTCTAGCTGTTGGAGATGCCACAGTGTGCATGATAAAGAGATCCTTGTTTTAGTGGGTCTTACAGTCATCCTGTCAGGAAGAGATGGGCAGTAAACAAGGGTGTAAAAATCAGGGTAAGTTAATTGAAAGTACTAATGAGAGAAGAGGAAGAAGGTGGTCAATGTTAAAGAATCATGAGACAAATTCTCTTTACAAAGGTAACATTTGAGTGGAAGCATGAGGGGTATTATTAAGCAATGTCACCGCAATAAGTTAAAAAAAAATTTTAAAAACCAGGCTCGACCTGTAGTTGGGTTAATGGGTCGGAGCTATCATTGTTCTTGAAGGATTGATGGCATGGAGATTCTAAGTTGAGTGAACTGAAAAAATTAAAGGTGCTCATGAGTAAATGAGATAGTTACTGTGATTTTGAATTCGGAGCGGTTGTCACTATAACAAAACCCAGGGTATGACCATGTGCTTGGCCAATGTGGGATTTAAAAGAAAAAAATCACTGGTGCTTGAAAGGTCAATGAAATGTAAGGCCAAAAGAAATCACCCAAATGAATTTTGAAAATCAAGAATAATTTCATGAAGCACAGCATAGGAAATATAGTCAGTAACCCTACCTAATAAAGACGGAATATGCAAATTGACCATCACTTTGCAACAAAGATGGCGGTGCCCATAGCCACAAGATGGTGGTGTCCAGTCCCCTCAGCACCACCGGAGTCCCCCAGTTCGTTAAGCCCTCACCATGGGAGCAAGGGGCAAGCAGCGCCCCAGTCCCCCATGGCGAGCAGACAGCAGGGCTGCTCGCCATGGCACCAAGGGGCAAGCAGGTCCCCTCAGCGAGCAAACAGCTGGGCCCTGCATGCCCCTGGCCATGGCACTGAGGGGAAAGCAGGCCCCCACAGAGAGCAGACACCAGGGCCTATGGTGGCATCAAGCAGGCAGGTCTGCAGAGAGCAGAGAACCACAGGGAGAGGGCCTAAGCCATCAGTAGGACATCCCCTGAGAGCTCGCAGATTGGAGAGGGTGCAGGTCTGGCTGAGGGACTTCCCCCCCCCCCCCGCATGAAATTCGTGCACCAGGCCTCTAGTATTGTAAGAACTGTGTATGGTGCCAGTGGGTACTGGAAATACTGGGGAGAACACTTACTTCGTAAAGTATAGGATTGTCTAACCACAATGCTCTACACCAGGAACTAATATAAAATAATATGGCATGTAAACTATAATTTAAGAAAATTAAATGAAGAAAATAAATGAAACATATTCCATGATAGATGAAAAAAATGAAAGAATAATTGCAGGAATATCAGTGGAGAGGGAGATGCCACCTTGTACAAAAAATATGTAGATGACACATAAAGAAAGGTAGTAAATGGCAGAATTGTAGAACATGTTTTACAGAGAGGATGAGATTTGTGAAAGAAAAAGAACAAAAATGTTTTGGGAATTGCAATGTGAAACAAAGAGAAAATTGGCATATCTCTATGCACTGGTGTTTTGGTGTGGGCTGGAAGGAGACTTGTCTGTGGAAGGTGAGCACAGTACAATATACAGATGATGTATTATAGAATTGTACGCTTGAAACCTGCACAATATCATTAACCAATGTCACCCCAATAAATTATTTTTTTTTTTTAAGAATCAGGCTTGGCATTAAAAGTTATACGTTAGAGCTCACCCTCGGGAAAATTTTCAGTAAGGACAACATACAGAAAAGATTCTGGTAACCGACAATGAATCCCAGAGGGTAGAAGGAAGATTTGAGAGAGCTTGGACTTGAGCCAGTGTTTTCTATCTTACCTAATAAATATAATCTTTTTCTGTATTTATCATTTTGTGCTTTGACTTCCAAATCAAATATTTAAATTTCTAAAGCATTAATTCTGCTTTTTGTTCCTTGTTATGTATATTTGAGTTATCCTATTGTGTTTGTTGTTGTTGTTGTTTTATTCCTTGACACAGCCTCTCTCTTTTACTCATCCTGATTTATCTTTGTTTTGACATTTCACTTCTTAAGGATTTCTGCTTTGACCAATAAATAATGGCTTCTGGAATCTATTGAGATTGCCTAATGTTTTCCTATACTTATCTTGGCTTCTTTTGGAGATGTGCTTCTCTGTATTTTCAGAATGATGCTCCCCACCCCTTAATTATGTGATTTTATTCCATAATTAAGGAATAGTTCATCAGGATTTTGGTCCTGCTCCAATAACCCCTAGGTCAGGAAAACACAATATGCTCAGTTGCACTCTAACTGGGTAGGCCCTTGTGCCAAAGGTGACCCCACACAGATGTCAGAAAACAGAGAACTAGCAAGGCCCTAAGAGCTCTGCCCAAGATGTATGCTAATTAAGTTACACAGACTGTTTCATCTTGAATTTGAAGCAGGGAGTAGAGGGGACTGACAAGTCTGTTGGGAAAGAGTTGACCAGTTCTTAGTGAGAAGATAGTGGGTTACCAAAAGAGATACTGCAGGCCATGAAAGCATGTAGTTTGTTCCCAGTCTGCCTCATTTACCAAGGCTTGCCTGGTTCATTTAACTCATGCTTATATCAAACCTTATTTTTAGGTAGTCTGACTTGTATAGGTTTTCACATTTACAGACTAAGGGTAGGTTGACATATGCAGTTTCTAATAATTGTTTCAAATTTCCCCTTTGGGGGAATTTCTAGTCCCACAAAATGTGGGAAGGGATGCCATTTGTGGTACACTGTTTTGTAAATGCTGCAAGCTATGCCGCTCACTGCCTCCATGGCCTTCTGACAACAAACATTAGTGTAATACAAATTAAGAAATCTTGAGTTAAAAATACTTCTTTTTAAAATTAACCTATTTTTAGTCACTTGAGCACAGAATCTTGCATTATATTTGATTACTTTTGTGCAATATTTACTGGTACTATGTATGGTAGTTATTTAGAACATATGTACTTGGGAAATTGCTGACTCAGCCAATTCTGTGTGTCCCAAAGACTTTCTTCTTGGCATCTATGTTGGATTAACATGGGGCCTTCCCGGAACCATGCTGCACTAGGATAAAATAAATAAGTATATGAGTAACTTCAATTCTCAGAATGGCCTGCATTTGGGGACTTTTTCTCTTTCTGCCAAGTCTACCTTGCATTATAGGAACTGTGATTCCCAGTAAGCAATGTGCCAATTTCAATCACCTTCCCACCAAGTTCATTCTCTTTGTTTTGTTTTCTTTCCCAAAAGCATTTTTGTCTTTCAATGGTTCAAGAAGAGAAGATAGATTTAAGTATAAAAAAGAGATGAGTCCACTGCTGCCTTAAATACGTAGCCATGAGGTGAAAAAATGTCTGTCTTTTATTTTGGTTATTTAATTAGAATTCAAAAAAGGAAAGCAGACAGGATCTTTCAAAACATTTTAAAGCAATAAATTTACTGTCATCAGAAAATGGGTTCTTCATTGGGATTTCCAATCCAGTTCCATTGACTTTAAAGTCAGTGCAAATCTTGCCATAATTCTGTGATTGAGTGGATGATCAGCCCCCTCCCCCTTTATATACTAGTATATATAATTTTCTATATATCCTTATTGATTTCAGAGAGGAAGGGAGAAGGGAGAGAGAGAAAGAGAGAGGGAGAAAGAGAAACGTTAATGATGAGAGAGAATCATTGATTGGCTGCCTTCTGCACACCCCTCAACGGGGATTGAGCCTGCAACCCGGGCATGTGCCCTTGACCAGAATTGAACCTGGGACCCTTCAGTCCAAAGGCTGAGGCTCTATCCACTGAGCCAAACCAGCTAGGGCTTTTTAATATATTTTTATTGATTTCAGAGAAGAAGGGAGAGGGAGAGAGAGAGATAGACACATCAATGATGAGAATCAATTGATCGGCTTCCTCCTGAGGATCGAGCCACAACCCAGGCATGTGCCCCTGACTAGAATTAAACCCAGGACCCTTCATTCCACAGGCCGACACTCTATCCACTGAGCAAAACCAGGAAGGGCTGATCAGCCCCTTTTAATGTGGGGTTCTGCTTTCAAACTGTGTGTGTGTGTGTGTGTGTGTGTGTGTGTGTGTGTGTGTGTGTGACTTTCTAAGTATTTCAGGGACACATTAACAGGATTTGTGCATAACTGCCTGTCAAAAAAAATCAAATTGGATTTCTCATCTGAGACCTGCTTTTCAATGGAATCAGCATTTTAAGTTTAAAAACTGACACTGAATATGAAATTTTACACGTAAGAGAATGGATGGGAAATTGTAAATATGGGATAGAGTGGTTTCAAAAGAATTGAAAACATATCCTATAGTGGTTACATATATACATACACCCCCTCCCACAAATATAAACATAATATTATATGGCTCTGTACATATAAGGTATAGGAGGGTATACATGTTTGCATAAACCAACTCTTTTTTTAAATATATATTTTTATTGACTTCAGAGGGGAAGGGAGAGGGAGAGTGAGTCAGAAACATCCATGAGAGAGAATCATTGATGGGCTGCCTCCCACACACCCCCGACTGGGGACCGAGCTCGCAACTTAGGCCCTTGACTGGAATTGAACCCAGGACCCTTCAGTCCTCAGGCCGATGCTCTATCCACTGAGCCAAACTAGCCATGGCAAACTAACTCTTTGTTTTAAAATATTTCTTTACATCCAGAAACAGTCAAATCAAGAAAATTATTAACAATCAAGAAATAAAACCCAAACTGTTAGTGGATATTAAATAATGGAAAAAAAACTGGAATGATTTAAAAAGCTGAGATAACATAAGAAATTCTACAAAATTAAATGAAAAAGGAGAAAATAACAATGAACAAAATAATTTCCCTTTCTCATGTTAATCAACATATTTGTCTCTTTTTAATTTAAAACTGAACTTAGTAATATTGTGATTGGTGTATGAAACCAATCAATTGCTTTGGCAACATATGCAAACAAGTTATTCCTCAAGTAATCTTAGGAAGGGAAGCCTCTATGGGAATGAGAAAGGGAGTGACCAGGTATTTATATACCAGAGAAAGCATATAATGAGTGGTTTTAGTGTTGCTTATTGAAATGAGAATACTCTTGAAGTTTCCATAAAGAATTTTATAAACCCAGCTAAAATGTGAATGACTCATCAAAACAAACAAACAAAATATATATTCTATTTAATTACATTTTTGGAATCATTGGATTCTGCAATCTATTTTTTAAAAATATATTTTATTGATTTTTTACAGAGAGGAAGGGAGAGGGATAGAGAGTTAGAAAGATCGATGAGAGAGAAACATCAATCAGCTGCCTCCTACACCCCCCCCCTACTGGGGATGTGCCTGCAACCAAGGTATATGCCCTTGATGAGAATCAAACCTGGGACCCTTTAGTCCTCAGGCCGATACTCTATCCACTGAGCCAAACTGGCCAGGGCTGCAATCTAATTTTAAGAATAACCTTTTTCCACTGGGGTTTTCTGAGAATGAATAAGAAAGCTACAATGATCTATTAGTGACTGTTATTAAAAATAATGGGAGCCCTAACCAGTTTGGCTCAGTGGATAGAGCGTCAGCCTGCGGACTGAAAGGTCCCAGGTTGGATTCTGGTCAAGGGCATGTACCTTGGTTGCTGGCACATCCCCAGTAGGGGGTGTGCAGGAAGCAGCTAATCGATGTTTCTCTCTCATCGATGTTTCTAACTCTCTATCCCTCTCCCTTCCTCTCTGTAAAAAATCAATAAAAATTTTTTTTTTAAAAAAAGAAAAAGAACTAAATATTAAAAAAAATAATGGGAACTGTGTTTGGGTGTCCCCCAATTTCCTCTGAGTTCTCTAGGGATTGGAAGGAGAGCTGGGTAAAGTGGAGGGGATAGTGATCATCTTTTTTTAGCATTTCAGGAAAATAAAATTTTCATTTACCCTAAATTCATGTGGCAGGATAGTATCTTCTCCTCTTCCTCCCCTCCCGGCAGGTCACTCCTGCCTGAGGCTTCAATTAGGAAATGAGCTTTTATCCCCCCCCCCCCAAAGTAAAAAATCAACACTAGCAGAGCTTGCTTAGTCTATTCCAGTTAAATGAAGCTTTTCTGTGGAAGATTTGAAGATATTTTTGTGGGATGTGGAGGGCATAGGAAAGGGCAAGATCATCAGAAATATTTTTAAAATATACTTTCTTGGGGCTAATGAAGTACTCTTTACCATTTATATGAGTAGAAGCTATTTCTTTAGAAAGAATATCTAGACCCTACATAAAAGCATGAAGAGAACATGAATGTGGAAATTGTAGGATAACTCATATAGTAGCCTGCCTACCTCTTCTGAACTTTCACTTAGTATTTCAATATTCAGTAGGACAGATATTTAATGTTTGAAATACGATAGACCAAGGGATATTTATAGTACATGGTACTGGTTCTATGGAAATTCATCACTTGGTTCCATTAGTTCCACATGTGAACTAGCAGAACACACTTACCATCAAGGTATAAATGGAGCACAATGGACAGCCTGAGGCTCTCTCACAACCTACCACGTACCGGTCCGCTTGACTCTTCCCCAGTAACACCACCATTTCAGTCACTTCTGCAGAAATGACTCTCCAACTAAAAAAAGTAGTGAATAATCCTTACTGTGTTATGCACTATTCTAAGTACTTTACACAAATAAGTCTTTTAAAAAATCCACCCAAGGATGCACGCTCTGTTATGATTCCAGTGTGGAAGGTGAAATTAGATGTTCCCGGAATTCCCTTCTTCTGGTCTCCATGTTGTTGTGTAATCCCCGCTCTCTGAGTACAGGTGGCGCCTATGGCTTGCTTCAAACCAATTAACATGGCAAAGGTGGAGGGATTTTGCAGGTAAAATTAAGCCTAATCAGCTGACACTCAGTTAATCAGAAGGGAGACTATCCCAGGTAGCCTGCCTTCATCAGCTGAGCCCTTAGAAAGAGGGCAGTGCTTTCCCTGAGGGAAGAGACTGGAAGGAGGCGGGCCCTCTCCCGCCTGCCTTGAAGCTAAAAGCCATTTGTGAACAGTCTGCGGAAAGACAGTCTTCCAAGCTGAGGGTTTCAGTTTTACACCCGCAAGAAACTGAAGTCTGCCAACAACTTTGGGGAGGACTCCCAACTCTGGAAGAGGATGGACCCTGACCGACATCACTAGGTTTGTGGCAACTTGTTACATAGCAATAGATAATCGATACATCCCATTTTACAGTCAAGAAAACTAAAGAATTTACTTGCACTCCGTTGTAGCTAGTTCTCTGGGGGACCGAGAGTCAGTCCCAAGCAGCCAGAACCCAGAGCTGCACGGAGAACCACTTTGCTGTAATTTCAAAAACTGATGGAAGACTCAGCAACATGAGCATATGTCAAATATATAGCATTGAGCATATATATGATGCCTATTAAAAACTATATCAAGTAGTAAAACCTTCCAACAAAGCCAAATAATTTTGAGGAGAAATAGATTTGTTTTCTAGATGTTGGATTTAAGCAGGAAATATTTTTATTATTGCAGGCTACTGCAATATAAAATAGAATATTCTGCAAATTATAGATTGCTGATTAAATTATATTAACACCCCTTTTCCTCAAAAAGCTTTTCATTTCTATATGCCCAATCCACTTGACAGTTTTGATAAAATTTCTGCTTAATTATATTTTATATAATAAAATGAAAATCTATTTTTTTAAAAAAAGAAATACTTATGTAGAATCAGCAGTGTTAAGGAGCAAAATTATTTTGGGGGGAATGTAAAAGGTAACTCATGGAAGTATTTTTAAATAGCATAAGTTTCTAAAGCAAGGAGTTTCACAAGGGTTGTTTTTGACACTTAAAATTCCTTCATATTTAAAAACTGAAAGACCAATTTTTAAATCCTTTGGTATGTAACTGAAAGTCTTAGTTAATTAAAATTAAAAGGTCTATTATAAAAAGATAGTCTGTGAGCAATTTTACTTCAACTATAAATTGCTTTCTTGGGAGTTAATATCTGAATAATGTTTCTATGTTAAGCCATTAATTAAAGCAAGCTGTTTGATCTATATGTTACAATTATGGTTAATGAATGTTATTAAAAAGTAAATATCTTTCAAGGACTGGACTTTAGTGCTAGGATTGTTAGAGTGATAAGCCCACTAGCAAAATAACTCTAACACTGCTACAAATGTTTTGTTTAAAGCCATGCTATTTCTATAATTAACTACTGATGTAGCACACCTTTGATAAGCCCCAACCTCAGTCCCACCTGTAGTAAGTTACTAATTAAACACTTGTGGAGTTTCTAGCTACCTATATAAATGAAGTGACCACTACAAAGTCACAAAGTGAACTGTACTGATAAAAAAGTGACTGAAGCACATAGACAACCTTTTGCAATCCTATATGTAGGAACACAGTTAGATGCCCCTGAGACACCAGTGGAGGGAGGTAGTTTGATGATTAAGAGTATTTGTCTTGATATCTGCTTATCAAATTAATAACCCAGTCTTCTTTGAATATTTACTCTCTGCATAGCATTATATTGACTACTCTTTGCATAGTTTCATTGGTTAGGTAGAAACTGCATAAACTAGTAGTTCAATTAGTTGACAGCATAAAGATTTTACCACAAGTAAACAAAATAAATTGAATTCTAAAATATTAAGGACTAGAGGCCAGGTGCACAAAAATTTGTGCACTCGGGGGGGGGGGGAGGGGGGGTCCCTCAGCCCGGCCTGTGCCCTCTCGCAGTCTGGGACCCTTCGGGAGATAACGACCTGCTGGCTTAGGCCTGCTCCCGGGTGGCAGAGGGCAGGCCTAATCCCTAGGTGCAGCCCCTGGTCGGGCTCAGAGCAGGGCCGATTGGGGAGTTGGGGCGCTGCCCCCTGTCATGCACAGAGCAGGGCAGATTGGGAGGTTGTGATGCCACCTTCAGTCACGCTCAGGGTAGGTCCGATTGGGGGGTTGGGGCACTGCCCCCGTCACACTCAGGGCAGGGTCGATTGGGAGGTTGCGGCGCCACCCCCTGTCACGAACAGAGCAGGGCCCATCAGGGGGTTGGGGCGCTGCCCCCTGTCACTCACAGAGCAGGGCCCATCAGGAGGGTTGGGGCTCTGTACCCTGTCACGCACAGAGCAGGGTCAATCAGGGGGTTGGGGAGCTCCCCCCTGTCACTCACAGAGCAGGGCCGATCAGGGGGTTGGGGCACCACCCCCTGTCACAATCAAGGCAGGGTCGATGGGGAGGTTGCGGCACCACCCCCTGTCACACACAGAGCAGGGCCAATCAGGGGGTGAGGCACTGCCACTGTCACACTCAAGGCAGGGCCGATGGGGAGGTTATGGCTCTACCCCGTCACACACAGAGCAGGGCCTGTGGGGTGGGGGGGGGTTGGGGCGCCGCACCCTGTCACACACAGAGCCGTAGGGCGATCAGAGGTTGTGGAGCTCCCCCGTATCAGGCACAGAGCAGGGCTGTCAGGGGGTTGGGGCGCCTTCCCCTGTCACAAACAGAGCAGGTTGGATAGGGAGGTTGTGGCCCCGCCCCCTGTCACACACAGAGCCACAGGGCGATCTGGGGGTTTGGACGCTGCCCCCTGTCATGCTGATCCCTGTGCCAGGAGACCTCGCGGCTCCGCTGATCCCAGTGCTGGGAGGCATATTACCCTTTTACTATATAGGATAGAGGCCTGGTACATGGGTGGGGGCTGGCTGGTTTGCCCTGAAGGGTGTCCCGGATTAGGGTGGGGGTCCCCACTGGGGTGCCTGGCCAGCCTGGGTGAGGGGCTGAGGGCTGTTTTCAGGCTGGAACTGAAGCTCCCAACTGCTCCTTTTTTTTTTTTAATTTTTTTTTAATTCTGGGCCAGCTTTAGCTCGGAGGCTCCAGCTCTTAGGCCTCCGCTCCTGAAAGCAGGTATCTGGTTTGTTTTTCGGTTCTACAATTGAAACTCTGTATCAACTCCAGGTCTGAGATCCTGGCTAGCTGAAAGCTGGTTTCTGGGGTTTTGTTTAGCGTCTATATTTGTTACAATATTTTAAACTGCAGGCTCAGAGGCCTGCAGCGGCAGGAGGGGAACGTTGCAGTCCTTGGAGTCTTCTGTCACTGAAGCAAGCAAGCCTCATGTTAGTTTCAAGCTGCCTGGCTGCCAGCCGCCATCTTGGCTGACAGTTAATTTGCATATCTTGCTGATTAGCCAATGGGAAGGGTAGCGGTCGTACACCAATTACCATGTTTCTCTTTTATTAGATAGGACTAGGGGCCCGGTGCACGAAATTCGTGCACTGTGTGTGTGTGTGGGGGGGGGGGGAGTGTCCCTCAGCCCAGCCTGCCCCCTCTCACATACTGGGAGCCCTCAGGCGTTGACCCCCATCACCCTTCAATCGAAGGATCGGCTCCTTGCCCAGGCCTGACGCCTCTGGCCTAGGCGTCCGGCCCGGGCAGCGGGGACCCACAGCTGCAGCGGCCCCGCAATCGTGGGCTTCGCTTTAGGCCCAGGCAAGGGACCCCTAGCTCCTGGGACTGCCAGCTTCGACCATGCCCAGCTCCCATCGCTGGCTCCACCCCTATTTCCTGCTATCACTGGCCAGGGCGGAAAAGGCACCTGATTCTCCGATCATGGCTGGGGGGCAGTGCAAAGGTGGCCCCAGGGCCGCCTTTGCCCTGCCCCCCAGCTCTTAGCTCCCCCCTGGGTTTCCGATCACTGTCAGTGGCAGGGGGCTTCTTCCTGCTTTCCCTTTCGCCTCCCTGCATTGTGCCTACATATGCAAATTAACCGCCATCTTGTTGGCAGTTAACTGCCAATCTTAGTTGGCAGTTAACTGCCAATCTTAGTTGGCAGTTAATTTGCATATAGCCCTGATTAGCCAATGAAAAGGGTATCGTCGTACGCCAATTACCATTTTTCTCTTTTATTAGTGTAGATGGTTAGCATTAAAGATTTCCACTCACCATCAGTTCTTCCCCTCAACTTTTCCCCTTCCCCTACTGTACCACTCATCTCTCCCTAGCCCCTAATTTCTAGGAGAATGTTCTTTTGCCACCATGGCCCAAGGTTAGGTATATGTAACTCAATGAAGAAACAAATCCTGAGGTTAAGTGAATGGTGAAGTTTTCTTCGGAACACCATTTGAGGGCACTAGTGAGACCTCTTGATATGCTGACTATTAGAGGGTTTTCCAATGAATAGTTCTCTTTTTTATTTTTTAATATGTTTTTATTGATTTCAGAGAGGAAGGGAGAGGGAGAGAGAGAGAAACATTAATGATGAGAGAAAATCATTGATTGGCTGCCTCCTGCAGGCTCCACACTGGGGATCAAGCAGGTAACCTGAGCATGTGCCCTGACCAGGAATGGAACCCTGACCTCCTGGTTATAGGTTGATGCTCATTCACTGAGCCACACTGGCTGGGCGAATGAATAGTTCTTTACAGGACTAACCTGTACAGTAAGCCACTTCTTTTTGGCTTTCGTATTCAATTGTGGCACATCACAGGCCACTGAAATCTTTGATCCATTTTGTCTCCTTATCTGTGCAACAGAGTAATGACCTTGACATCTTCTTTTGAATTATTTTTAATGTTTTGAAGATGCTGCTATGGACACCAGACAGGTCTTTCTGATATAATGCTTCTAGTCAATCAATATTCAACTCTCCAACTGAAAAATAACAATGTCATTATAAACTACTAGTAAATGAAGTTTATTTGCAACCAAATGCAGAGATAAAGTAAGATTATGCAAAAGTGGTCTCTCATTCTCAGTCAAGTACTTAGCACACTTATGTTATCAAATGAGGCTGCTCTTAAGTGAGGACTTAGCCTAAAGCAGTGGTTGGCAAACTGCGGCTCACGAGCCACATGCGGCTCTTTGGCCCCTTGAGAGTGGCCATGAAGTTTCAATCACACTGTATGTGAGCGCACATGGTATTTTGTGGAAGAGCCACACTCAAGGGGCCGCAGTTTGCCGACCACTAGCCTAGAACATACAGCTTGCATAAATTCTAGATCAGTGTAGTTCCTCATATGACATTCCCTCTCTTCTGGAAATGGAAAAATCCTGGAAATGTCAGGGGGAAATACGAGAATTCTCATTATCTCTAAAGTAGGATTAACTTAAATAACAGCCTTTATGTTAAATAAGCCACCTTATTTTATTTGCCTATAGATTTGTTTCTCCTATTATTCATCATTGGCATAAAATTATGTGCCAATTATTTTATGGTTCATCATTTCTGTGTTTCCTGTAACAATTCCATTTTAATTTGATTTATTAACTAAATTTCTAAGTAACATAAGGCTCAATGTTCCATCCTGAGGATCCATCAAAGATTGCCGCTCTATGAAGTCTTTCTCCTTGACAAGGCTGCCTTACTTTCATTGCAGTGATTCTTAAAACACTGATTACATGACAGATAAGTACTGTGAGTATAGCACAGTGACTATAGTTAACAATACTCTATGTTTACAACTTACTAAGTGTAAATCTTACAAGTTCCCATCACAAGAAAGATAAATTTGCAACTATGTGAAGGTGGATGTTAACTAAACTCATTATAGTAATCATTTCGTAATATATGCATATATCAATGTTATACACCTAAAACGAATACGTGATATGCCAGTGATGTCTTGATTAAAAAAAATTTACCCCATCTCTTATACCCTGTTCTGAATATTATATATGCATTCATTTAAATATCACAAAATACCGGCTCTTCCACAAAATACTGACTTCTGCGCACGGGCCACGAAGTTTCAGTTGCACTGTACGTGTGCGCCTGCACGCGGTATTTTGTGGAAGAGCCACACTGAAGAGGCCAAAGAGCCACATGTGGCTCGCGAGCCATGGTTTGCCGACCACGGCCCTAGATTCAACTGGATAGAAAGATGAGACACTGGTAGAGAAATATTAATAGAAACTATTTATGGCAATGCAAATTAACCTGAATACAGCATGAACAAAAGATTTTTAGTTAACACATACCCTATCATCCAGTCTGTTTCATTTAGCATGGAATAAGTGACTCCTCAAAGTCCATTCACATTGTCACAAATGTGAGGATTTCTTTCTCATTGTTAAAAAGTAATGGCTCAAATGGCATTAAAAATGATAATTCTGAAATGCTGAGCCACACTTTTAACTGAAGTACATCCTTGCTCATTTAGGCATATGTTAATCCAGTACTTCGTTATTGAGCGCCTCCTGTGTGCTGGACATAGCACTCAGAACTCCCCTCAAGCTCTTTGTAATGTGTAGGGAGGTAGAAAACTTGCAAGGTTAAAAATAAACAACTAAGAACCCCAAGTGCTAAGTGCTAAGAAAGATAAATACGGTTCTAGAGCAAATCAAGTGGTGACCTACTTCCGGTGGTTTGTTAGAAAAAAAAAATTGCTTTTGTGAGGTAATACTCTAAGGCAGCGATTCTCAACCTTAGCTGCACATTAGAATCACCTGGGAATCTTTTTGAAATCCTGATTTCTGGGCCTCATTCCAGAGGATTTTAAAAAGATTCCCAGGTGATTCTAATGTGCAGCCAAGGTTGAGAACCACTGCTCTAAGGGCTCCATTAATAAAATAGGCAAAGGATTGAACCATGGTCCATAGAATCTCTATGTGTATGGAGAGTTTGTTAGTGGAAATGCAAAAAGAAAACATGCAGTCAGTGATTTATTTGCAATCAACAGTGAAACAGTGATGTGTTTCATAGTGACAGTCCCATTGCAGCCATCATTATGTTGGGGAAAAGAGAGATGGAGCAAGGAATCAAATTTAAAAAGTCACATTTGTGAATCATACCTAAGAAAGTTTTCCAGTGGACCTACTGGCACCAGAAACTGGAAGAAAATAGAGCAAACCTATAAATTTTTTAGAGAATTTGGTTTGCTTTAAAAAAAAAAAAAAAGTACAGGCCCAAGCAAAACACACAAAAAAACCTGTAACTATTCTGAAATCAAAACAACTCCAAGCCCTCAGTTTTGCATGAGCAAGAGTCATGCTGTGAAAGTTTTAGAAGTCCCAAGATTCCATGACCCAAACAATCACTGCAGTTGTGATCAAGGAGGAAAATAAACAAGAAAGAAGTTTCCAGAAGGTGGAACCAAGGGTCACAGGGAACAGAGAGAATAGATTTCTAATCAGGACCTCATTAAAGTCACTTGTGTAGTTGATTACTGATTGCTATGTTTTTTTCTATTGTAGTGGGAACTTTCATTGAAACATTTTGTCCCTGATATTCCATAGCATATGGAGGATTGATATCTATGGAAAAGTAGAGAAAACTTGATAACTTTTCTGTCTTTTTTTTTTTTTTAGTTCATAAATTACTAGATCTGGACCTAAGGGGTAGGACTTCACTTCACCCAAAGATCCAGGATTTGAGATGGATGAAGGGGCTGAACTAGTGTTTCTTAGTGGAGGGAGAGTCTTTAGGTCTGAAGAAGGAACATGTGGGCATTTATAGTCAGAAGTGCAACCATTTATTTTATTGATGGATGAGCTTGATTCTTCTGAGGGTTGTTTGGAGTTTTATTAGGCTCTAAAGTAGTCATTGCTCTCTAGACCTGCAGTGTGAGATTTGGGGGAGCCTCAATCATATGCCTAGGATGCTCTGGGGGGTATCCCCATAATGGCAGATTAGCACTCCACCATCTCCCAGTTTCATGTGACCTCTAGAATTTGTTTATCTCACCGCTTTCAAAGAAACATTTCTACCTGGTCTTACATGGCACATCTGTAAAATTATCAAAGTAATACAGGAATAAACCTGAGAATTGCAAAGCCTTTAAAAAATACAGAGAAGTAATAACAATAAATAACTTCCCAAAGCTTACATGCTCACCTCCTGGTGAACGTACAAATTTCAAAGTATCTACTCTAGAAAAATAAAAAATACTTAGTGAGCTATCGCCTCCGCTTCCAGGGTAAGCCTGCATAGAGAAGAAAAGCAGTGTAGAAAAAAACTGCATGGGAGAGAAAAGTGGAGAGCTAGTGTTGGGCTTAAGATCGATATACAACAGAGAAAGAGAGAGACAGAGACGAGAGAGAGAGAGAGAGAGAGAGAGAGAGAGAGAGAGAGAGAGAGAGATAGAGATAAAGGGGGAAAGGGGGAAAGAGAAAGAGAGAAAGAGAAAGAGAAAGAAAGGAGAGAGAAGAGAGAAAGAGAGAACCCACCCCAAGCACTAAAGTTCTGGAAAAACATTGTGGTAGCCCTGAGTACTAGCTAAAGAAAGGAGCTTAAAGATGTGCACAGGATGTGGAAGGCAGTAAAGGTACAGGGGAAAGAGGAGGTTAAAGGAAAGCGAAGGATGTTTTTTGGAGACTGCAATAAAAGGAAAAATAAAAACACAAAGACATTTAGAATCCTATAAAAGAAAATGAAAACAAATTGAACTGCACAAAGTCTTCCAACTATGCCTCAAAAATAGTCATCAGTCAAGAAAGGACACTGTTACACTGACAAAAAGGGACACTTTTGAACTAATAATCTTATAAATCACAGCAAATATTCATTTCTATACATAGGTTTCACACATTGGTGCTGAGCTTATATAACTACTTTAATAAGAGACTAGGAAATGAGAATCCAAACAATTTCAGCTGATGATAATTCTACTTAAAAAAAATGAGACAGCAGAAGAAAATTGTAACATAACATTTCAGGCTGCGTTCAATAACTTGAAACATATATTTGGAAATGTATATTTAAAAACACAGATTTTTGAATCAGAAATTCAAAAACTAGGTAGAGAAATGGGCAGAAACAGGAAAGAGAAAATGAGAATTGCTCAAACTCAGGGAAAGGTTATAGAAAGAAAAAATATATAATGAATAAAGACTGAAATACTCAGTGCTTAAGGAAGAGTAGATTCAAATGTAAAAAAAAATGCCCTAGCTGGTTTGGCTGAGTGGATATAACGTGGACCTGCGGACTGAAGGATCCTGGGTTTGATTCCAGTGAAGGTCACATGCCTGGGTTGCAGGCTCAATCCCCAGTAGGGGTCATGCAGGAGGCAGCCAATCAATGATTCTCTCTCATTATTGATAATTCTATCTCTGTCTCCCCTCTCCCTCTCTGAAATCAATAAAAACATATTAAATAAATAAATAAAAAGTTATTTAAGGTTAAAACAATTAGATGGGGAAAGAAGAGGTTTTTTTTAACAAATGGTATTGGAATTATTGAATATCCACATGAGAAAGAATGAAGTTGGATGTCTACCTTGAACCATATATAAAAATTCAAAGCAGATCAAAGACTTAAATGTAAGAGCTATATTGTAAAAATGTTTTGTTTTCTTATTTTGAGTTATAAGACTTATTAATATATTCTAGATATAAGTCCTTTCTTAGATCTATCATTTGAAAGTATTTTCTTCTGGTCTAAGGTTTGTCTTTCTACAACACTACCTTGTGAAAACCCATAGTTTAAAATTTTTATGAGGTCTTTCAATTTTTTATCATTCATTTTTTTTTTGTGTCTTACTTAAGAAATCTTTGCCTAATCCGGTCACAAAGATTTTCTCCTATGTTTTCTTCTACGTGTCATACAGTTTTACATCTTAACACTGCTTTCTCAATAATGATCTATTTTGAGTTAATTTTTATATGTGCTGTGAAATTAGGGTCCAAGTTCATGTTTTTGCACATAAATATTTGTTTACTTCAGCACCATGTGTTGAAAGACTGTACTTTCTCTTCAAATTACATGAAACTTGCTTGCAATTGCTTTATCATATATGTGTGGGTCTGCATTAGAACTCTCCATTCTCTTTCACTGACCTGAATTTTTATTTAGTAAACCAATGATTTTCTTAACATAGTAAAAAAAAAAAGTTAATCCTAAATGAAAAGGTATTAGTTCTAAAGGTAACATCTTACTTAATGGTAAAAGACTAGATCTTAGTTTCCACTAAGATCAAGAAGATGGCAAAGACTATTTCCACTACTGTTCAAAATTTTACCTAAGATATTAGTTAATGCGATTAGAAAAAAAAGGAAAAAAAAAAACAACCAGACACACAAAATAGTCTACCTCAATTTGCAGATTATATGATGGTGCACCTGAAAATCCTAGAGAATCAATGATAAAACTACCCCAGAGTATAAAGGAATTCAGTAAATTAGTAGAATATAAAGCTCAATATACAGACTTATACAGCCTTCAGATACAAAACAGTAACCAGATATTTTCTCTTAAAGGAAAATGATGGAGATTTTCTATAAAGGAAATTTTATAGTAAATATTTTGGGCTTTGAGGACTATAAATTCTCTATTGAAATTACTCAGCCATGTCATTGTAGCATGGAAGTAGCCACAACAACACATAAATAAATGAGCACAGCTATGTTCCAATAAAATTTAATTTACAAAAACAGGTATTGGACCAGATTTGTGAACCCTGGAGATAGTTAGAAAAAGGCAAAAAAACATTTAGAATAGCAACATGGAAATAAACGTTTTGTGTAAGAAGAAAGGGGAAATGAGGCATTTTGCACATATCAGCTAATTTGTGCAAAATATAATACACGAAGAATAAACCGGAAAGTAATGAGATTGGTTGCCTATAGGAGATGGGTGAGGACAGGGTAGAAAAGACCTAAGGGAGAGGGTAAGAAAGACATCTCATGAGTGGGACAGCTCTGATTTCTGGAACCCTGTTTATGGTTCATATATTCAATAAGTAAAAATAAATGAAATCAATAAGAATAGAAACTCCAAAATTGTGATAAAAACAGAAACAAATGAGTTGTATTAACAAATGAATAGCATAACCACACTGAAGAGGGAAAAATCTAACCATTAGAAAAATTTAAACATAGTGTTTGGCTTGTATATTCCAAGGTTAAAGACAGAAAAGAGCTTTAAAGAAATATTGAGCTCTGGTTGGTAGCATGGGTTAGTAATTCCAGAACTATTTTCTGTATATTTTAGGACTGAGCAAATAACTAGCTATATTGTGGATGGTAAGAGAGAGATTTCTCACTGTTGGCCAAAGGATCGATAATAATAAAAACGCAATATGCTAATTAGACAGGACAGCTGAATGACCTTCTGGAAGTCATTCCGGATGTCCTTCTGGACAAAGCTGTGGCGGTGGAGGCTGAGGCACAGGTGGTTAGGGGCGATCAGGCAGGCAGGCAAGCAGAGTGGTTGGGGCAATCAGGCAGGCAGGCAGGCAGGCAGGCGAGCAGTTAGGAGGCAGCGGTCCTGGATTGTGTGAGAGATGTCCTGGATTGCTAGAGAGATGTCCGGGATTGCTAGAAGGTGCAGGCCGGGCTGAGGGACCCTCCTGGGCCTCTAGTTTATAGATAATAGAGAGGGGAAGATAGAATGAACCATATGGGCATGGATTAAAACTGGAGATATGAAAGCCTACTCATGTGTTGTTATTTTTTAAAATATATTTTCATTGATTTTAGAGAGGAAGAGAGAGAAACATCAATGATAGAATCATTGATTGGCTGCCTACTACTAGAGATTGAGCCCACAACCTGGGCATGTGCCCTGACCGGGAATCAAACCATGACCTCCTGGTTCATATGTCAATGCTCAACCACTGAGCCACACTGGCAAGGCCTACTCATGTTATTTTTTAATAGAGAAATATATATAGCAATAGATATGGGTATTTATTTATATCCTGTGTGTGTGTGTGTATGTGTGTGCGCACGCAAGTGCATATGTGTTTTCTAGTTCTGCTGAAAGGATCTAGAAAGAATGATATGTCACCTAGATCTCAAACCTTGGTTTCTAAATATCTTTTCCATTAAAAAGAGCTAGGTCTCCTTGGACAAATGTCTGTTTCCAGTGCTGGATAATATGACTCATCTCAAATATTTTAATTTTCTGGAAAATAATGAAATAGTAAAAGAAAGATGAAGACATGTTAAAGGAATTCTGGAGCTAGTTTCAGGGGGTTCCCTAATCTGGTATATGAGCATCAAAATAAATAATGATAGTAAAGAAAATATTACACACAAAATAAAACAAGGGTACATGAGCCCGCACTGACAGAGAGAAAGGAGGGAGGGAGGGAAGAAAGAATAATGAGAAGAAAGGGGAGAAAGGAAGAGAAAAAACCCTTTCCTTCAGTAGAGTACCAAATAACAACCATAAAACAACTGATGAAGTTTAAAATCACCATTCAGAAAACATCATAATAATAATTATTCAGGCAAAAATCGTCCATGGATGGCAAAACTAGGTTGAAAACTTGTAGAATAACAGGTATTCACACAACCTCATGTATCTTCCCACAAGAAACTTACTAGTTACAAAAGGAAAAGTGGTACCATTTTAGTGGAAACCCCTGGCAAACAACTCCTAACCAAGTGACCAAAATCAGTGTGGCCAGTCATGGGAGCAATCAGCATCGTGCGCCTCTTGATGGAATTCATTGAGAACATAAGATCGCTTCAGTGGGCCGCCTGCCAAATACCTGACTCTCATAAGGAAAGGTCAGACAGACTCAAATTGAAGTACATTC
Organism: Myotis daubentonii; assembly: GCF_963259705.1. Lineage (NCBI taxonomy): Eukaryota > Metazoa > Chordata > Mammalia > Chiroptera > Vespertilionidae > Myotis > Myotis daubentonii. Next base: position 76,327,769 of record NC_081845.1, on the reverse strand, counting down.
TACAAAATTACTGGCCCATGTCTTGAAACACACTTGAATGTCTGAGGAACTGTTCGAGATACACTTAGCAGACTAAAGAAACACAGAGAGTAAATGTAATGTGTGACATGGGATTTTCTTTTGCTATAAAGGATATTATTGGAACAATTAGCAAAATAATATTTGCAGGGTAGGTCATAGTGTTGTAACAATAATATTATTCTGACTTTGAATATAATGCTGAAGTTATATAAGAGGACGTCCTATTGTTAGGAACTATACATAGAGTCGCTGAAGATGAAAGAGTCATGATGACTGCAAGTTTTTAGCTAATAGCTCAGTAAGAAATCATGTATAGGTAGAGAAAGTGGAATAAAACAGATATGATACAATATTTATTTTAGCATTTTTGAAACCCGAGTGAAGGGCATGAGGGAATTTCCATTATTATTCTTGCAGTGTTTCTATAAATCTGATATGTCAAAAAAAGAAAAGTTAAAAGAAAAAAAAAGAGAGCAGAGTGCATCCCACATTCTCCTCTGAAGGTGGGCAGCCTGCCCACTAGAGGGTTGGAAAAGTCCATTCTTTCAATACAAATTGAAATATTGGTTAATATATTAGTCTTGACAATGTAATTTCTGAGTCAAGATTGTGTACAACTTAAAGTGGCCATAGGATTTTCTAATGCCTCCAAGTTACCGAAAATTCATAGATCCCACCAGTTTTTTTTCCCCCCTTCAGCAGTGAAAACTTCCTCTGATTAAATTTTACATAGACAGCAGAAGACAAAGGTAAAATTGCATTTAGATCACAAAAAAATAAATTAAATTAAATGTTAATACCAAGTACATGTCATTTCCAAGTTATGTCACTGGAGCGTTATCAGATTGGAAACTCTCTAAACGTGTGTACAAGTTGATGAACTGCTAAAAAAAAAATAGTTATCCACACAGTTTATATTTATATCAATAAATACGTATTCATTATTTTTGTTTCACATGGCAAAACCAAATCCATACTGTGGAACTTTGATACCTTATTAAAATTAAGGCCTGCAATCTATGAAGACTGGGTCTTTTAAGGAGGTGTTCATTCAAATATGTGTTACTGTGTAGCTTTCTATTTTAAGCTATACTTATATTCTCATTTCCATGGGGTTTCAACAAGCAAACAAAAACAAAAATCCTTCTATCTCAAAAAATTACTAAACTCTCCCTTATATAGAAAAAAAGCAATTTCAAAAGTAACAAGCAAAATTTTATTTTTACAAGAACAAGTGGGTAAAGCTTTGTATTAAATAAAATCTATTTTGTTCTTATTCTGAGAGTTTGTTTTGTTCCATTTCAATGTCCTCTTTTGAATATAATATCTATATCATGGTTGAAGTGATCCACTTTTAATCTGTTGACATTCTGGTTTATTTCATACAATTCTGAAGCTGGGGAGCAAGTTTGAGAAATGTGGGTATCTTTAAGTAAAAAGGAATTATTTTGAATGTTGTTTATATACATGTAAAAAAAAATCAGATCCATGTTTCATTTAATTACTACATTAGCCATCTGTCCATGTCTTGGATCAAAGCATTCATTTTCATATTAGATAAAACATCTTAGTCAGTTTGCATTCTCATTTTGTTTGATTATTTTAAACACAGCTGGCACATCTAAAAGACTTAAAATTTGGAACAGAAAACTTAGAGCTAGGCCAAAGATAATTTTACATATATTGTGTTCTTATTTATATTACTTTGAGGAATGTCATCTTTTTAAGTAAAATCTGAAAAACAGGATAACTAGTAAGTAAATCTGGCATATTTATAATAAAATTCAGTTTAAAATGGAAAAATAAACTCTACAACTCAAATTTTTTTATTAGGCTTTTCTTGACAATAGGGTTAAATTCTATCTTTTAAAAATATATATTTTTTATTGATTTCAGAAAGGAAAGGAGAGAGAGAGAGAGAGAGAGAGAGAGAGAGAGAGAGAGAGAGAAGATCAATGAAGAGAGAGAATCATTGATCAGCTGCCTCCTACTGTCCCAAATAATCTTCTATTTTTATATATTTTAGGCCCGTCACCTATGTTGAGGTGCGGGGGGTTCCCATCAAGGTGCTGCTCCTAAGCGGGACATGCACAGGTGGTCTGGACCATCCGCTTGAGGCTTGCGCCAATACCTTCTGGTCAGACACATTCACAGAGACAGCACTGAGATCTGAGCTGAGCCGGAGAAATTACACACAGACAAACAGGTTAGATGCAAGCACACGGGGTTTATTTACCAGTTCCTGATGGGTCTCAGGCGCTGGGAAGGATCCACCTGGCGATACTCGCTGACACAGGCGCTGTTGGCTGCTGGCTCTTTTGTTGATCGACAGTTAATTGGGCAGAGTTTTGTTCTGGGAACCGAGATGTGAGCACACCACAGGTCCTCACGCTCTGGCGACAGGAGAGCTATGAGCTGCTGAGTTGATCAGGCTGTCTGGTTATATACCCCTCTGTAGACGTGGTCTTCCTTGGTGTGTGTGTTATCAGCGGCTGCCATATGTGGATCCACCTGGGGTCTGCTAATCTATGGGTGTATACAGGCTTTGGGCGTTCCCATCAAATAGGTTGTTTATCAGTTCCAAGCAGAGCTACGAGGGTGCATTCTTGGGTCCCACACAGCATTCCTATATCTAACATTACTATAACAGTTACATGCTTTAAGTCTTACATTCTAAGGTCCTAACATTAAGTACCATAATGATTACTATAACACCTACACACCCCACATTGGGGTTCAAACCCACAACCTGGGCATATGCCCCAACCAAAAATCGAACCTGAATCTCTTGTTTCATAGGTTGATGCTCAACCACTGAACCACAATGGCCAGGCAAATTCTATCTTAATAATGAGATAGAATCATGTGATTTATTAGTGCAGTTATGTTTGAAACAGAAAAAAAATGTAAGTATTACTATTTAAAAACATATTTGGAATTAATTTCAAAAGGAAAAATAAATTCTTTCTTTTAAATAATTTTTTAAATTCTCACCTAAGGATATGTTTGTTTGTTTTTTTCATTAATGAAAAGGAGAGAAGAGGAGAGGAGGGCAAGGGAGGGGGAGGAGAGGGGAGGATAGAGACAAAGAGAAAGAAAGAGAGAGAGATGAGAGAGAAACAGACAGTTGCCTCCAGAACCATGCGCCTCTGGGATCAAATCTGAAACCTGGGTATGTACCATGAGCCACTATTTTTTGGTGTATATGACGATACTCCAACCAACTGAACCACACTTGCCAGGACAGAAATTCTTTTTTAAATATATTTTTTATTGAGGTAACAGTTTATAACATTATATAAGTTTCAGGTGTACAACATTAAAATCAATATGGGTATATAGTTCATTGTCTCCACCACAAAAGTCTGGTTTCCATCTATCAACATACATTTGTATCTTTTTATCCATTTTGCCCTCCCTCCTTCCCTCTGGTAATCATCAATTTGTTGTCTGTCTATGAGTTTGTTTTGTTTTATTTTTTTTGTTTTTTTTTTACTTTTGTTTTGACATGAGTGAAATCATATGCAGCTTGTCTTTCACTGTCTGATTTATTTCACTTAGTGTAAGACCCTTAAGGTTTATTGATGTTGTCACAAATGGCAGGATTTCACCTTTTTATTTTATTTACTTTTTTATGACCAAGGAATATTGTGTTATATATACATATCACATCTTTATCCATTCATCTATCAGTGAGTACTTAGGTTGTTTTCATTTATTGGTTATCTATATATATAAAAGCCTAAGTGACCATTATGACAGGTCTACTGAACGACTGGTTAACCGGTTGCTATGACACGCACTGACCACCAAGGGGCAGATGCTCAATGCAGGAGCTAACCCAGGGGTGGGCAAACTTTTTGACTCGAGGGCCACAATGGGTTCTTAAACTGGACTGGTGGGCCGGAACAAAAGCATGGATGGAGTGTTTGTGTGAACTAATATAAATTCAAAGTAAACATCATTACATAAAAGGGTACGGTCTTTTTTTTCAATAGTTTTATTCATTTCAAACGGGCCGGATCCGGCCCGCGTGCCGTAGTTTGCCCACGGCTGAACCCTGGTGTTCAGGGTGCTCCCACAGCCAACCTCCCGCGGCAGGCCAACCTCCCAGGGTCCCTTACCCCCACTGGCTGGCCCCAGTCGGCCCCGATTGCCAGTCAGGCCAAGGAACCCCAACAGTGCACAAATTCGTGCACTGGGCCCCTAGTTGTAAATAATGCTGCTATAAACATAGGAGTGCACATATCCTTTTGAACTAGTGCTTTCATATTATTCAGATAAATACCCAGAAGTGGAATATCTGAATCATACATACGTTAGTTCCAGTTTTAATTTCTTGAAGACTAATCATACTGTTTTCCATAGTAGCTGCAGTCATACATTCCCACCAGCAGTATATGGGGGTTTCTTTTTAACCCACACCCTCTTCAACACTTGTCATTTCCTGTCTTATTGATGACCATTGCCATTCTAACAGGTATGAGATGATATCTCATTGTGGTTTTTATTTGCATTTCCCTAATAATTAATGATGTCAAGCATCTGTGTCTATCAGCCATCTGTATGTCTTTGGGAAAATGTCTATTCAGATCCTCTGCCCCTTTTTTTCATTGTGTTATTTGTCTTTTATTTGAGATATATGAGTTCTTTATATATTTTTGATATTAACCCCTATTGGATATTTAATTGCAAATATCTCTGCCCATTCAGTAGGTTGCCTTTCTCTTTTGTTGGTAGTTACCTTTTCTATGCAGAAGCTTTTTAGTCAGATGTAATCTCATTTGTTTATTTTTTGTTTTGTTCCCTTGCTGTAGGAATCAGATTCACAAAAACATCACTATAGCCCTATGTCAAGGAGCAAACCACCCATGTTTTTCTATTTATTCTATAGTTTCAGGTCTTACATGTAAGTCTTTAACTCATTTTGAGTTAATTTTTATGTATGGGGTAAGATAGTGGCCTAGTTTCTTTCTTTGGCATGTGGCTGTCCAGTTTTCCCAACACCATTTATTGGAGAGACTTTCCTTTCTTCATGTTCTTGATTCCTTAGTTGTAAATTAGTTGTACATGTACAGGGAGAGACAAAAGTAGGTTTACAGTTGTGAGTATGCAAAACATAGCATTTGTTCTTATATTATTTTTTATTAATTATTGTATTGTTTTCTATATAAACTATAAACCTACTTTTGCCAACCACTCCTCGACTCTTGATTTTGTTTCATTGATCTGTGTGTCTGGTTTTCTGTCAGTACCATACTCTTAAGGTTATTATAGCTTTGTAATATAGGTGAAATCAGGGATTGTAATCCCCCTGGCTTTGTTCTATTTTTCTCAAAATTACTTTGGCTGTTCAAGGTCTTTTGTACTTCCATAAGAATTTTAGGAATTTTTTTTTTTCCCCGCTCTATTTTTGTGAAAAATGCCATTGGGATTTTGATGGGAATTGCATTGAATCTGTAGTTGCTTTGGGCAATATGGACATTTTATCAATGTTAATTCTTCAATCCATGAGCATGGGACCTTTCTATTTCTTTATCTCTTCAGTTTCTTTCAACAATATTTTACAGTTTTAAATGTGCAGATTTTTCACCTTCTTGATTAAATTTATTCCCAGTGTTTTTGTTTGTTTGTTTGTTTTGGTTGTTTTATTTTGTTTGAGATTGTAAGAGGGAAATTTCTCTTTCTGATTTTTTTGTTGTTAATGTATAGAAACACAATAAACTAATGTATATTGATTTTGTACCCTGCAATTTTACTGTATATGTTTATTATTTTAATAGCTTTTTGGTGGAATATTTAGGGGATAAGAATTCTTAAACAGTAAGTGTGTCACTTTTCTAAAAATGATTTGTATATTTATCTGATAGTAATGAAATTATTTTTCTAATCAAAATACTCCATTGAATCCATTAGTAAAAGAGACCATATAACTACTATAATTTTATTTTATAAATCCCCAAGTTTGAAATATTTACTTCTAAAGTTAGTCACTGAAAGAAATAATAAAGGTCTAAAAACTTACAAAGTTTTGGAAGGATTTTGGAAGACAATGCATTCATTCTTATACCATCTTGAATTTCTAATTTATTTGTGATTGTTGTTATTCTGCTTGTAAAGCATAATTTGTCATATAATTCAATTAGATGAGGTGATAATAAATATTTATGAATAAACATATAATGACTGGGCCTAGGCTGTGAACACCTGAATCTTACTAGTGAGTAGCACAATCTACCTAAATAGTGCCAAGAAAAATATATCCTCAGCTGTCAGTATTAAGTATTAAATAAATACATATAAAAATAAGACAAAGGAACATTTTATTTCTAGGTGATGCCTTATTCTTCATCCTCAGAGGAGATCTCTAATGAGCTCGACTGGATGCTATTGAAAAGCTTTGGTTTAACTTTCACTCCCACTCCACACCTAAATTAAGATTGTTTCCATGCAATAACTTTTATGCCTCTCTGCCTTTGGAACATGACACTCTGATGCTTTCATACCAACCCCCTCACACACTACCTTGTTTATTCTCAGTCACTTTTTCTGATTCTTCCTTCTCTACCCAGTTTCTAAATGCTCTAGTTGTCTGTTTTGGAAGGGCTATGACCTGATATTTTTATTTATTTTTTCATTTTATTATATTTATGTTTTGCCCCAATATTTTTAAATTTAAATCCATGCTTTCATCTAAACACCACCTGTTTGCACACGACTTTTACACTTGTATTTCCGCAGTATCCAGCCTCCTAATGTAGTTCTGTGCTGAAGAGACAACTTTCAGCCCCACGTGGCCAAAAGGAGCTTGATATTTCCCTCCTCCACACACTGTCTTCCACCATCTTGGTTTTTCTCTCTCTCTTTACATAACTCAACAATCCAGATAGAAACTAGCACACACATAGGAGTTCTTATTTATTCCTCTTAAAAAATCTAGTAACAGTCTGACTGTAAAGGCCTCCAATTCTGCCACCAACATACATCTCATATCTAATGATCTCTGCTGACACTGTGCTTGTCTAAGCCACCTCTCTTCTGAACTGCCACAGTTGCTTCCTAACTCGTTCTTGACTTACTGTCTATCAAGGGATGGTAAAATATGTCTGAGCCAGCTCAAGGACATAACATAAGGAACAAGGCAAGGGACTGGTTATTCCAACGAGGTGCAAGCAGTGACTGTAGGACACCCTGCCCCTCCCCATAGCAGTTGAGGCCTTTGATAGCCAAACATGGAGGCTTCAGAATCTCAGCTCAGCATGTATGTTTTTGTAGAAAAAATTTCCCCCAGTTTCTCTCTTTTTTCACCCTTTGAATTTTGCCATTGGCCAAATCTAATGGAAGCTGGAAGGCCAGAGTGTCTGATTATACTGTCTATAAAGATCAGTCTCCCAGGATATACAAAGGAAGAAAGTGAACAGGGAGTACCAGAAAATATTCAAAACACTCCACCACACTCCTTTTTCCACACAGTAAAGTGATCTTTTAGTAATATCGTTTTTACCTTGTGAATCAAATATTTAAAATTCCTGTTGCAGCTAGAATGAAATTCAAACTTCTCACCATGCCTCCTCCTGCTTATCTTTTTATTTAAACCTCTTCTCTCTCTCTCTCTTCCCCTCTCCTTCTCCCTCTTTCCTTCCCTCCCTCCCCCTTTTCTCCTTCCTTCTCCCTCTCTCTGTTCTAGCTCCACTGACCCAAAACACAGGCAGCTCTGTGTTGATTAAACATCTTTGCACTTCCTCCATCCAGAATTCTTTTCATCTTTTTGCAAGCCACAAAAAAAGGAAAAATGTAGTCAATAGCTAGTGCAACCAATGGCAATTAACTTCTATGAAGAACTAACAGGGCAAGGTGGAAAGGGGCAGAGGTATTTTATTAATTTGTATACAGTAGTCCTTGAGAAAGTCTCTAATAAGCTGATGTTTAAGTAGAGACTGGAGGAAGTTAGAGAGGGAGATACTCAGATACTTGCATTGAATAGCCATCAAGTTAGAGAGGTAACCAGGGTCAGATCATGTAGGGCTTCATAGGCCATTGCAAAGATACTTGCTTTTATTATGAATAAAATAGTATATTTTTGGCAGGTTTTTATCAATAGAGTTATATGACCTAATTTAAATTTTAAGCAGATTAAAAAACTATACATATAGATTTTTTTTAACAATATAGAGTTATATAGAGTTATAAATAATATAGAGTTACATATGGATTGTTATATAGGGTGTTCCAAAGAAATGTATATATACACTTTAATTATAAAGGCATTGTTTACGAAAATACATTTCATTTTCAAAATTGAGCTATTAGCTGTTAAAGTGTATATACAATTTTTAGGAACCCTGTGTATACATTTAAATATATATATATCTACTTGTATAAAAACCATGGGTGGTGTTCATCATGATCACAACCACCATGACCAAGCGGAAGGAAGTCAGTCCTGCAGGGGTTGTCTTGGCAACGGCTGCACCCTCCCTGGAGCTGTTTCCTGTAAGGGCGGGGTTTGAGGCAGTCTTCGCTGCTTCGTGCCTATGTGTGCAAATTAACTGCCATCTTTGTTGGCGATTAATTTGCATATCTCGCTGATTAGCCAATGGGAGGCATAGTGAAGGTACTGTCAATTTCAATCTTTGTCTATTATTAGATAGGATGCTATGAGGCAAAGTAAGGGTGTGACCAAGATGTTTACAAACATTCTCCTGGGTTTCAATCCTACTCAGCTACATGCACCTGAACTCTATCAAGCCTACATCACTCAGGCATGAGAGGCCATGTGTTTGGACCATAGGTTCAAGCTTACAACTACAGCTGTTGACTATAATTGTGCTGGGAGGGCCCTGCCCTCCAAGCTGGGACTTGCACGTGGCAATGAGAGGACTGTGCCCTCTCATCAGTCCAAGGCTTGAACCTGTCCAAAACACTGCAGTGGCTCCCCACAATAAAGTTTTAATTCTGTTTCTTTGTTACTAATGTTGTGGCCCCACCCCATAACAAAGAAACAATTTCCAGAGGATGGGGCCCAGGAATCATGATTTTAAAAAGATTCCCAGGTGATTCTAATGTGCAGCCAAGTTTGAGAACCACTGCTATAGATAATATTAAAAATATATCTAAATGTGCAATTCTTTGTCCAAAAAATGAGCATGTTCAAAAATTAAATGAAGAAAATTTGGATGTACTCGATGGAGATTTTCACACATATGTGAGTGATGATTCCATTGATTCCACAGATGATGCTGAAAAGAAAAATTTTCCCATTGAATTTCTTAATAGTATTACTCCTTCGGGAATGCTGTGTCATAAATTAAAATTGAAAGTGGGTGCAATCATAATGCTATTGAGAAATCTCAATAGTAAATGGGGTCTTTGTAATGGTGCCAGATTTATTATCAAAAGATTACGACCTAACATTATCAAAGTGGAGGTATTAACAGGATCTGCTGAGGGAGAGGTTGTTCTGATTCCAAGAATTAATTTGTCCCTGTCTGACACTGGCCTCCCATTTAAATTGATTCGAGGATGGTTTCCCACGATGCCAGCATTTGTGGTGACTATTAATAAATCACAAGGACAAACTCTAGACAAAGTAGGCATATTCCTACCTGCACCTGTTTTTGCACATGGTCAGTTATATGTTGCTTTCTCTCGAGTTTGAAGGGCATGTGATGTTACAGTTAAAGTTCTAAGTACTTCATCACAAGGGAAGCACTCTGAAAGTGTTTTCACTCTTAATGTGGTGTACAGGGAGATATTAGAATAAGTTTAATCACTTTATCAGTCATTGTTTGCATCACTGTTGTTTTTATATCATGTTTTTGTTGTTTTCACATCATGTGTTTGTCGTTTTTATATCATGCCTCTGTTGTTGTTATATCCTTTTGTTACTGATTATTTATTAATAAATTTATATATGATTTTCATATACATTTTACTAATTTTTTTCATCTCTCACACTTCTATTGTAGAGAAAGGGCAAATAGAAATATTAAAATATGTCTGCTAATTAATTCCCTTTTTAAAAAAATATATTTCATTGATTTTTTACAGAGAGGAAGGGAGAGGGATAGAGTTAGAAACATCGATGAGAGAGAAACATCGATCAGCTGCCTCCTGCACACCTCCTACTGGGGATGTGCCTGCAACCAAGGTACATGCCCTTGACCGGAATCAAACCTGGGACCCTTGAGTCCGCAGGCCGATGCTCTATCCACTGAGCCAAACTGTTAGGGCAATTAATTCCCTTTTAATGTGCACGAATTTTGTGCACCGGACTACTGGTACACACACAGACACACACACACACACACACACACATATACACACACACATATATACAGGAGAGGGCAAAAGTAGATTTACAGTTTTTCTTATGAAAAATAATACAATAATTTATAAATAATATACAGGATTATACTCTGTTTCATGTACTCACAACTATAAACCTACTTTTGCCCCACTTTGTAAAATAAAATAAAGGAATATTGACGATATGACAGTGTTAATGGTTTTATTTTTAATATACAGTTAACTATTTTAGGAAATATGTAGATGACACTACAATCTACACTAATAAAAGAGAAACATGCAAATTGGTATCACTCTGCTATGCCCTCCAGCCAATCGGATGAGTATTCAAGTTAACCCAACAAAAATGGCGCTTAATTTGCATACACAGGCGTGGAGCCAAGACTGTAGGCTCTGGCCAGACTGAAGACTAAAGACTGAAGAGGCTTGGCTTCTCCGCTGTGGCCGGAGCAAAGGCCTGGGTCTCGGGTGCTGGAGGAAAACCAGTGCCAGCAGCCAGGGGAAGGAAGGCCTATTGCATGAATCTTCATGCAACGGGCTTCTAGTTTTAGTTATAATGTAAAACTGGTCAAAAGAAACAAACCTAATGTGCAAATGAGTTTAAATTTAGTCCTGTAAAATAGAAACTAATACTTCATATTATATTTTTGTTACTCAGAATAATCTACAATCACATAAGACTCTTGTTATTAAAATTGCCTATGGGACCTTTAATTATATTTAAAATGAAGAATAAATGCTTTCAATCATAACTCTTTACTATTTTATGATCTATTTTTTCTGATAATAAAATTAAAACTAAGTTGGATTTTTCAGTATATAATTTTTCTTTTTAAAATGTATTTTTCTTTGGGATACATTCTTTCAATATTACATGGTTGGGAGGGGAATGCATTTAGTTGAATTCTAAATTTAACCAGTTTTTTATCTAAATTAGCAATCTTATCCTAATATTGCATATTAGTATTGAAGTTTCTCAAATACTCTTTGAATTAGGTGTGTGTGTGTGTGTGTGTGTGTTCCAATAAAGCTTTCTTTACAAAGGCAGGCAGTGGGCTGGATTTGGCCTATGGGCTGTGGCTTGTTAACCCCTGCTGCATAGTATTTCATTGTAGCACAAAGCTTTTACAACCTTGTGAAAATATTCAACTGCCCCTTGTCCAGTTTTCTCCCTTGTTAGCAGGCCCGTAGGGTAATTTGACTTTCTTTAGACTCAGGAGCTTAGAACTGATTTTTGTTCCGGGAAAGACATAGACTAGCTCTGTGTTACCGATGATGTTTAATCACCAGATGTCCAGAGCACCTTGGTATTGAAATCTGTTTTGTCTGCTCTTCTCTCCTCACTTCAGACATACTGAAAGCAGTGCAATTTGTCCAGATGGTTGGAAATATCTTTGAATCATTTTTAACATCTTACTGTTTCTTCATCAAATGAGTTAAATGAAATATTTGACATGTTTGTTGTCCATTTACATAAGATTTATGATTTTCCCATTTTAAAGTTATTCTGTGGCAGTGTAAAGAAATTTGCAAACTGAATGATATAAAGAAGTGTGTTAAATTTATGCATAATTTTGTAACACAGAAGATAATCACTTTATTATTATTATTATTTTTCCCCTCTTTTGCTTTCTATAATGGGTGGGAAAATATCCTACCTAGTTTACGTCTACCAGAAACCTCAGAATGCAACCTAATTGAAAATAGGGTCTTTGCAGATATAATTAGTTAAGACTCTTGTTTTCCTAAAAGTTTGTCTTTAGAATTTATTAAGAATTTATCTAGGTTACTTTCATCTTATACTGTTTTGTTTTTATAAGTTTTGTAATTACAGATAACATTTGGTAGTTAAAGAACTTGAGATGAAATTATCTTGGATTTTGACTAGGCCCTAAGGCCGATAAGTGGTTTCCTTCTAAGAAGAGATGAAGACACAAAGACACAGGAAAGAAAGTCTTGGGGTGATGGAGGCAGAATAGGGCTCTGCTGCCACAACCAACAAAGCCAGAAGCCACAGCATGGTGGGGGCGGCCTAGAGCCTTCAGATAGAGTTTGGCCCTGCCAACACCTTGCTTTTGAACTTCTGGCCTCCAGAACTGTGAGAAAATACTTTTTATTTTTAAGCAACCTGGTTGTTGGTAATTTGTTATGATACTTTCCATTTATATTCCTTTCCCTTCTTTTATGTTTTCAGGTTTCACAGGGAAACCTGAGGGGCTTCCTTGTTTGTCAGATAAACCCCATGTATCTCAAAACAGTCACATTTCACATTTTAAAATGACTATCAATTTTCTTTAAATGCAGTTTTACATAGATATGCTTATAATTGTGAATCACATGTAATTATGAGTTTTTCTTTAAAAAAAAAATTAAATACAGAGTCTTCCCCAGTAGTATTAAAAACTGTTTTGTTTAAAATCTTTGTTTAAATCTTTTAATTACATTTAAGGTAATCCTTCTTGCAAAGGTACTTTATTCAACTCTTTCTGTATTTGGGAAAATTAAAGTTTCTAGTTACTTGCTCTTTCAAAGTCCTGTTGTGTGCATTGACCATTACCTGCGTATTTCCTTAAATAGATATTTAAGGACATGAAAAATACCCAGTAAAAATTAAGAACATTTTTTTTTGAAGTCTCTTGATTCGTAATGAAAAACTGTTTCCCCATGTATACCCAAGAGCATTCAATATTAGCATTTTAATTGCCAATTTATTTTATGAAAAAGAAAATTATGTTGCTTAAATATGCATTTAAAAATTATCAGCAAATTTTAATCACTTAAAACCATTTATTAACCATTTGTATAAGCTAATTTTAAAATGTATCTGCTGTGTCCTCTGCCCATGTATGATTTGAGGTTTGTATCAGTTTGCTAGGGCTGCCCTAACAAACTACCACGGATCAGGAGGTTAAACAAGAAGAAAGAAACAAGGCAGAGACTATGGACACACAGCTCTGGAGGCTAGAATGCCAATATAGGTTGTTGGCAGGGCTGGTTCCGTCTGAGGACTGAGAGGGAGTCTGAGGACTGAGAGGGAGAAGCTGTTCCATGCCTCTCTCCCAGCTTCTGGTGGTTTGCTGGCAATCTTTGCTGTTCCTTGGCTTGTAGATCCGTAACCCCATCTGTGCACTATTCTGTAGGGCAGTCTTCTTTCACGCATGTGTCTCTCTGTGTCCAAATTTCCCCCTTTTATAAGGACACTGCTAATATTGGATTAGGGCCCACCATAATTTACATATTTTAACTTAATTACCTCTATAAGGACCCAAAATAAGGTTACATTTTGAGTTATTAGGGGTTAGAGCTTTAACATATCTTTATTAGGGGACACAGTTAAACTCAGAGCAGTCTTAACGTTTTCCATTTCTTTATAAATATTAAAGATATTAAATATCTGTAATGCTTTACAAATACATTTTCCAAGTTTGTTGCTTGAGTTTTAATTCTCTTTGTGATGAGAAATTATTTTTTCTTTTACTTCTGATAACTTGTTTATATGTATTTTATGCAAAGATTCTTTTTTTTGTATTTTTGTGTGGTCAGATTCATTTATTTTTTTATCAATTGATCTTAACGTTAGAAAATGCTACTCTATTAGAAATTACTAATTACTAATTACTGTTTTCTACTTTAACATAAAATTTTATATTTTTACATTTAAAATTTACTCATATGTTTATATGGATTTGTTTTAGATCTTTCTTAAAAATAATTTTCCTGAGCATATTTTAATATATGAAAATGTGCAAAATAATATTTCATTCTCCATGTGCTGTGCAAAAGCTCAATGCTCTTAGGTTAAAATATTTTCTTTACCCTGTGACAAATACAAGCATCTTTTCCTTATCTTAGATCTTATTGTTTAGTCCATATCTTAACCAATTTTTTATGGTGATAATATGGGAGTCTTGGATGTGTCACCATTTGGTCTGAGACTTTGAGTAAGAAATTTAAATTCTCTTGGTTTTGTTTTCATTTGTAAGAAAAAAGTCTCTGACCATATTTTCGTTGTGGTATCTCTCAAGATCTTTATGATTCTACCAAGCCAGGCTCATGTAAAATGGAGATGATAGAATTGTTTGTTGCCAAATTCAGGAGGGTATTGCATAGTGTAAAGCATGAGGACTGAGAGCCATCAGACAGTTTCAGTTGTCTTGGTGATTCCTCTAAGAGTCTCAGTTTCTTCCAATTCAAAATAAGTAGGCTTTGTTTAACATTATCTAGCAGATTAGGAATATTATTGGAAAACACTGAGAAACGGAGATGCTGGCAGTATCAAATGCTTCAATGATCACTATGCAATGTTTAATGGAAAAATGAAACAAAAAACAGCTTTTAACATTTTAAGAGTTGAGTTTCTATTTTAACTAACAGAATCGATTATTGGTATTGTTCTTTGCTTTAAGTTGATATACTTATTAATTATAAATATATTTTCCTGCTTTGTGACATAGTTGGCCTAATATAAGCAAGAATAAATGAATTCAGTGGTCAGATTATGATACCATGTCTGTCAAAAAAACCATTAGCAAGTATGAAATTAAAAATTCATATTGCATAGACTAAAGGGAAAAGAAAGAAATGCAGGTAAGTTACCTAAATGGATCTTCATTCTATTTTTTGCTTTTTCATCTTTAAAATCAGAATCCCAACCCTTCAAGAGCAACGTCTGTTCTGGGAGCAGGATCAGCCTTTGGCTGTTATGCTGGATGCCAGCTCCAAGTAGCTTCTGGTGGTAGAGCCAACCCTCTGCTCTTCCCTCTGTTTTACCCTCATGACAGGGATGACTCAGTGGAAAGTCCTTAAGGAAGAGTAACTATGGTAAAATTGAAGAAAATTCAGGGCTTATAACTCGTTAGACTTTTTCTTTCCCATTTCCAGGTCCAATTAGCTCTGCAATAAGATTTCTGAAATTATTATTTTATTCTTTTTCATCTACTCATGTGAAGTGAGGGGGAGGAAAAAACTAGGAAAATCAAGGAATCTCTGTTTTGTTCCTTTGTTTCCCTCTGTCTATGACCTTTTCCTTAATCAGCATGAGATCCATTATTTCTCATGGCTGTAGGTTGGGGGTAGATTAGGATTTATTGTAGCAAAACTGAAGAAAGATGTTATTTATATTTAGCTTTAGACACTCGAAATAGGATTTTCAAAACTTCAGTGAGAAAGTCAGCTTGGGTTCCATGCTTGATGAGTATGACTTTATTCCTTATGAAATAAAAAAAAAAGACCTAAAATACAAGAGTTTATGGAAGGGAGGTTATAGTCAAAGAGAAAAGAAAATCATGGCCTAATTGGATCAAGGAAATAGAAATTAGGTTCAATGTCTGAATCATCACCTTTGGTGTTAAATGATGAGGTAGTGGTTTTTAGAAACATATAGATTGCTAATGGTGATTTGAGAAGCACAAGAGAGGCCCCAGCTGGGAGGCCCCTGCAACTTCATGCAGGAACTTGGTGATGTTGGTGAGAATGTGAGGCACTGCTCCTGCTTCCCTGGGGCTGGTGTGTGGTGTGAGAAGGGAACCCCAAAGCATCTTGCATACCTCCTTGTTGGATGTGGGGGGATTTAGAGATGGCTGGTGGAGTAGCACAGGATTGGGGTTG
The DNA here is from genome assembly GCF_963259705.1 of Myotis daubentonii. Lineage (NCBI taxonomy): Eukaryota > Metazoa > Chordata > Mammalia > Chiroptera > Vespertilionidae > Myotis > Myotis daubentonii. Next base: position 76,311,833 of record NC_081845.1, on the reverse strand, counting down.
CACAAAGAGAGCAAAGGAGCCAGTGTTGGAGACCAAGAACCCGGTCATGGGGTCAGCATGTTGCCTGCACAGACCAGATGGGATCATCACACTAATTGACACCAGAAACTCTGCAGCAAAGGCAGCCACCACAGGCTTTTGAGGCCTCCCCCCAACATTAGCCACAACCAGGGGGTGATTCTAGCCTTTTGGTTCCTAAAACTCACATTATTTTGGAGCTTTACTGCAATAAAAAAAATAGAAAATTACAAGTGAAAATTAGAAATTATAATGAATATATTAATAATGGAAAAATTACAGAAGAAAATTTCAGTTATCACAAGCTGTAAAATGTTCTAGAAAATACTGGCAAAAAGAATATAACTAATGTCAATTTATTAGCTACCCAACGCACCTCTGTAATACATTTCATCCCTACTTTGTCGGCTGCTTCCACTTTAACTGCTTCTTTATATGATGAGTTTGTGGTATCCCTCCAGAGAGATGAGGAAAATAACTCTTACCTTTTCTCTAGCCTGGTTAATATAAATTGGCTTTTTAAAAATTATAATTTTTAAAATAGTATTCGTTTAAAAGTTCCTTTGGCCTCACGACATAAAATTAGTAATGCCATGTAGATCCGGACAGATTACTATTAAATCTGGACAGCCCTTGTCAAGCTTCTGTCATATATGAGCTTTAAAAATTCGAGGGCATTTCAAGTCTCCCTAAATACCATATGACTCTTTCAGTTCACTACATCATTCCTAGCATCCTTTCAAGACTGTGAGCATTAACTTAACTTACACAGAAAGGACTGCAAATGACAAAAGTACATTACTCTTAAGTTTATAGACTATATGCATTTTCAGCTAAATGTCACCAGAGGCTGACTCCAGAATGTCCCATGGCCCTGCCAATGCTACCAAATAAGAGGAGAACTATGACAGAGAGGCAGTCAGAGCAGAAATAGCCTGTGGTCTTCATCAGTTGCAGTTCATATGTATGTATGTTGCAAAATTGCATCACCTGTGGATTCTAGAGCCCTGAAGGGACCTGTGCCAGTGGGAAGCATCAGCTGTGTGGTTTCCACAGTCACTCCCGGTCTGGCTTGGAGAGGAGCCCTCATAGTCACAAGGAAAAAGGTGGATCTTAGAAAACTGAATGATCGAAATGAGGATATGTACATTTAAAATACTTTCCATTTATTATAATGGAGCAGTGCTATCATATTGGAACAAGTTTACCATTCTCTGCTGTATCTTCATCTCCCTCCCCTTATCCACTCCCCAAGAGGAGAGGGTTTAGGTGACAATCACATCTGTTCATTGGAAATGAAGAAGCTCTGTTTCCTTTGTGCTTCTGAATATAATATAATAAATGTGAGACATTATTACATGTGTTTTTAAATTAATATGTAGTTACTTTTAATGTAGTCATAACATTTATACTATCCACTTTTTTTATTTTATCACTGCATTTGTTTTTTATTATACCTATAGGACAGTGATGGTGAACCTATGACACGCGTGTCAGAGGTGACACGCAAACTCATTTTTTTGGTTGATTTTTCTTTGTTAAATGGCATTTAACTATATAAAATAAATATCAAAAATATAAGTCTTTGTTTTACTATGGTTGCAAATATCAAGAAATTTCTATATGTGACACGGCACCAGAGTTAAGTTAGGATTTTTCAAAATGCTGACATGCCGATCTCAAAATGTTCGCCATCACTGCTATAGGATAAAGGCTTTCAATTGCTCAATCAAAATCTATATGTATAAATGCCTAAGTGACTGTCCGACTGTCCGACTGGTAGCTATGATGCGCAATGACTGCCAGGGGGAAGATGCTCAACAAGGAAGCTGCCAAGCTGCGGTGACTTGGCAGCTGCGGTTCTCAGGTCATGCACCCACAACCAGAGAGGAGGGAGCCTGTTTCTGGGGTGAATTACCTTAGAACTGCCCTCTCGCAATCCGGGACCACTTGGGGGATGTCGGAGAGCCCGTTTCAGCCCGAACCCCACAGGCCAGGTTGAGGGACCCCACTGGTGCACAAATCTGTGCACCGGGCCTCTAGTTATTTAATATTATTATAAAATTAAATGTCAAGGGCTTGTGCCCAGTTAATACATCAGGAATGTTATAGGAACTGACCTATAAGGTCCCAGGTACAGAAATACTAATAGTTCACTGCTCTTGCAGCTACTCATTTAATCGTCTTTTCACCTCTTTTTTTTTTTTCTCGACTGAGCTCATGATAAGGCCTAGGTAAATTCATAATGTAGACCAAGTTTTCCTAACTTCTCTTTTTTCCACTCTAAGCTTATTTGTGCCCATGGACTTGACAGGAACATTAGACTCCAAAATGCAAAGATGAGCTAATAGAATCACATTGATTAATCCTTAGACGTGTCAAATTGGGTTGCTGAGTGAACACATTGACTTAGCTGATAATGGACAGGAGGGTAGGAAAAGAAAATAGTGCAACGAGAATGGATTACATTAACAAGCATTGAGGATCTCATTGTGCTCTTCTTTCTGGAGCATCTACTCTCCCCAGAGACAAAGGAGATGATAGGATTTTAAGTAATTATATTTAGTTTGTGGGGGAATGTAGTATCAGGTAAGGGCTTCTAGGGAAGGTGTTATCTAGCTTGAGATGTAAGGTAAAGGAATTAGTCAGGAAATAAGAGAATAGGTGATTCAAGGCCAAGTGAATAGCATGTGTGAAGATAAGAGCATGGCATATTTTCAGGTTTAAAAGCAAACCTGGACTGTGAGGTAGACATTGGGTTGGAGGCAAGGATTGGAAAACATCAAGAATATTTTATACTAGAAACCCGGTGCACAAAAATTTGTGCACTCAGGAGGGGGGGATCCCTCAGCCCGGCCTACGCCCATTTGCAGTCCAGGACCCCTTGGGGGAAGTCTACCTGTCGACTTAAGCCTACCTACTCCCTAGGAGATCAGGCCTAAGCTTGCAGTCAGACATCCTTCTGGCTGCCAGGGAGCCCTCGGGGGATGTCCTACTAAAGGCTTAGGCCCCCAAGGGAGCTGTGATGAGGAAGCTGGGGTGACCGAGGAGCCACGCTGTCCCGCCCCACTGCCCTGGTTCAGGTCACACATGGGACGCCTAGGCAGGCTGGCCAACCGCTGCTGCACCACCCGGCTGCCCCGGGTCGGGTCGCACATGGGACGCCTGCTGCCCTGGGTCGTAGATAGCAGGCCGGGATGGTGGCAGGGTGGGCAGGATGGCACTGTCTCACCCCACCACCCTGGGTGGCAAATAGCAGGCCCAGATGGCGGCGCGGCAGGCGGGATGGCGCTGACTCGCCCTGCCTGCAGTGCCCAAATTAGTCGCCATCTTTTTGGTGGTTAATTTGCATATCGTGCTGATTAGCCAATGGGAGGCATAGTGAAGGTATGGTCAATTACCATGTTTGTCTATTATTAGATAGGATAGGAGGGCATCCTGAATGACTGCTGGAAAGACTTAAGAGACTTAAATAATTGATTAAGTAATTAAAACAAAGAAAAGTAACAGTTATATCTTGCCATTAGTTACCAGAACTCTTCACCTTGAAATTCAACATTTGTACATGTAGGAGGTGAAAAGAAAATGGTTAGGATATAGTACATATATATATTTTATGAACTCTTTTTTTTCTAGATTTTGATAATTTATGTAGCTTATGTACCATTTAGACAGGTTAACAGTTTACAGAAAGAATATATATAAGCATTTACCAAAATCCTATTTGGGCTGGGCACTTTCACATATGTTCTCTCATAATCCTTATAAAAAAAAACAAACACTAAATTATTATGGGATTTTCTAGGTTAGAAAAGAGGCTTAAAGAGCTTGAGCATGAGATTAAACAAGGTGAGAGGATGAGAGGTAGAACTTGAACCTGTATTTACTTGTCTAACAAAGAAAAGTAAAAAAATAAAATAAATTTGAAGTTTAATTTAGGCAAACACCATAAATAAAGCAAGTCTCTAAACCTTGACTTTTTTGGCATTTTAAATGCACATGTTTATGAACTGCAGAGTATCCATAATAATAAATTGTCATTTTGAAATTTTCCAAAATATTTGCATTTTTACTACACAACTTCAAATTCAAAAGAAATCTTAACTAGGGGAAAATGCATTATGTATATAAGGCTGAGTCCCAAATTTCCAATTATTTTGATGCGGCATTGCACTCTGTCTTCAGAACTATCAATTAGATTCTTGCCTCCTGATATGAATATCTCAATGCAAATTAAAAGTGAGGGGCATGTAACACAACATCAGAATATAGATCAAAATTATTACCCAGGTTAGTTTGTAAGGGGGAAAATTATAGGTACTCATCATGGTAACAATGACAAATGCTTGTAATCACTTTTGGAAACCCATCATTTATAAATTTGGAGATATTTCAGAGATGACTTAAAGTTCTCAGGTAAGTGATATAATGTTACTAGAGGCTCAGTGCATGGATTCGTGCATTGGTGGGGTCCCTTGGCCTGGCCTGTGCCCTCTCGCAATCCAGGACCCCTGGGGGATGTCAGACTGCCGGTTTCGGCCAGAACTGGCAGTCTGACTTCCCCTGAGGGATTTAGCAGTGTGCGAAGCGGCAGTGGGTCAGGTGCTGTGCAGCTCCTGTTCCTCCTGGCCCCACTGTGCCTGCCACCATTCAGTAGCTCACCAGCCGTGAGCCCAGCTTCTGGCTGAGTGGTGCTCCTGCTGTGGGAGTGCACTAACCACCAGGGGGCAGCTCCTGCATTGAGTGTCTGCCTTCTGGTAGTCAATACATATCATAGTGACCAGTAATGGTTGCTTAGGCTTTTATATATTTAGACAAGAGGCCCAGTACATAAAAATTCATGCACTCGGGGCGTCCCTCAGCCCAGCCTCCACCCTCTCACAGTCCAGGACCCCATGGGGGATGTCCACCTGCCGGCTTAGGCCTGCTCCCCGGGGGATCAGGCCTAAGCTGGCAGTCAGACATCCCTCTGTCAGCCCAGGAGCCCTCTGGGGATGTACAACTGTGGCTTAGGCTCACTCCCTGTGGGCCTAAGCTGCAGTCAGGCTGCTGAGGAGGTGGGAGAGGTTCCAGGCACCACTGCTGCACTCGCAGCCAGCCTGGCTTGTGGCTGTGGGAGCACACTGACCACCAGGGGGCAGCTCCTGCATTGAGTGTCTACCCCCTGGTGGCCAATGCACCTCATAGCGACTGGTCATTCCCAGTCGTTCTGCAGTTAGGGTCAATTTGCATATTATCCTTTTGTTATATAGGATACTTAAATGTATACAGTATATTAAGGAAGTTATTGTAATTTATTTCTGGAATCAATGGGAAAGTACATATTTCAAATAAGAGAAATGTAAGATTAATGAAATTCAGTGACCCACTATACATAAAACACCTGACCTCATGCCTGGCATACAGTAGTCACAATAGAGTTTGTTTAATTCTAGTTTAACAGACAGGAAGGGAAAAGAAACACACACAAGAAAACACATCTAAAATGAAAGCAAGTAAAGGATGTATTTAAGAAACTGAGGCTCTAAGTCAGGGTGGGGAACCATTATTTCTGCCAAGGGCTATTTGGATATCTATAACATTATTTGCTAAATATCATTCACTTAATATAAATTTATGTTATTGAAAAAAGCTCCTAGATTTATTGAGTTTCAAGTCCAGCCTGTGCTTGCCTTGGCAAGGCTGGACCAAATTATTTCACTGCGGGCATTATACTGCCCGCAGACCGGACATTCCCTACCCCTTCTCTAAGTAGAATTCTATTAGTATGAATGTCATTACTTAAAGTTCAGGCATCTTACCTTCACATTATTTTACTTAATAATTAAAAACTGCTTTAAAATATTAGCCATAAACATTTACAACCTAGTTAATTTTTTTGTCTCATGTTTCTTTTTTTTTTTTTTACATGCCTTGGATTTGAAGGGTGAATAATTTAAATGGCTGTCTTTTAAGTTTTCACTATCTGCTTTTGGGCTATTTAAAGTCAAATACTTCAGTGAGTATGGAGAGGCTTCCCTGCTGTATAATTTTGGGGAAGTCACTGTTTCTGATTATGTTTCTTCACCTGTACAATGGAACTATTACTACCTCTATGCTGATTAAATATGCAACACAGTATGCTTGTGGCATGAAACCACTATTCTCTAAAAGGCTGATGTTGATGCTTTGGCTTTGTTCAGAAATAAAGTCTAAGGAATGTTTGAAATTAATTGCATCCTTTTGATAAAAACTGTTTTAACAATAGACTGCTGTGGATTATGTTAGGGATTATGGTACCTGTATTGAATGGCCATGACCCTGCTGATCTAAATACAAATGATGGAGTCAGGGATTATGGTACCTGATTCAAAGAGGTCCATTGGCATCTGCTCTTGAATAAGACCATTTCCTCTTGGGGTGGCCAGGGTGAAACTCTGCTTAGTAATCTTCTCCATATTGAATGGTGACATAATGATCACTCTCAGGATATATAACTACTGAATAAAGAGAAGGCAGGCTACTTGACCTTACTCTGAATATTTTGGCATACATCTATAATAATCTATAATAATAAAAGCATAAAATGCTAATTAGACCAGATGTCCTTCCAGACATCCTTCTGGGATGAAGCCTGCGAGGGAGGGATCCAGGCGGCCACCTTGGCTGCAAGGAAAGCATCGAGGCAGCCGCAGCTGCAAAGGCCTACTCTTGCATGAATTTCATGCGTCAAGCCTCTAGTCTTCTATAAAAACTGAGACCCAAACCCAGAATAACAGCATGGGTAAACAGTTATAACTTTTTTGAGTACTCTTATAATAAATGTCTCATAGCAAAGGCACCTGGGTTGAGCTCTTTCTTATAGGCTTTTTGCTACATATTGGTACCTGGCAGTGAGGTTTTAATAAATAGGCCTCAGATTTGGAATGGAGTTAGGTGAAACTCCTAGAAAGAGGTGCTCCCATTCAGTAATACTTTGGGCTTGGAGAGAAAATTAGAAATTAAGATATCAACCCACTATATTATTATTTCTGGATGACCCAACAAAATCAAGACTTTGAGCCACATGGTATAGACACCATATTAAAATAATTTGGAGGGATTATGATGAGGAAAAAATAACTGGATAAACAGACAATTCAGGTGGCCCTATGTTATCTACATGGAGAAAACAATATTCAGATATTCTGACTTTTGACCACTAACCAAACCAAGTTCCAGGATTGTGTCAAATATGCTGAGTTGCTCATCTAAATAGTGACCTCTCCCTTTCTGCTCTTTAAAGGACATTTTTGGGCCAAAGATTAAAATGTCACATACTAACCCTAGCTGGTTTGGGTCAGTGGACAGAGCATCAGCCTGCGGACTGAAGGGTCCCTGGTTTGATTCCAGCCAAGGGCACATGCCTGGGTTGCAGGCTCAATCCCCAGTAGGGGGCATACAGGAGGCAGCCATCAATGATTCTCATCATTGATGTTTCTATCTCTCTATCCCTCTCCCTTCCTTTCTAAAATCAATAAAAATATATTTAAAAAATAAAAATAAAATGTCACATACTCATTTTGTCTGCTTTATCTGTGACTAAGTCATGCCAGGCATCTGAGTTCATTATAGCTGGAGACTGGTTTGGGACCTGAAGGGTAGTCTGCTTAGGTTATAGGAAAGATTTTTACACATAATAATAGACATGTTGGATAAATACCCCTTTCCTTTGATGCTATGAACTGCAATAGCCATCTTTTTACCATGAGGGGCAAGACTAAAGCTGAGCCAACACGTTGAGTATGGTCCAAAAGGAACATGAGAAGAGCCCGTGTCCTTGGTGATGCTATTGAGCTCTTGGAATAATAGTGAACTGCTCTACTCCAGAATTTTGTTGTATTAAGCAAACAAAGCCTGAATGTTGAAGTTCATTAAGTTAGGTCCATTGTTCTTTGTACTCAAAGGTGTCCTAACTGGTACAACCATTTGACTCTAGAAAGAAACACTTTCACCTCTAATCCAGTGCTCGCACTGCTGTATTCCAGGCAGTGCAATGGTGTGGGGCACAGTGGACCATGGAAGGGAACGCTGAGTTCGCATTACCCTTTCATGGTTAAAGTCAAGTTTCTGGTTGATAAAGTTAGATTTCTTTTTACTGAAGTATGGACTGTTAGAAGAATTAAATGGGGCTTTAGAGTAGATTGCCTGAGACACCAGAGCATTTGTGATCATTTTCCTACCACGTGAACCCCTCCTTCCATCTTTTTTTGTTGCCACTCAGATGATCTTTCCAATTAAGAGACATAGCCAGTGAAAGGAGTTGTAATTTGTCACTGGTTTCAGCATCACTATGCAAAACCATACTCAGAAATCGAAATGTACCCAGGAGGAGTTGTACAAGTTGTCAGAGTACCGAAAGAACGTAGGAGAGATGAAGTGGCTTTTGATTTTAAAAGTACCTTGGCCAGGAGACAAGAGCATGTACTTGGAGTATGCTTCCTTTCTGTTTTTGGACTCACCAGGAAGGCACATTAGAGCACAGTTCTGGACAGTGCTCAAGAGTTTTAACTGCTTGGTATTTTAAGTGATGTGCAATTACACCAGGTCCTGTCTTATGATGACTGCTATAAAGAGCCAGATCTTGACATAATTTAGGAAGATAAATTCAATAGTTTTTTTGTGTGTTTTGGGGGGGAGCGATGTGGGGAGGGAAGGTCTTGCCTAGTAGATCTATCACCGACCTGATTGCCGGAGTCCACATTATGTTTTCTACACAGCACTACCTGCCTGTTAGTTTTCAGAGAATCTGCTAAGAGAACGCTCCAGGAGGGTTCAGTGACCTCTTCTCCTTCCTCCACTGTGGGGAGAAGCTGTAACCTCAAGAGACTTGTTGATTATAATGAAAATGATCAGAATTGATAGGCGAAGGTAGTGACTTTCAACAAGAGCAAGAAGAGGGCATGCTATTCCAGCTTTAGGAAATGGTAATGGTAGAGCTATTTGGTTATACTTAGAAAGTATAGGATGAAATTTAAAATATTCACTCAAATTCTATTTTATCTGTATAATCAAGGAAATTTCCCTGGCCTGGTGAAAGGGGGAGCTTTCATACCAACAAGACATTATATTCACAGTGTAGTGCAAAGAGCCTGGATTCAAATGCTAGGACCCCTTATACCTGCTGTGTGACTCAGGTTGTGGGATCAATCCCCAGTGGAAGGCAACTGATCAATGTTTCTCTCCCTATCCCTTCCTCTCTCTCTCTCTGGGATCAATGAAAAACATATCGTAGGGTGAGGATTTAAAAACATAAAGAGAATTATGGAAATGTAAATATGATATTTTATTATTAAAGATAAGGATACTTGGTTTCCTTAGTTGTAACAAAACTGGAGACAATTAGAAAACCAGAAAATAAAGAACCTCTAGAAAAGGCTGTTATCATTACTTTTATATGTACTTTTGACACTACTCTTCGTTCTCTTCAAGAACTCAAAAACCTATAAAGACATGATTATTGTTTAGAGCAAAAATGCTTTAAAAGTTTCAGACATTGACCCCAGTGGTTCACTGGAGGCTTACAGCATCAAGTGATAAATTATTGTGACTGAGTTTATCTCACAGTAGGTGGGGCAGATAGTTTACATTTTTCCCAGTAGTTGTGTTCCAAATTCAGGAATATAGACTTAGTAATTGAAAAAACAAAATCAAGTTGATGGCTCCCGAACCCATCAAGTAAATTATGCTGGATGGAGTTAGGATGTTGCTGACCAGGAGAAAGCCATGGGCGCTCCTTTTATCTACTCTGTTTATAAACTGAAGTCACATTCTATTTCCAGAAATACTTTGAGATTTCAGTTGCTACCCGAGATTTCCTAGGTATGATGTTTCTATTACCTCTCTTTTACTTCTCGACTTGGGTCTGGGCAAAACATAGTGAGTCCCATAATATTAACCTGAGTTTAACAACTTAGCATGTTTATTTTTTTGCATGTGTTTTCAAGCACGTCTTTTAGGGAGAATACTATATACCACCTATGTTTGACCAGGAAGGATTATATATGAATTAGTCATCAAGAATACGGACCACCTCTTCATCATAAGGCATTACAGTTCTCTATCAATGTGATGATACTTGGCCCTAGGAAACAAATATTCTAAATTATTAAAAAAAAAACACAAAAAAACGAGTGTTAGAGGTTAGAACTGAAGCCTATAGGAATATATATCTTAATGAATATCAGTGTAAGGATATGGGGTAAACTGTAATCCCCTCCAAGGTTAAGGACAGTTTTTTAAAAAATATATATTTTATTGATTTTTTTACAGAGAGGAAGGAAGAGGGATAGAGAGTTAGAAACATCCATGTGAGTGAAACATCAATATAGCTGCCTCCTGCACACTCCCCACTAGGGATGTGCCCACAACCAATGTACATGCCCTTGACCAGAATCGAACCTGGGACCCTTCAGTCTGCAGGCCGACGCTCTATCCACTGAGCCAAACCTCTCAGGGCAGGACAGCTTTTACATCTTCTAATTTATGAGGTACATGTAGCATTGAATTGTCCTCTTAATTTAGAATCATCTTATATTCCCTCCTAGATAGCCTTTGTTGCTTAATAATGTATGTTGGCTGTTCTACTATGGCCCAGTCTGCATGCTTTATAGAACCATTGAATAATGTTAAGTGGGCCTCGTATGAGTTGCTCTTGGTTAGTTGCTATGATACTGTTGATTTGGGGAGGCCTGTAGTTTCTAACAAAGAAGAATCTCAAGAGATCAAAGCTCAAGGAGGACTTTTAAATGTGGCCCCTGAAGTTTAGACACAATTATATATCTTGTAGAAGAATACTGTCTCCCTTTTGAGAAAGATTACTTGATACTCCACAAGACAAGCATCTAGAGTACAAAGCCTGATCATGAAATACAAGTGACCTTGAATTGCCTATTGTGACCTATTATCTATTATATGATCCACCATACTGTTACAGGCACCTCTCATAGACACCAGAGAGGTGCTATCAGACAGCCCCCTGAGTTGGAGGAAAAGGGTTGTCCCCTCCTCAGTTCTTGTCTTCTTGTGTGAATTTATTCAAACAAGTGACTCGAGATGATTGCCTCGTGATAAAGCAATTAATTTAAAAAATTAAATCAAGCAGATTTATTAAAGAAGCAAAGAAGACACATCAACTGAACTACATCTGAGCTTGGGCTCAGATGGGCTTTCCCAACGCATTTGGAAAAGCCAGTCTGGTGGGGGTTCAAGGTGTTACATGCCCATCTGCCTATAGATTTCAAAATTCCTCTGCCAAACATCTTGGTACAAGTTAACTCTGAAGATCTCTCCTTTTACTTTATGCCGTTCCCATAATTTATGAGAAGCACCTGGCAAACCATTGGTTTTAGGGAGTGAAATGAAACTGCCCCCCCCCCATTTTTTTTTTCCCAAAACAGCTGACTTATTTGTTTAGTGAGGCAGGCTTTTAACAGTGCCTCTTCTTTCCTTCCCTGCTCCTGCCTTAGCAGTTCTAGGGTGCTTTATGCTTTGATTCTCTGGTTGCATTAATTTTCCTCCTCCTTTCCCTTCTCCCTTCCTGAATTCTCTAGTGAGGAACAGTATTTAGCCATTTGCTCCAAAGTGTCCTTGGTTTGGGGAAGATAATGGCTTGTTATTTAAAAGCTAGCTGCAAGATCCCCATACTGTTTGGCCTTGTTTAATTTTCTTGTCACAGGGTCCTTATTCCACTTGCTTAGGAATTTTCCTAGCTTCTCACTATCCTATAACAAAACCATAAGTTTGGATATGCCCATACAAAGTCCACCATTCAATGGAAGTGGTCTTTTAGGATCAAGGGTCTGGGAACACTAAGTGAACAAATTCTCCCAATATCCATCAACACTGTGTAGGTGATATTGCTGTTTTTTCTTAACCTATTCCTATGAGTTCATTGAAAGTTCTCTTTGTTCAAATTAATGAGGATAAAGTTCTTAAGATATGCTTATAGGGAATCCTGCAACATAGAACGGCACTACCCCAAAGTGGATTGCTACAGCATTAGAACACAGAAGAGTGAGCTTAAAAGATAATGGGATGAGGAAATCCTCCCATTCAGCAAAATTTCAAGTGGGACGTTTGCAGTTTGTTATGCCTGGAAGTCTAGATGGAGATGCCAGCTTACCTTTATCTGGGGAGAGTGGCAGGCACTTGGCTAAATTATCGTGAACTTTAAAGGACTACAGTTGGAGGATTTTCATCCTGAGGTGTTGACAAATACTGTATGGATACATCTTTTAAGAGAGGCCTGAGCCTCATGATCTCATCAGAAAAAAAAAGCAGAGACTGTATTTGGATCTAGTGGCTTGTTTTCTTCTTACTAAGGTGATTCTGACTGCAACCATTACTGAAGGTCAAATTTGCCAAGAACAAGCTTTGAATTTCTAATAGAGCGCTATACTCTGGTAGAAAACATCTATCTGCTAATATGTCATGCTGATTGCATCCTGTCTTGTGTAGCATAAATATGGCAATTGTTTACCCTTACTGGAAAACACTATTTGCAATAATCTAACTTTGTTTCCTGTGTCCATTCCTCTTTTGTCTATCACAATAGACTTACTGAATATCTCATACATCACCAAGTTCTTTTATCAATGTTGCTTCTTTTAATGTCACTTCCCAGAAATAAAAGCAATAATCCAAAACCCATGAAAGGAACTACTATTTTCACACTATGTATAAGTGGTTGGCCTTATATAATAATAATTTGATTTATTAAAACCTCATTCACAGTGTCCCTTCATTCACCATAATGGGAAAATCTGCCTTGTCTTATATTGTGTGATACATGATCTGAGACAACAACTAATATAGTATAGTGCTGCCTCATTCATAGCTAAGTGCATAGGTCTAGGAATTGAGAAGTAGTAGGAGTGGTGCCCTTTTTAAAATCTTACCTCATGTCTCACTTTCAAAATATTCTTCTTCTAACCTCTGCATTATGAAGTCATAGGTATGAAAATGATAATTCCAAAAGAGACACACTTATATTTTATGTAATTTATACAAATGGTTCAACTAAATTGTAAACTGTGGCTGGCACCTTACAATCTTGGCATCTCATGACCTGGTAAATAAGAATGGTTAGTAAAAAGGATCGTTACTGTGTTGGTAGGGACAATAAGTCTGCTACCCCAAAAAGGGCTTGGAAAAATTATAAGTGAACTAGGGGCCTTTGGGGGTAGCTTTTTAAATTTCCTGCTGAATGTCATTGAGAAAATATACCTCTAGACCTCTTAGAAATCATGGTCCATACTATTCCATGAAGCAAGGATCCCAGGTTAACTGAGGAGCTAGATAAAGGCAAAGGAAAGAGAATGAATTTTAACACTAAAAATGGTTTTGTTGTAGTTGTTTAAATAAGGTATTACCAAAAATTTTACAAGGTATATTTATGTCTCTAATGAGAATATATCATAATATTAGAAATTAGCTTCAAAATGATTGGAAGATATTTTTAGTTACAGAAATGTTTTGGTTGCAACTCAATTGGAAAGGGTTGTATTTTTGGTTGGATGTGAACTAATATATTATAAAATAATTCTCTGAAAGTATAGAGCTAGAAAGAAAATGCTGAGTCTAACAAGTAAGTCTTTAATGTAGAAGACAAATGAAATATATATCAATCACACTGGTCCATTTTTAGGAAAAACTTCAAAATAGAACTCCTCTCTTCAAGTAACTATGATTCATGTCACATTTGTGTTGAATGGATCCAAATCCATTGTCCTAGGCCAGTGGTCGGCAAACTCATTAGTCAACAGAGCCAAATATCAACAATACAACGATTGAAATTTCTTTTGAGAGCCAAATTTTTTAAACTTAAACTATATAGGTATGTACATTGTTATTAACTTAATTAGGGTACTCCTAAGGCTTAGGAAGATTCACACTCAAGGGGCCAAAGAGCCGCATGTGGCTCACGAGCCGCAGTTTGCTGACCATTGTCCTAGGCAAAAGTGATTTAGAGACGACTGGAGTGAGAATGGAAGCCAAACAAATTTGCTTCATCATAGTTTCTCTGCATTGCTTGGCTTCAATATCATACAGGTCCTCTTCACCCAATAGTAAGGTGGCTGGAAGTTGATTATACCTTCTTCCATGACACCACACTTTTTTTATTTGCCTCTTATCTCCCCTTCATAATATCATCAGCGTCAGAGCTGCAACATTTTACACTCAAATATCTGCACCACCAAGTTATTGCTCAAATGTCATTTTCTTAAGAGCTATCTAACCACCCTACTTAACATTGCATCCCATCAACCCCAGTACTTCTAATCCCACTTATCTTGTTCTATTTTTCTCTTTTTTCCATGGCTCTTTTTCTTTCTAACATACTAAATGTTACATAGGCATTTTATTTATAGCACATTATCTATCTCCCATCCCAATTAGAATGTAAACTCCGTAGGGCAGAAATATTTGTCCTGATTGGTTTCCCTGATTCAAACAGGCCAAAGCAGAGCTGGGCACATAAAGATACTCATTAATATTGGTTTAGTGGGGAAAACCCTAGTTAATGAAGAGCTTAAATTAAAAAATGTGCCTTTCTGATGGTAAAATCCCTGTCAAGAATTCTGACTCCTAGAATATGGCGACATGATCATGTCTGAACTAATCAAAGGCCTGGAATATTGACCAGGCCTGGATCAAATGTCTACTTTCGCATTGGGGTGGCAGTGTCCATTCTGACCAAACCAAATATCTGGAATGGTGTTACTGTGAAAGAGGGGAGGAATGATGCACCCCCCCCCAAAAAAAAAATTGCTGGGCAACCAAGCATCTATGTAATCTGTGAAGGTTAACTATCTCTAAGGAGGCTTTATTGCACTCCATTTTGGCTGGTGAAAAACTGATCAAAATAAGTTACCTCTCCTGAAAGTAAAAGCAGTAGATGAACAAAGAAAGTGAAGGTCTCTGTCGATAACCTACATATTTCTGAGTTACTCTTTCAATTATCCATGGAGCTTGTTATGTACCCCAGTCTCAGAAACTGAGTCTGTAATAATATGACCAGAAACAAACAAAAATATGTACTTCACTGTATTATATATGCATCTTGATAATAAATACCAAATGTTGATGATAAACTAAGTGTGTCTCTTCAAAACTTAAAGGAAGATATACTCAAGGTGTTTTCCAGATTATGGTAAATACAGTTTCAAATGACTGCTGATTTTTTTTTCTTTTTTTGCATTTTTGTGCACACTAAAATCTCCCACAATTTTTGAAAGTTAAGTTCTGTTGGTGATGATCTTGCCTTAAGAGATGAAGAAATGTACACATCACATTTGTTTAGATACTGCAAATGCTGGGATAAAAAAGCTGAAGTCATCAGTGACTACTGACAATAACCAGGCTCTCTAAACTTTGTCTCATTAATTAAGATGAATCAGTGAGACAATAAGAAATAGATCCCAGCTTCTAAGAAGTAATCCTGAAAGATGAATAGGCCAATTAAAGAGGGGAATTTTAAAACAGTGATATTTCAATGATTAACTCACCATGAGATAAAGATCATGAGAAAGTGAATGATGCTTATGGTTGGAGTACACTCTTGAATCAAGTCAGTGGATAAATGTTGTACTCTTTAGCAGCTGCCTCCCTATTTGTTTTAGTTCTGCTGAATTTTGTTTTATTATTCAAAATAAAGAAGCTGAACAAATTAAAAAATACGCATCCAGTCTAATAAGTTAGTCTTAGGTTGAATGAGCCAAATAGGCTTAAACTTCCTATTTTAAAATATCAACCTTCTAGGAGATAGGCCAGGGAGGACCAGCCCCTGATGTTGGTACCAGAAGTGGGATGAAAAGATTAAACCAGGAGCTAGCAAAATTTTTCTGTAAAGGGCCAGAGAGTAAGTATTGTAGGCCATCCAATTTCTGTCACAACTAATTAACTCTGCATAGTGGGGAACCAGCCACAAATAAATATAAATGGATGGGTTTGGCTGTTTCAATAAAACTTTACTATGACACTGAAATTTCAGTTTCATAGAACTTTCATATGATGGTTATAAAATATAATTCTTTTTTAAAATTTATTTCCAACCATGTAAAAATTTTAAAACCATTTTTTAGCTCACAGGCCATAAAAAAGTGGGAGGCAGGCTGAATGTGTGTCATAGCCCAAGGAATGCCAATGCCGGATTAAACTATGGATGATCTCAGGCTGAGAGTGATTGCACATCCTATGTGTTTGGATGATTTCCTAACTTGAAAAGATGGTTAGGAGTTCCAGATAGACGCAAGTCTTTGTCCAAGATGAGTCATGGGTTTCCCGTTAATTCCCAGTTAAATCCCTTCCAAAGAAAATGTTGTGCAAGCAAGATGGTAGGTTGAAGGAAACAGGTTCATCCCCTCCATCCACAATATAGTCTTTGTGTCGAATCTGGGTTTCTGAGTGCCTCTTCTGATCAGTGTATGGGAGGTTCTGGCAGGCCTTTAATTCTCAGGCTTACTCAGAAGACTGTGAAAAATAGAGCTAATTAATATGACCAAGTCATGCAATTGTTTGCTTTTACATATAGTAAACATATTATGCATAAAAGTTAGAACAAAATGTAAGCAGTGCCTGCCTTTGACTATTTTGGGGTTATGGTTCTAAGTTCCTTTTTTTATCTTTGCTTCCTTGTTTTTGCTTATCTGTGTTTTTTTTTTTTCATGCAATAAATCTATATTGTCTAGTGATAAATAAATCATTACATTTAAAACATTAATTTACCAAAGTTGTTTTATTCCAAGTACATTACTTCTTTGATATTTTTAAAAACAATAAGGTGCTAGCCAGAGGGAAAGGGAGGGTGGGGTAGGTGGAAGTGGCAAAGTGAGGATAAATGAGGACAAAGGAGACTTGACTTTGGGTGAGGAACATGTGATGGAGTGTGTAGATGATGTTTCATTGAGTTAAACACAGATGATGTTTCATTGAGTTGAACACTTGAAACCTTTATAGTTTTATTAACCAAAGTCACCCCAATACATTCAAGAAAAAACTTTAAATTCCTTATTAGAAGTAATATTGGGCACTTATATTCAGACTATAATAAGGTCAATACATTTCATTGCTATACAATAAAACTAAGAAATTTCATATCATAATATTGATTGTGAAACGTATATCTTACCTTTTTTACTTTTGAATTATCACTTGTATTTGCTTGGATTTTCTCTAGAAAAAAATGAATTTTGAGAACCTGAAGAAATAAAAAAATAGTTAATAACTGTATCTTAAACCTGACTAAAGTGAAAATCATCTTTCACACATTTATTAGAAATAATGTTTCTTTTTCTTGTATGAAAAAGAAGCACCCTTATGTAGAGTGAAGCCAAGCCAACTGCATTTTATTTAGACTTGCAAATGCCATCTTCACAATAAGTTAATTTTTCTCATATCTCAGTTTAAGTATCAATTGATCTGAGCAAAGGGAAGGAAAAAAAATACCTGCTTTCCAAAATATAGTCAGAGGTATTATATTTTTTCAGGCATTTAATATCCTTTCCTTAAGAGGCAAATGTGTAAATCGTTATCTGGGCACCATGAGAGATAAGGATAAGTAATACACAGCCTGTGTTATGAAGGGATTTTTGAATGTTATGAATCATGACCGATTAATTAGGTGGTTTAAGAGAGCTTCACAGTGTTATTGTTTCTGAGCTGTGGAAATGAAAACTATGGGTAATTTTCTTTCCAGAGAAGCAATTAATGACTGACAACTTTTAATTTCTCCATTGTGTGGGAGTTTTTGTTTTTAATTTTAGTTTGTTTGTATAGACAACAAGTATCAATTTTTGGAATACAAGTCTGTATGTAGTGCTTTCAATATTTGTAAACACCTTCCAGAAAAACAGGAGTAATAAGTATAGAGATATACTTGACACTATCAGGAAGCTTCATTCCATTAAATGGCAAACTGGTTCTAGAAGGTGTATTTTACCTTTCAATTTATTTGGTGTAACCTCTTTATTTAGCTAGATAACATCTTAAGGCCCTGGGAGGTTTAACAATTAACTTTAGGTCAGTGAGATAGAATGAGAACAAATCTCTCAATTAAGAATATGTATTTTGAGTGATTAGCAGTGATAGAATTCCGGATTTTTTTAAAATTTAGCTGTTCTAACATATACATTTACAAATTTTATACAAATGTACTTTACATATACATCAGGCTTATTTCAATAGAGTAGAGTCAACATATCTTTCCCATTCTCCTTTAAAAAAATTATCTCAAACCATCAAGGATAACAAAGAACAGAAATACGAATTCTGAAAATGAAACTAAGAGAGTTCTATAACCCTCTTCCCAGTATGTAATGCCATAAGGCAGATGGGGGGAAATACAGGACTTACTAATGTTCCTGCAACTGCTGGGGTGGTTTGGTGAGAAGCAAAGCAATCTGCTGCATGGAACCCAGAAGCTTCAGGAAGTAAATGTAGCATGCAATGCAGAATGTGAGAATCTGCAAGGGGTTCACTATATGGAAATTGCTTTACCGCCAGGCTTTTAACCTAAACAAACACAGATAACCATCCCTCTTTAATCCCCCTTCCATATAAGTCTAGATATAAAGAGGCAAGCACAGAGGAGGTCAGAGAACAAAGTTGTATATAGATTAGGTAAAGATGTGCATATGGAATAGTGAGAAACCTGTATCTTTCCTAAACTAGCCTTAAAACTCCCTGCGATGATATTGGAGGATCCTTCTCTGGAAAATCAACCAAAGGTGACAGGATTTATCAATATTTATTTGGAAAGCTAGAGAAAAGCCAGCTGTTCATCCCACCACCCTCCAAGGAAGCCTTCCAGTTCATTAACCCCACCCACAGACACTAAGCTACTGATTAACTTTGGTGTCTCACTCTTCAATAAAACCAACGCTATTTACACAGGCAATTGAGGAAATTCTCCAACCTCAAAGATAGCTACAAAATAAGAAGACTTAAAAAAAGTGCTTGGAGAAAATATAGGTCAAAGAAACTATAATCAATGTCCTCGAGAGGTTAAGAGAAAATATTGCATTGATGAGAAAAAAAATGCTACAAAAATTGAACAATTGAAAAACTTCTGAAAGTGATAAATATGATGTCTAAAATAAGGATTTGAGTACAGGGAATGAAAGACAAAATTAAGTAAACAAAAAAAGTAGGAAAAACAAAACCTAAAAGTAGAACAATATCAAAGAGAAAGGTCTGACCAGAAGAGACCCCATCATGGCTCCTGACTGGTAGCTCCAGGGAAAAAAGCATCTCCAGGTATCTCTTGATCTGAGGAAACAGGAGCTATTTATCTCCCTATATCCTGTTTATTACTAGATACACTGATATTGAGACTTTTCATTTTCTTCACTCTGGCAGGCAGGAATCACGTAGGGCAATCATAATACCTGACAGGAAGTTTCCCCCCAATCTACCATATTAGCTATTTACTCTGGGACATCAAAATCATAGCTTTAGAACTTCCCCAAGAATTATTATGTTATCTGCTTAATAGGTGCAGATAATATGAATACTTTTTTTTAGAACTTGGTTAATATTAAAAATTTTCAAGTTAGCTTTTTATAATGCTCAGCCTTTTTAATCACTCGGATTTCTTGAGTCTTTCACCCCACATCACCATCTCTGGTACCTACCTCTACAAGACAACTCCTAGGAAGAAAAGTGTGTTTTACAACTATGTGGAGGAGGAGGGAACAGTTCTAGGGGGCTGTATATTCTGGCCCTGTATCACATTGTATTTATCAAAGATGGTCTCACCAAGATATATTGCATTCCATATGGTGACCTACAATGTGACATTCAATATACCTCTATCAAGAGGTGTACCCTCTTTTTGAACCAGAATGGGCCTTTGAAATTGTCTCAGCCAATAGAATGTGGTGATGATGCCATATGCCTTCCACAGCTAGTTGCTAGGTCATTAAGGCAAAGTGGTTTATTCCTGGTTCTCTCCGTTCTCTGTTTCTCTGAAGTGTGCCACTGGTTAAGAACACTGTTCAGATTCCTGTCCTCCTTAGCCACCCTTGAGCTCCTGTGTATACTATAGATACACTTTGAGGTCTGGCTGTGACCTCCATTTAGCCTTGACCTTAGTGAAGATCTCATATATTTTTCTAAGTCCTTTGTTTCATATTGATTCTTAAAACAAGCATGAGAGATTGCTATGAAAGGTATTATTAATCCAATTTTAAAGATGATGAATAGAGGTTGAAAGAGATCAATACATTATTTGAGAGACTGTAGTAGTAGGTGACATTGTGGGAATTTAATCCAGGTCTTCTGACCTTATATTTAGTACTTCCTCATCTGTTGCCAACTTCATACAACCTGATATGTTAAAATATCATATTGTAAAGCAGTAAGGTGACTGCCACTTATCTTTATTTTTTTCACATATGTAATTTATTACATTTGTCATCAACAAATGTCTACCAATAAAACTTTTACAGCATAAGAAATTTGAGAAAAACCTTAAAAATGTGCAAAGCCTTAGACCCAGAATATGTACTTCTAGGAGTTTATCTGAAGAAAATAATTAGTAGTGTATGAAAATATTATAGAAATAAGAATATTTTGGGGGTAAAATATTAACATTTTAACACTAGTTTGATTGTTAAGTCATGTTTTTTTCTCAATGCAGAAATGAAAAATTATTAACAAATATTTTGGCAAGCATTAATATGTAAATTTTAAAAGGCTATAAAATATATACTCTATTATACCAATCTTTTTATGTGTCTACATCTATATCTACCTACACAAATTCTAAAATATTAGCAAATGTTTTATGTGATGTTGAGATTTGGGTGTCCAAACTCAGTGCACATTTTTGCTATCTTTACTACTGATTTCAACATTATCATAAAATAAAACCAGAAATAAATGATAATGGATATGTCTAATGCTCAAATTATTAAACATATGACAGAGTTCTAGCCTATACTATGTCATGTGTCATAGTTGCACCTGAACTTGCAGATTGACTTCAGTTCTTTAGAGGTAAATAACCTCCCTGAATTTTAACTGCTGTGACTTTCTAATTTCCTGCTTTATCACCTCAGACCAGACTTGTCCCAGGGTCTCAAATAATGGATCATAAATGCATATAGTGAAATTTATGTTTAAAGTCTATCTTTTTATCTTAAATATGGGAGTTTGAGGATGAATTAAAGATTTTTAAGGATTCTTACCTTTAACCACACACTCCCATGAATGGATATAACTGCTCTGTCCAGTGTCTTTTTTCTTCTTGCAACATTGCAAGAGCTTACCCAAGAACAAAATCATCTACGGACGGGGAAAAACAAGGGAACATTTGAAAATCTCCATATTAATTCATGTCATCAGGCTGTACCTAGGACATTCATGTATTTCACTAAGCCCTATTTTATTTTTTATTCAATGTAGTAATTATTAAAAATATCATTTATGCAACCGAGTGATGCTGATTTAACTGACTTCCAACTCACCAAAACTACCTGGTGATTAAACAGAGCTAAGTTTATAGGACATAATGCCTTTGACTGGCTTAGAAATTTCTCAGAAGAGAGAGAGTCAAGGAGAACACTTATAATGTATTAGGGCCTCAGGCTGGGAAGTTTAAAGGTCAGTTTACAAGGTAAGAACTATTCAAGATTTAACAGATTTTATCACATAATAGCTTTGGACTTATGGGCACAAGGAGGCAAAGGGTTTGAAGTCAGTTTTGATGATGAACTATTACTCTTTATAAGTAAGCATTTTTAGTTGCTTTATAGACTTATCTTCCAAAAGCAAATATTCCCTGGAGCAAGTAGGTAAATTATTTTTGCTTAATCCCTACATTCTTTACCATAGGGATAAGAAAGCATGCCTTGCCCCAATATAATTTTACAATATAATTGGCTTTGATTCCACTTTCATTCTTGAGCAGGAGAGTTGGTCTACACATCAGACTCATCTGTGCCACTCTCAATAAAGTGCTGGTGGAAAGGCCCCTCCTCTGAAGATTATGATTCAGTAAGTCTGGATAAGGCTTGTGTCTGCTTAAAAATCTTCACACTCAATTCTATGAATAACCAGAATTGAGAGCATCCAGACTGCAGATACCTTAGGCATGGCCTGATGTCGTCTTCTCGTCTTCTCTTTGGGCTGCTCTAACAGAATACCATGGACTGGGTGTCATATGAACAATAGTAATTTATTGCTCACAGTTATCGAGACCAGGGAGTCCAAGATCAAAGTACCAATAGGTTTGGTGTCAGGTGAGAGTCCATGTCCTAGTTCATAAATGGCCATTTTTTGCTGTGCCCTCACATGGCAGAAGGGACATGGGAGCTCTCTGGGGTCTCTTTCATAAAGGCACTGATCCCATTCATGAGGGCGCCACCTTCATGAGCTCCTCACTATGCAGTCTCTACTTCCAAATATCCTCACATTGGGCATTAGAATGGTGGGGGGAAGGGGGGTGTCACAAACATTCAGTCTATGGCACCTGGTGTCAGCTAAGTCACTTTCGGACATGTAGACAAAACAAACTTTGCTGGGGTGTGCTACTTTACATATGCAAAGTTGAACAAAGATACATTTGCAAGTAATATAATATGTTACCACAAGGGGATAGTTCAGTTCCAGTAACATACACCATTCCTGGCATTCCTTTCTCTAAAAATTATTTTCAATAAGGGTGAAGATAATGACAGGCAGGTGCTTTCCACAATTTCTCTTTTCAGTAAGCATTACAGAACTGTTGTTAATGCAAATATTCCTGCTCAACTATCATTTTGCTCTTTGATAACATGCACCCCACTCCTAACATTTCATCAACTTCTGAAAAATCCAGTTTGTCTTCTTTTAGAATCTGATTTTATCTCTCATATTTGAGGATCCCCTACATAAAAATAATCAGTGAATACCATAGATTTTTCAGAAAAGATGCATATACTGTGGTCAAATGTTCTCTTCATTATTACTATGTATAATATAGGTGCTTAAAAATCTATTATAGTTACGTGACTCAGTTTAATGCCTAAAATTTCTCAACAAGGAGTAGTTCCTATGCTTTTCTTTGTAATATGTTCTACAAAGAGCTAGGCTTAACTTGCTTATAGAAATTATTTTATATCTGCTCATAAACCTTATTCAGATTGTAAAATAATGCACTCTTTGAAGGTTCGGCC